>NC_045701.1:5634466-5955577 GCF_009834535.1 Camelus ferus | reverse complement strand
CACTCCACGCTGCAGAACAAGGCGCAGGTGATTGAGGCCCTAGGCAGGGCCAAGTTCAAGTTTCCCAGCCACCAGAAGATCCACATCTCCAAGAAGTGGGGATTTCCCAAGTTTAATGAAGATGAATTTGAAGACAAGACAGAGAAGCAGCTCATCCCAGATGACTGTGGGGTCAAATACATCCCTCACTGTGGCCCCCTGGAGAAATTGCGGGCCCTGCACTCGTGAGAGCCTTGGCGCTGTCCCCTCCTTTACTCAGGCCCACCAATAAATCCTACTTTCCTGTCCAAAAAAAAAAAAAGAAAGAAAGAAAAATGGATAGATAGGGATAAATCTTTACCTTGTTGCTTTGGTAACCAAAGGTGAGTCTCCACATTTAAATTAGATAGTGTTAAGCTGTCCAAGATTCCCCTACCATCATCTTGCTGTGATTAATTCTGGCTTGGCAATTTGTGACTTTTATCTTGATTGATTGTAAGGATAGGAAAGAGTGCTAAGCAGAGTTGTAATCTGTGTGAGACATTTTTGGTTCCATTATACAAAGATCACTCATCTTCACAGTTTTATAGTGAAGTGATACTTGGGCAAAAGTGATTTAGGGGGAAAAATCCTTTGGGACAACTTAAATCTTGGTCAAACTTTAACCTAGGAATGTAGCTTTTAGAAGGCAGGGATAGAACCCAACCCTTCAGCAAGAGAAGGAAATAAGTAACATTTAAGAAGTCATTTTTTTTAATTACCTGATTCTAAACATCCCCAGTCCATTATATATTCTTCCGTTTATTTACCTCTCAGGAGTGAAGAATGACTCAATCTCCGCTGCAGGAGGACTTTTGGCTCCAGGCGTCTGGGTCGTGCAGGATTCTCAGTTCGTTTTGCTGTCCCTTTGGAGAGTTTAATGCAGGCATGGGGGACAAGCTGTGTGGAAGTGAGGCTCTTGTCCTCCCTGGTGGCCACTGTTCGCAGAAATTTGGATTCAGAGGAAACGTGTTCAGTACTCTGAACTAGGAGGGACAGAAATAAAACTTGGCTCTGGAGCATGTAATGAGGCTGTTCTGTTTGGTCTGCAAGTTTCCAGGAAGAACACAGTGCCGAGGCGTCTTTGACAAATGTCTTTGACAAATGTGCAGAGGAAGTTCAGAGGAAGAAGTAGAGACTTCTAATAGGGTAGAGCAGGCTTCCAAGAGAAAGGAGAATTTATTTCCGGGTTAATTGGTGTAAGTTTTGCTGCTCATAGTGGAGAAGACTGTAAACAGCAGCAGGTTGAACAAGATAGCAGTTTATTTTCTCTTGCCTAGCATGAAGGTCAGAGGTGGGTCCGCAGCTTCCAGGGCTTGGGCTCCTTCCAGGATGAGGAAATGTCACACCTTACTTGGGGGTGAACTTCTGCATTCAGCACTTAGGGCCAGAATCCTTTATAGACAGACTTACTCTTGAACATCCCTTAGGAAGTTGCCACATTAGATGCCCGAATCCTAGCTCCCGGTCGGTCTAGCACAGCTTAGCGGGTTTTTCTCCCAGCATTGGACTGTCTTGCAGCTAAGTAGTTGGCTCCCATGTTTAAGGACCATGTTGTGAACGGTAGAATTACTCTCAGCATCCAGATAGGACCGACCCCAAGAGGCACTTAGAAACTGAACAAGCCCAGGAAACCATAAGTTCCTCCCCCCCCCCCACGGTCATTCTGGGGCTTATGGGCTCCCTGAGAGAAATGGGAGTGGAGTTGCCAGCCAGACTGATTTATTCATACCTTTCTATTATAGAAACTTTCAAACATACCCAGAAGTGAAGGGAATTGTATAGTGAATCATGTGCCCATCGCTCGGGTTCAATGATGATTAATTCTTAGCTAGTCTTACTTCATGTATACTATACCCTTCTTTGTCTCACCAATTACTTTGAAGCACATTTTGTTATTTTTTCCTCTATGTCTCTAAAAGATAGGATTTAAAAACATTTCTATGAAACCTTATCACACCAAAAACATGAACATCACCAATACCTCCTTTATATCATTAAATAGCAAGTTAATGTTCACATTGCCTCAACTGTCTTATTTTTTTTTTATTTGTTTGAATTAGGATCCAAATAAGGTTTACATATTGTAGTTGATTGACATGTCTGTAATCCCCTTCTAATCTGTAGGTCACCATTCCACCTTTTAACTCCCTTGTGATTTATTTAAGAAACTGGGTTGTTTGTCCCTTACAGCAGAGATTCTCCAGGGGGCATGGTCCCTCCCCCCATCACTTGATACCATCTGGAGACAATTCTTGTTGTCACAGGTGGGGTTGCTGCTGGCATCTAGTGGGCAGAGGCCAAGGATGCTGCCAGAAGGCCTATAATGCACAGATCAGCCCCCATCACAAAGACCTATCTGGTCGAAAATGTCAGTAATGCTGAGGTTGAAAACTATGCTGTGGATTTTTCTACAGCCTGGGTTTTAATAATTGCTTCCCCCATGGTGCCATTTAACATGTTCTTCTATTCCTTGTGTTTTCTGTAATTTGTTCGTTAAATCTTGAGTTTTGGTCAGGTGCATATATGGGCTTTTGTTTTGTTTGGTGAGACTGCATCATAGGCTGTGTATTTTCATTTAGAAATACATGGTAGTCTCTTTCTGTGATATTATTGATCATTGATAATAAGTGCCTATGTCTTTTATTTTTTATTTTTTTAAAACTTTTATATAATTTTTAAAGGTTAATTTCCATTTACAATTATTACCTAATATTGGCTATATTCCTCATGTGGTACATTATATCCTTCAGCCTGTCTTACACCCAACAGTTTGTACCTCTGACTCCCCCACTCCTATATTGCCCCTTCACCTCCCCCACTGGTAATGATTAGTTTGTTCTCTGTATCTGTGAGTCTGCCTTTTTTTTTGGTTATATTCACCAGTTTTTGTCTTTTTTAGATTCCACATATAAGTGGTATCACGCAAAGTATTTGTCTTTCTGTATCTGACTTATTCACTTAGAACAATGGCCTCCAAGTTCATCCATGTTGTTACAAATGGCAACATTTCATTCTTTTTTATGGCTGAGTAGTATTCCTGTGTGTGTGTGTGTGTGTGTGTGTGTGTGTGTGTGTGTGTGTGTGTGTGTGTACACCCCATCTTTTTTATCCATTCTTCTAATGGACCCTTAGGTTGCTTCCTTAATCTTGGCAATTGTCCATAATGCTGCTATGAACATTGGGGTGGATATATCTTTTCAAATTAGTGTGTTTTGTTTTTTGTTTTGATATGTACCCAGGAGTGGAATTGCTGAGTCATATGGTAGTCCTAGTTTTAGTTTTTTGAGGAACCTCCATACTGTTTTCCATAGTGGCTGCACCAACTTACATTCCCACCAACAGTGTACAAGAGTTCCCTTTGCTCCACGTCCTCCCAACATTGGTTATTTGTGGTCTTTTTGATGATGGCCATTCTTAGAGGTGTGAGGTCATCACGGTTTTGCTTTGCATTTTCCCTGATGATGAGCGATGTTCAGCATCTTTTCATGTGCCTGATGACTATCTGCATTTCTCCTTTGGAGGCAATGTCTGTTCAGTTCTTCTGCCCACTTTTTAATTGGGTCTTTTTTTTGATATTGAGTTGTATTGCTGTGTCTTTAATTCAGTAGTGATTGTAAAATAGTCATATGCCAAATCAATCATTCTTTCCTTGTTTATATATGAGAATACTTACATAAAAAGGAATTTAATCGCAACTACTTGTTTATTCTGAGCTTCACATAGGGAAGTCCGGATAAACGCTTGAGACTTTGCCTTTATTTTCAAAACAGTGACTTCCCTGGCAGCATGGTCTAAAAGTACATCTGAGGTTTTATTTTTTGGGGGCTTGTTTTCTTCTTTTTGCACTGTAAGTGTAGCTGACATGTTTCAATTTAATATTCTTATTGATACTAAAAGTCTCCATATTTGACCAGTGGAAACTAATTCAAGTTGACCGGTGGAAACTAATTACTGCGTCCTTTTGACATGACTTGTATTTTTGTATTTTTGTGTCCTTCTTGGTATGACACAATGTTACTGGCTTGTCTTATCCATTTTGTGCTCCAGACTTGATCCACTACTTCTCTGAGGAGCCCTGGTTCCTTTGAGTTTTTAGAAGGCATGATGTAGAAACTAGGAATATTTATTACTATGGGTTTATTGTTATTCCTAAATCCTCTCAGTGAACTGAACTAGGAAATAGGTATGCATGTATGTGTATATTGTGTCTGTGTGTTTGTGTATATTGTGTCTGTATGTTTGTGTGTGTGTGTACAGAGATAAAACCAATTATTAATTCATACTAATATTGCCAAGTGAAATTCAGGGGTATAGGGTCTTTACTTAGCTTCATCAACTTTATATCTATAGCCTTTTATCTACCCGGAATTCCAGTCCACTGATACCGCCATGTTTTTTCATCTGCTTTGTCTCATGCTATATACACAACAGACTGTATTTTAAAGACATTTGGGATAGTTCTCTGTGATTGTGCCACCAGCTGGATACATAGTTAGGTTCATTGGTTTCATTTTTGTTTGTTTGTTTTTGGAGTTCCTTTTTTCAAATTCAATTTAGATAATGTTGCACAATATTGTCAAGGTTTCCAAGTCTCATCCGTAACATAGGGCTTACATATTCAGAGGTGTTTGCTTTTGCCTCAGTCCCTTCTCCGTCTTATTGCCCTCCCTCCCTCTCTGCGGCAATTGAAAAAAAAAAAATAGGGTTTCTCCTTGCACCCTTTAAAAATATATATCAGCAAGTGGATGCATGCTTTCATGTTGATACCTCACTCCCTTCTTAGGTAAATAATCGTCTGCTGTGCCCACTTCTCCACATCTAGCTTTTTCACTTTTTCTATCCTGCCTCTTGTTCCATAGTGGTACACAGTGATCATCTTCATCCCTTTGCAAAACTGCCCCGTCCTCCATTGTGTGGACTGACTTGAACTTACTCATCCTGCCCTAGTGCTGGACATTGGGGTGTTTCTCATCTTTTAAGTAGTGTTATTTATTATATAAAATCCATTATCTTTATTATACATTAATACTTAAATAATAGCTATTATATAGTAGCACTATTATAGCTTTGGGTACTCCTAAATCATTTTTCTTTGTAGTCACATGGAAATTAACTGTAGGTACGATCTGACTCCTTTTATGAAGAGGGAGAAGGACATCAACAAGCTGTGGGGATTGAACAGAGCCTTGGAGCAGGCAAGGAAGGAAAGGGAGTTACGTTTGGGAGAAATGGAGGAGCACGTTTCAGTGGAATAGATGTTACGTCTTTAAGTAGAAGAAAATAAGGCTTAGGAAGTTTGGTTAGATCCAGGTTTCCATGACCTGCATTGCCAGCCACGGGCTGTGGATTCTATACCCCAGGCTAGGAGTTGGCGATCCCTTACAGTAAAGGACCAGGTTGTCAGTATTTTAGGCTATCACCTCTGTTGGAGCAACTCCACTCTGCTGTTGGACTGCAAAAAGCAGCCATAGAGAACTTGTAAATAAGAGCGTTCCAGTAAAACTAGATTCATGGACATTGAAATTTGAATTTCAAAATTCTCATGTATCATGAAATATAATTCTTAAAAAAATTTTTCCCCCAATCATTTACAAATGTAAAAAACATTCTTAATTGTGGGCTATAGTTCGCAAACCTTTGGAAGCCAGAGGAAGTTCTCGAACACGGTAGGATCTGCTCAAAATGATTAGCGAGTAGATTAAAGAGGGCTTCATCAGAAGATGGAACCCAGGTTCCATCAGGAGGCTGTTGATCGTCACAACATGGATGTAGTTGGAAGGTGGCTGTGGGAACAGAAGTTGATTTCTTCTTTTCTTTATTACTTGAGATTGGAGAATTATTGGGATGTGTGGACACATTATATTGTTTGGGAAGCGTTACATTATTTGATATGGAATTATATTTCTTTTTAAAAGCTGTGCTGTATAATATGCCACAGGTTATATACAAAGAGAGAGCCAAACCCACCATCCCACAGTGTGTGGACTTGGGCAGAATTGTCTTGTTCTCTGCCTGTTCTTCCTCCGTCCACCCTCATCCCCCATCAAGAAACCCAGCATTGAGCCCAATTCAGTGGCGGACCTTCTGTATCAGCTGAACTGTACATCTTGTTCCCTGTGACATTTGCAGGCTAACTGTTGAGAAAACAGTATTTTGTTTGTGGGAGGATAATCAAAGATGATATAAATGAAAAATGCATTTTCATTTAATGGAAATTATTAGGGCAACTTTTAAAATGTCACTGCGGATTAATGCAGACAAGAAGGAGCTGAATATATTAGAAAGTAGGTCAAGTTATCTCATGTTTATGAATGAGGTGAATTACCGTGTAGGTTTAGGTCTGTAAAATTGTGTAATACTACGGTGTATGTGAATTACCCTGGCCCAGATGCTATTGTATTGAAATATAATTAAAATAGAGTTTGTTCCTTTATCCTTTGTGGCTAAGTATTTTATACCTAATATTTTATGAATTTAATAAACTAGTAAAAGTGATGAGCTTCTTGTGATTACTCACATTTCCTGTATTAGACACAGAATCCACTCTAGGGAGTTAAAGCTGAAGTAGACGTAATCCAGGGGGTGAGTGCTTCCAGAATCCTTGGAAGGTTTGGAGGAATCTGCTTGAGGCTAAGCCTGCAGGATGTGCCCCACCCCACCTTCAGACCCATTATCTCCTGCCGGGGTTCTGGAAAGCTGCCCTGGCTGCTGCTGTGGAAAGCTGTTGACTTAGGAGCCCAGGACCTGAGCACTGGCTCCGGCACCATTTTCCCCCGTCACTCACTTCCAAATGAAAGTCACCCGTGAGCCAGTCTCATTGACAGTCTATGTGACGTTGGGCACCAGAGTGGCAAAGGTGGCTGGTGTGATGTACTGTTTAGCTGTCCAGCCTCTTCATACTTCAGAAGAGCCAGTCTCTGTATTTGCCAGTTTCCAACTGCACTGAGTGCTTCTTCAGATGGGTATGCTAACAAGGCAGGCGTCTGAGGGACAGAGTAACCGAATTTCCCTTCCTTGGATACGTGTGACACATTTTGATAGCCTTGTGTGGCGGTGATAGAAGCTGGTGTTACTAGTGTTACACCCGTGTTCCCAGTTACTAGGATAAGTAGTGTTACTGGTGACTGAGAGAACTCAGACAACATTTGCCTCTTCATCAAGATCTTTTTTTCTTTTTTAAAGTTGGAATTTTTGTGAGTAATCCTAGGAAAGGAACACGTGTTGTTCAACTGTAAAAAGTTCAGGGATGGTGAAGTTCAGGCCTACAGGGCAGTATTTCATTCACCCCATGAAGGAGAGGATGGTGGGTCAGGGTGCTTCCTGGTCATCCGTTGCGGAAGCATTTGTTGTTCTAACCCGCATGGAAGGTCACTGGTACCGGGCTTCTTCACCACGGTAGTACCGGCTGGCTTCCTTGCTACCAGATTCTCCTGTGAGTGTTTTGAAGCGGACACTCCCTTTTCCTCCTGGGTGGGAGCAGGCATTCACAACTAGAGGAACTGGAGACGGTACTTCAAACAGGAGGTCATTGATTTTGAAGTTCTGAAGGGCAGACCTGAGTCCAGGTCCTAACCCCACCACTTAGTAGATTTACCGTATGACCCAGGAATCCCACTCCTGGGCTTGTATTCAGAAGGAACCCTACTTCAGGATGACACCTGCACCCCAATGTTCATAGCAGCACTATTTATAATAGCCAAAACATGGAAACAGCCTAAATGTCCATCAACAGGTGACTGGATAAAGAAGATGTGGTATATTTATACAATGGAATACTACTCAGCCATAAAAACGGACAACATAATGCCATTTGCAGCAACATGGATGCTCCTGGAGAATGTCATTCTAAGTGAAGTAAGCCAGAAAGAGAAAGAAAAATACCATATGAGATCGCTCATATGTGGAATCTAAAAAAGAAAACCAAAACCAAACAAACAAATAAACAAATACAAAGTATAAATACAGGACAGAAATAGACTCATAGACAGAGAATACAGACTTGTGGTTGCCAGGGGGGCAGGAGGGTGGGAAGGGATAGATTGGGATTTCAAAATTGTAGAATAGATAAACAAGATTATACTGTATAGCACAGGGAAATATACACAAAATGTTATGGTAGCTCACAGAGAAAAAAATGTGACAATGAATGTGTATATGTCCATGTATGACTGAAAAATTGTGCTGAACACTGGAATTTGACACAACATTGTAAAGTGATTATAAATCAATAAAAAATGTTAAAAAAAAAAAGATTAACAAACTTGGGGGAGATTTACCTTTCTGTACCTTTGTCTTCTGCTGTGCAGAATGCAGTTAATAGTAACCCCCTCATTGTGTTTGTTGAAAGAGGACGTTCAGCACAGGCCTGGCCCAGAGCCGGCATTCGAGGTGGCTGTGCTGGTGGTGTGGCGGCATCACCGCCACCGGCAGTGGCCCTCTTCTCATCTCCTGACGTGTTTTCCCTGTGGTCAGGCCACTGTGTCTCTACCGAGCAGCACTTTGCTCACCTGTGGTCCTGGGTCCTTTCTGTGCTTGTGGGCCTTCTCCTGCCCTTCAGGTGCCCTTAGATTCCCCTTAGGCTTTTTCTTTCCTCTGGGGAAAAGATCTCTCTGAATGCTTAATAGGCATCGGAGCCATCATGGGGTCGCTAGGAGTCACGTTAGCTTTTTGTTTGTCATCCAGGCACCAAGCGCTCCTTCTGAGATTTGAAAGGCTGATGGCAGCCCGCCCACACCACCCCTCCTTCTTAATTAGATTACTGATTTCATTTCAGGGATGGTTTTTAGCTGCAGTGGCCTTAGTTATGTTGTCTTTGTCCTTCTCTTTGACTCCATTTCTCCTTTGACTCTCAGCAGTACCTAAATTAAAGCTGGGAGCATACTGGCCTCTATTCTTAGCAAAGCCTCCAGAACTGCCATATCTTAGTGGAATGTAAGGGGAAATATAACACATAATAAATGGAAGATAGATCATTTCACACCACTGTGTGCCACCTGAGTGTCTGTCGATGTTCCCCATTTTGGTTTTTGGCTGTTACTTGGTCTTGATTTCTTAGGGTTTATTTGACCTCTGTGTGAACAAGACCTGATTCCCCCTGGTCCCTGCTTTTGTGTGTGTGTGTGTGTGTCTGTCTGTCCGTCCCTGGGCGTGCCCACTGTCCCACTCTTCTTGAGTTTACCATCAGCACACCATGGACAGCATGCCCCACACAGTAAATATAGTGGAATCAAGTCACCCTGTGGCATATGATAGAGGGAACTACCTTCTACTTGACTATGAGCAAGTGTGTTTCCCTTCTTCCTCTCTAGTATCTCACCTCAAGGACCTTGACCTTGAGCTGCGAATTATTTTGTGCAGACCCTGTCTAACATTTTAAGCCTTTGCGAAGGATTTTAGTCATGGGTTTAATACTTTTGTTTATCTGGCAATTAGAATTTGTGTTAAATACTGAGTGGTATACCCTCCCTTCCACCCCCTCCCCACCCCCAATCTAAGTGACTCATTCATTCATTCAACAAACATTCATTGAACATGCACAAAGTGCTAGGCATTCTGCTGGATGCTGGGAAAATTATTGTCAGTAGGATGGAAATGGAAAATGTTGCAATGTAATTGGTGTGGAGGATTTAAGATAGAGATGGAGTTGACAGGGAGACCTTGTAATGTCTAGTAAGAGGCTAAGACTTCCTAAGAACAGAGGGAATCCATTAAAGGGTTTAAGTGGAGTGGGATCTTTAGGACATGGAGTGTGTATTCAAGGGCAGTAAGAAGTGGGGAACCCAGCTGAGACAGTTTTGTAATCATTTGGGCAGTAGATGATGATGTCCTAGAGTAGGAGAAGAGGGTCGAGTTGAGAGATACTTAGGAGCTGAAGTTTTTAGGACTTGGGCGATTGGATGTGAGAGTACACAAGAGGATCCTGTCAAGGATGATTCTGTCATTTCTGACTTTGAGAGTTGGGTGGATGTTGGTGCCACTGAGATCAGGAGCGCAGGAAGGACAGCAGGTTTGGGAAGGGCGAATTTTGGTTTTTAGTAACGATGAATTTGTCATGCATGTGAAAGATCTTGGGAAGATGTGGTGTAGTCTGGGATGAGGAGAACACAGTGGGAAGCCTGGCCTCTATCTGCAGATCTGGTGAATGCAAGACCTAAGAGCAGATGAGATCCACTGGGCAAGGGTGCAGAGGAGGAGGAGAAGAAGGACTCAGAAGAGAGCTCAAGGACGTGAGGTTTAAGTGGGGAAGAGAACCAGCAGAGGAGATGCATGGAGAAGGGAGAGGGTCAGAGACGGGCTGAGTCTGCTGGAGTGTCCACTGGTGTCCAGTGCTGTGCAGATGGGCAGACTGGGAAGTGAAGGCCTGTGTTATCAGCACAGAAGACATGAGTAACCTTGGCCAGAACAGGTTCCAGTGGAGCGCTGGGGAGAAGCCAGACGAGGAAGAAGACGAGTAATTAGAGGTCTGTCCACTGTAGAGAACTCTTGCAGGGTCTGTGGCCAGTGGGGGAGGACACAGGCAGTGCGGGAGTCCAGAGGGTTTGGGGGCTTGCAGCGGGTGGGGGTGGTTGTTTGCTTCGCTTTCGGGGTGGATGAAAAGAATGTTTCTTCTGTGTGTGTTTCCTTCCTTTTCATACTTACTGCTCTGGTATACATCCTTTGCTTTCCTTTTTATTTTTAATACCTATAATTTTGGGGGGAACAGAAATTCTTGAAAGCACAACACAGAGAGTGGTTCCCCGAACCATTTGGTTGTAAGTTGCTGACTAATGCACAATCGCCCCCCAATTACTTGTATTTGAGCAGGTATTTCCCAGAAAAGGACATCCTTGAACCTAATCCCAATGCAGTCGTCAAAATTCCTGCCATCCATCCTCAGACACCATTCCAGCTGCACCAAGTGTCCCATTCATGTTCTTCATAGCAAGAGAATCAAACTGAGAATCATTCATTGCAATTACTTGTCATGGGTCTGTTGTCTTCTTTAGTCTGGATGGTCCGTGAGTTCCTCCTTGACTTTCATGACCTTGACCCTTTGGAAAATGAAAGGCCAGTTACTCTGTAGCATACCTCTCAATTTGCTCGGTGTCTTGCTTCATGATTAAATTGGAGTTTTGCCTCTTCGGCAAGAAAATCACAGAAATGCTGCTGTTATTTTTGCATCCTAACGTGTGGTGCACAATCTAGCTTTGTTCTGTTACTGATCATGGTCCCATGGTGGAGGTTGTGTCGGCCAGGTTCCACTTCTGGAAAGGGTTTTTTTTTTTTTTTTTTTTAATTTTCTGTTCTAATGAATAGCAATTTTGTAGGCAGGTACTTGAAAACTATGTAGCTATCCCATTCCTCATCAAATGTTGGTTTTACTTATTCATTTATTTATATTAGCGTGGACTCGTGCTTTCATGTTTTATTCAGCAGGCTATAATCATTGCTATCATTTTCCTGTTCAGATTGTTCTGGATGTGGGAGCCCATTTAAACTGGTTCCTGTGTCCTTTTGACACATCATCGTTCTTTGAGCAGCTCTTTACTTTGACACGAGAAGATGTGCCAGGTCCAGCCTACACGTGGCCTCACCCAGCCATTTCTCCAAGGGGCTCTGGTAGCTTTCATTAGAAAAGGGTGGTTTGGAGCCAAGATCTGGGCACCAAGTGTGCTCTTTGCTCTTGGGATATTCAGCCCGGGCCTTCTCAGTGGACAGATTTGGGGGAAACATTTGATTCTTGTTAACTGTAATTGTGGTCTCTAAAGTCGGAGTGAACACAGAATTAGCAAATACTGAGCCATTGCTCTTTGGGAAATAGAAGGTTAGGGTCTTGCCAGCTTCTGGTCACATTTGTGTTAAATTATCAGTCCATAGCCTTGTTTTATGTGTTCTTCCATTTAGAGAAAACCTACTTGATATATGTTGTTGATGATTAATTTTGAACTCATGGCCAACAGCATTTAACTCATGCCTGAATGAAGCTTATCTAACCTACATGATTTTCCCATAAGACACACTGTAGCATCCATGTGCTTTGGAAAGCTAAATATCTCTTCAGCACTATGCTTGGGGCCATTTAAGCAGTGAAATCACCTAGAAAACCACAAAGATGCAAAAAACATGGCACTAAATAGCACAGTATGGACACATTTACAATTTGAGAGCCCAGGCAAGGAGGCAGATCATTGTCTTCATAGACCTCGGCTGGGGTAACGTATATCAGGTCACTCCGAGGTTTTGCCCCTCGGCGTGTGTCCATGGATAACCAGGAAGACACTACAAGTGTTACGTTTAGGGTTACAAATACATTTTAGTGAGATGGTGAATTCACAAATACAGAATCAGTAAATAGTAAGGACTGACTGTATACATACATATTTTTCACTACTGCTACAATTTTGTGTGTGTATCTGTCTGCATGTCTGTCTGCCTGTCTATCTGGAAAACCATGAATTGACACCTGTACTTTAAATTCCAATTTAACACCAGGGGGTTCCTTCCAGTTTTTCTTTGTTCTGGGCCACCTTGGTGCCCCTTTCCCATACCCGTTGCTGGCACCTGCCGTGTTCTTTCCCACCTCAATGCTTTAAGGCTGAATTTTTCAAGAAGGAAAGGCAGAGGCGAGAAAGGGTGAAGGGTGTGATTACATCTTATGATCACATGTATAATCCATCTATTATGCCACTTAAAGATAGGTCTATGTTAAAATATTTATGAAGCCCCCTTGTTTTTTCATAATTTGAAATAATACAAGTATCATCCATTAAATTAAATTAAATTTTAATTATTAAATTAAATTAAAATTAAAATTTTAGAGTTGATGAGTCCCGGGAATTGAAAAGTGACTTGATGCCAGGTCATCCAGTGAACAGAAACAGCCACTGTTCTTTTCTGGACTCAGGTGTGAGAATGGTGAGGGTCGCCAGCTGTGCCAGAACCTCAGGAGTAGGTCCCTGCCTGGTAGGCTCGCTTCTAGGTGAAGTGTGCCTCCCTCCATAAACCTGGAGTCCCTGGAGGGCACGGACCGTGGCGGGAATTACTCATTACTGGGAGCCTGGTGTGTGAAGCGAGTGGTGCATGCTTGTGAATATTTGACCACATCCCACCCAGTGGTTGCCCAGTGTAATAGCGCTCTTGCCTCCTTTGATGCAGTCTCTCTGCCGCAGCTCTCTCCTTCCTGCAGGAAGCCTTCCAGGCCCTCGCTAACCAGAGGGATCGTTCTTGAAAGAGTTTCTGAAGGCTCTGGAGAATGTATATAAAAACCTGGCAGCGAAGCATCAGCTTTGGCGTTAACAGGGCTGCGTTGTTTCCCAGTTCTGCCACTTACTGGGAACACAAGTAGTGAAACTTTCCCCAACCTGTTTGATAATCTTTGCAATGGAGACAAGCAAGGCCTGCCCCACGTGATTCTGGGGAGGAGTAAGTCAGCCAGCCTTGTGAGAGGCCTTGACGCAGTGGCTGCACTGAGTGTCAGCAGAGACGTCAGTGGGGAATAGCTACTGACGGGCACCGTGTGTGTCGTGATCCTTTCTGGAGTGTAGACTCCTTCCCCATCTTGATGACAAACTCCAGATCGGGGCAGAGATCCTGTTTCCTGCTCCCCGGTGATGTCTAACTACCACCTACCTCCCTACCCGCTACCCCAGCACAGTGCTGTTCTCTCAGTAGGTATTAAAAATCTGATTTGTCACTGAACGAACGTCTCTCGCTCTAAGACCCCTCTACCTGGACTTAATCTTGCCAATAGAGCAATTTCCTCCCCGTTTGCCAATGCTGTGGAGATGCTGATTATTTTTTCCAACGTTTCTTCTTTTTTTTGATTATGAATCAATATTCCGTGTAACCTGGTCGATGGCCTGCTGCTGCTAGGAAGTACTGTTTCCTTCGCTTTGTCCTGAATGCAACCACCATCCTCGGTCCTTATTGGACTCCTAGGCTCTCCTTAGACAAAGAAATGGCTGCACAATTCCCTGCTGTTTTTACCTGTTAGGACGATGGCTGCAAATGCCAGGAGGTTTTTGAAATACAGTACGTTGCTGACCTGGTTGTCTTCCAGCCCTGGGTCTCTATGCTCGGGCCTTTTAGTGATGGGACTGGGCTTTGTGACCCAGCAGTGGTCTGAGACACAGTGGATAATGAGTCTGCCTGCTCATGAGACTTTTTTTTTTTTTCCCTGCATTGCACCAAAAAAGCACTTTGTTAAAAGTAAGCTTTGTTTCTTGAAGTAACATCTTCTCACTGCTTAGGGCCCACTTTTGCACTTAATAGGTGACACCTGCTGGACTGAATCAGTCGATACCCGCCCTGCCGTTGCTGTGGTGACTTATTTCATGTAGAAATGTTGGTATCGTAAGAATTCAGCGCTTGTTCTGACTCTTTCAGCACAAAATGATATTCCAGGGCTTCAATCTCTTTCTAAAAGCTGTGAAATCACCTGCTTCTGAGGTAGAACTGAGAAGCAATATTAGGGATCATTCATAGCTTTGTATGATGAATAACCGGTATTCAAAAATGCGTAGATGATCACAGAGGATGCAGGGATACAGGTGGGAGTCAAGAGCTGAAGCTCAGGGCTCAGATTTTCTGAGTTCAAATCCTGACTCCACTACTCATTAGCTCTGTGGCCATGGGTAATTTACTTGTCCTCTTTGCCCCACAGTTTTATCACCTGTAAAATAGATTTAGTAGTTTAATTTTCATACCTACCTTTATAGGCTTGTTGTAGGGTATTTACAAGATGGAATGCATAGAATCAACCTCATGGTAAACACTCAATAAAT
Organism: Camelus ferus; assembly: GCF_009834535.1. Taxonomy (NCBI): domain Eukaryota; kingdom Metazoa; phylum Chordata; class Mammalia; order Artiodactyla; family Camelidae; genus Camelus; species Camelus ferus. The sequence goes on along the minus strand of NC_045701.1, from coordinate 5,940,794 downwards.
GTATATTGTTGTTGTCAATATGTAGTTGGCTTCTTTTTATTATTGTCTGTGCTACAGGGAAAGGGCAGAAATTCATCCTCTCAGTTCATTAGAGCAGTCGCCTTGCACTCCTATGCTTTGAAGGTAAGCACGGCTGTGTGCAGTGTGTATTGCACAGACACGGGCTCCTGCGTCCTGCAAAACATACATACAGCCGACGTGAGCCTCACATACGTTGTGAGTAGGAATGTAAAATCATACAGTCCTTTTGGAAAACAGCTTGGCAGTTCCTCAGCTTTTCGTGTCTCAGGTTTTCATTTTAAAAAATCTAACATTTTCAGTTCCTGTCAGTTTTATTATGGTGTGTATAACACTTTACATAATTAATCCATAATTAAATCCATAATTAATACATTATGATTTAACTTAATTTTTAATCAGATAAACAATTTTCCCAGCATCACTTTTTTTTTAAATTGAGTTACAGTCAGTTATAATGTGTCAGCTTCTGGTGTACAGCATAATGTCCCAGTCATGCACATACAAACATATATTTGTTTTCATATTCTTTTTCATTAAAGGTTATTACAAGGTATTGAACATAGTTTCCTGTGCTCTACAGAGGAAACTTTTTAAAATCTATTTTTATATATAAAGCATCACTTTTTGAATAAACATAACACCTGTCATTTTGTCCCAGACATTCTTCTCCTTGGTATTCACTCAGGAGAAATGTAGGCAATGTCCTTAAAAAGAATTGTGCACAGACGTCACAGGCAGGACAGTGGACGCGTGCTCCTGGTGCTATGCGTTTTATTTGTAGTATCTCCACATTGGAAAGTAGCCTAGTGTTTGTCCACATGTAAGGGATCAATCAGTCATGCTACATCCATTCCAGAGCATATGACTCGGCAATGAAAACAAACAAATTATTGGTATGTGCTGCAACGTGGGTGTCTCTCAATTATTCTGAGTGAACAAAGCCAGACCCCCCAAAAAGGACATACTAAATGGTTCCTTTTAAGGAAAATTCTAGAAAATGCAAACTGATGTCTTGTGACAGGATACAAAACAGTGTTTCCTGGGGACAGTGGGAAGTGAGAGTTGGAAAGGAGGGATCACCAAGGGGTATCGGAAAACTTTTGCAAGTAATGGATATGTTAATTACCTTGACTGTCATGGTTTCAGAGGTATATACGTATATAAAAATTTATTTGTATACTTTCTGTATGTATATTTTATTGTCTGTCAATTATGCCTTAGTAACAGTGTCTTTTAAAAATGAGGCCTACTGTATCAAAAAATAAATATATGTATTTGCTCTGCTGCTATAGAATGACATTCATCAGCTAGCTTAAGTGAATATGTGCTTAAATTTTATTAGCTATTTTGTTTTCTTTTGGAATTTGTAGCGCTTTATTAGAATATTTTGAAACAATATGTCCAAGGAAATTTGAATGAATGACTTTTCCGACTGTTGGTCAAGTTCTCTGTGGCAGGTGAGGTGTTTGCATTATTGCACTGACCTTCAAATGAGCCATCATAGCATCTACACATCCTAAAATTTTCTGCACAGACTTCGACTTTTGCTGCTTGGAAATAGCCTCTTCTAGTTTTTTTCACTGTTGCTTGCATTTTTTTCCCTTTCCATCTCCTTACCCCAACCCCCTACCACCTTTCTGCTCAAAAGAACATTTCCTCTAACATGGAAACAGGAATGCAGAGAAAGCCTTCTTATTTGACTTGAGCAGACTTAAAATTAGTGTCAAAATTAGTTTACTTAGACTTATAGTCACAAAAAGCCAGTTAAAATTATGGATCATAAATTTTAACCTGAAACATCTACATTCAAACTTTGACCTAAAATATATACAGGTCTGTAACAAACTTCTGTGATTATGGGTGTAATTGAAATTCTGAATCTTTCCATCGCGAATCATTCCCAGGTTGTGGGTCTGTAATTCCTAGTTTGAGGTTCTTTAGAGTGTGATCTTAAAAGGTATTTGAAAAGAAGTATGAATACAGACTCCTTTTATATTAAAGAGAAAAAGAACTTCTCCCCATTCATTGACAGTTGTCTGGCCCTCACCTAACTTGGCAGCAATGTATTCCTTAGTGATTCATCAAATTCATCTACTGAATTTTTGTTCAAACAGCAACCTTTTCTTCTTGTGCTCGTATTTCTTTGGGCCATGTGATATTTATATATATAAATACATAATAAATACCACTGGCTTGAACGAGTTTAAGAACAAACAGACTTTCGTAGGTGTGCTACTCAGCCTACCCACCGAAGAGTCACTTTTAACTGGCAAGTTGGTTATGAGAATGTCTACTGTATATGCACACTGTCGGAAATCAAAACACAGCAAACTATAGATCATTAATCAGGCAAGAATTTAAAGATCATAAAATTCACTGTGAACGTTTAGGAGGGTTTTCTGTGAGTCTTCTCTGTGTGCGCACGCGTGGGTAGTTTGCATTTTGTGTCCTGCTTATGAAAAACAGTGAAAAATGTTCTCCAACCTAAATTCTGTGCTTATCTCTAATTATCTCCTTAAATAAGTTTCTAGAAATGAAGTTATCAGTCTAAAGTGTGTGACTGCCATATTTAAGATGCTAGAAGAGTATTGCCATATTGGCTGCCCCCTAAAACTGTACCTCGGACGGAGAGAAGTGTGTGTTTCACTATTTCTTGCCAATGTGATGACTGTTCTGTTACCTGCTAGCATGCTAGGTAGACAGTGTCTTGCTTGGGTTTGTACTTTAAACATGTTACTGAGTGTGAACTCCCCCCCCTTTTAAAATTTTCTTCTCACTTGTGTTTCTTGTTTTGTGAAAAATGTGCTCCTGTTCTTAAACCATTTATATTAGGATATTTGTTTTACTTTCTTCATGATTTTTTTGGTCACCTCTAGCTAGTATCTTTCTGGTAGATAGTAACTTTGTCATTTTCTGTGGATACATTTTCAAAGTTCATCACTTATCCTCTGGGTTTTTTTTTTTTTTTTACATTTTTTATTGAGTTATAGTCATTTTACAATGTTGTGTCAAATTCCAGTGTAGAGCACAATTTTTCAGTTATACATGAACATACATACATTCATTGTCGCATTTTTTTCGCTGTGAGCCACCACAAGATCTTGTATTTTATAATGTTTTTACTTTTTATACTGTGAAATCCCTTTGTGACTTCTTCTCTTGTATTAGTTTTACTTAGAAAGATTTTTACCAGTCTAATAAATCTTTGTTTTATGCTTTCTTTTTAAAAATCTAACTTTTAATTCATAGAAATTTTGTGGCTTATAGTATGAAGGACGATCTAACTTAATTTTTTTCAGATAAACAATTTGTACAGCTCCACCTTTTAAGTATTTGTTCATTTTGGTGAAACTTCTATCGCATATAAATAGTATGTATCACGTCTGTCTCATTTATCTGCTTGTCTCTTGCTGCCAGGAGGAAGTAGTTATTTCAGCTTCATTGTGGTTTTACTGCTGATGAGCAAGTTTTCATTTTTTGCAACTTTTTTTTTTTTTTTACTACTTTCAATATATTGTCTCCCCAAATAACTATTTCCAGACAGGATGCAGCCCAAGCCTCTAGGGGTATTGCAAGTTTCTCCCCAGGTTTCCTCTTCTGTAAGTAGTTTTCACGGGGACTCTTGTGTGAGTTTGAAGCCTTTGCTTTCTCACCTGAACTTCTGTCTCTTGGATTCTTAACATCATTATACTTAACCTTCAGTAAACAAGGTGCTTTTGTGACTGCTGCTTTTTCATCTAGTCTGAGTTGTTTCATGAATCTCTTAATTTCTTAGAAAGCGCTTGGGGAATAATTCCTTTTTCAGAAGGGCAGTGCAGAGATTACATGTTCCTGTCTGTGGCCTGTGTGATCCTTGCCGTCTGGCCTGGCTCTGGCAGCGGAGAAGGTGTCGCCCAAGTGTGCATCCTCAGGCAGGCTTTCTGACTGCTCAGAAGAGGAGATAAGGCCGTGGAGTGCCCCCTGCCCATGAAATGTCCCGGTTGGAGCTTGAAGTTAAATGCAAGGCTTCGCAGGGCTCCGATTGTTTGGACTGTTGGCTTATAAATCACAACGCACAGGCCTTATCAGGAGTGGGAGCAGCTGCTTTATTTTTACCTGTCAGCTTTATGCATTTGAAGAAAACAGTGCAGCAGCTGAAATGTGTCCGAGCAGAGGGCAGAAGTTAGCCAGGGTGAGTCCAGGGGGCTGCCTGAAGGCGGCTGCGGGGACGTGAAGCCCTTCCTTGGCATGTTCTCCCTCGAGGGCTGTCCTTTGAGTGCCTTGTGGTGGTCACTGCCTGGTTTGGGCTACTCCGTCTGCTCTCTCCCCCAGCTAAGTGACACTGCCATTTCATCTCCCTGCTCTGATATGCCGAGGTACCCACTTAACATCAATTGCACATTTATGAAGAGCTATTGGCAGACTTGAAGAAAGAAGAAACACAACTATCAGAGATGCACTCTCCCCCTCCCTTTGTCGTGCCTCTGGGAGCAGCCCTGTATGGGCTGTCACACCTGGATCCCAGAGGACGCCTGACTTGGCCACAGCCCTAGCTGCCACCTTGCGCCTCTGACTGCGGAACTGCCTGCCTTTTTTGAAGTGTCTGTCACACCGACTGGCTCTCCTTTGGGGTTTCTGTTCATTTTGGTTTTAAGAGCGTCTCAATCAAATGCATAGAGGAGACAGATTTTAGTGCTGAAGATGTAAAGGAAGCAATTCATACCGTCTACATATTCTATAGCATTTAAAATAGGAGTCTACGAACATTCTAGTCTTCCAGGTGAAAAGTCCTTTCTGAAAAAAAGTGAGAACCTTGAAGGAGGTCAAGTTATTCAAGCTGATTCATCGCTCAGGTGATTCTTTAGATACGCATTTCCTCCTTCAGTAACAGCAGAATGGGTCTTAGTCACCCAAGACCTTGGGAAACAGTTTTACAGAGTTTTATCTAATACAAAACTCAATTTGGAAATTTTTTTTCCTATTCCTTCACTCACCTTTTGTTTAGGGATATTGATAGGCGTATGTCTGACTTGACTATTTTCTGGTAAAACCTTCGAAAAAAATTTTTATTCCATTTTTCTGTTCCCTCTTCCCAGTCTTCCTCACTGCCCCCAAGACAGAAAGGCAGGCCAGCGTGCACGGGAGCCTGTTTCTATGAGTTGATACCTGAGACCGTGGACACCTGTTGTTGGCAGAAGGCCCTGCGGGAGCTCCTGGCCAGAGGGCTTGGTGTGACCGCTGTGAACTGATTGTGAGTCAGGATGCTTCCATGCGCTAAGGGGAGGGTCTCACGGAGACGTGGACTTGCAGCCAGGGTACCGGCCTTGCGCCGCTTGCCAGGACGTGTGTTGAAGGCAGCCCGGGTCTCTGTCCACCCGCAGGAGGTACCACGGAGAGCAGCCTCCCACTGGGGGAGGTAGCCATTCAACAGTTTCCTCTTGGAAACAGCGTGTTACAGTGAAGGATGGTGGTTGCTGAGACCCGGAGGACTTGCAGATGTGTAAGGATTTCCAGAAGCTGTCTACTTTGCTTCTCCTGATGCGTTCCTCTTTAGAGTGAAATACTACGCTGAAGATGCTGAGAACATTTCCCAGCTTCATGTGTAGAGAAAAAAGTTTGGGTTAGAAAACATGCCTTGTTACAGAGGCTTTCCTTCTGGAGTTGCCGTTAACTCTGCAAGTTAAACTCACAGCTCAGAAGCTAGTTTAGAGGAGTAAACAGTTGTGCCTTCTGACTTTCATGGAGTGACTTGGGGAAGCAGGTGAGCTTTTCTAGATGTTCTATACCAAGCCCTGCTTTCTTTTCCCCATTGGGATTAAGTCACGTTGCCTGCATGGTGAAATGTTTGATTTCTAACTGAATGTAGCCAGGAGTCTGGTAAAAATGTGGTACGTGTTGTCCACAGTCTTCCTGGTGTTGGGGGTGGGGGAAGGAAGCAGGGCGGCATTTTTTTTTCCTTGAAAAATATCACATAATTCCCTCATTTGGCTCTGACAGCAACAGCTCTGTTCCCTTAAAGATGGTTGAGAGCGCCGTGGGGAAGCTGTTGGTATGGGCTTACTCATAACTGTGGCCTGCCTTAGCTCATCTTCCGTTTATCTCCTGAGATGATGTCACTCACATGCCCCATTATCCAGCTTTGATGGCTATGTATATATTCAGGGTTTTCATATTTCTGCAGAAAGTAGTATTTTTATTTGAAGGTAATCCTTGCCATCGGAGTTCAACTTGACTCTTCATTAATAACTGTCGTGGGTTGGATAGTGTCCCGTCCAAATTCACACCTACGTGAAACCACAGAATGTGACCTTATTTGGAAATAGTCAGTGCAGATGCCATGACTTAAAGATGGAGATGAGATCATACTGGGTTAATCCGATGACTGGTGTCCTTATAAGAAGAGGGGGAAGACACAGAGGAGAGTGCCATGTGTGAGGATGGAGCCTCCAGGAAGGTCAGAGGAACGAGGAATCGTTCTCCCTCAGTCTTCAGGGGCGTGTGGCCCACCGACAACGTGTCGTTCTGGACTTCTTGCTTCCGTTGCTATAGGAAAATCAACCCGTTATGTGGGGATTCTTGATGGCAGCTCTAGGATGCTAATACACAGCCAACAGAAAATGGCAGAGATTGACAGTCCCCCTTTTACTGCCCTTCAGCCTGAGGTGCTGGGAGGTTAGCAAGGTTTTTCAATTGCAATGTTTATATTCAAGCAGTAAAATGTTACTTTCGCAGGAGGCTCCTGTGCCTGGTACACCTTCTATTTTAATTTGGTCAGTATTTTACGAAAGGCGATGGACGAAAATCCTGTACCACTTGGAGGAGCTGCCGTGGTCTTTTTAATCTTGACTCGTAGGAAGTGGTCTGTGGGGACAGATGCCTCCTCCCTTTGTTGCTCCACCAAAGCGATTTTTCAAATTCCTTAAATCTGCTTGTGTAGCACGTTGGGACTTTAGACAACGATTGTGTCTCTTAAGTATGCATTTGTTCACATTATCAGGGCTCAGGGACTCAGGATAGAGTATCAACAAGCAAGTTGAAGACCCCGTAAAAGATGCACAACAGTGTCCTCTTGAATGTTCACTGGGAAACACGGGTTGGAGCACAATCTGCTGCCCCGCAGCGTTACCAAGAGTTTGAGAAAGGGAAGTCGATATATAGTTAGTGAAAAGTGTCTTTAAAGGGGAAAATGACTTTTTTGGCTAACAGAAGTAAAAATGCAGAATCTTGGTGACATTGATCCAGCCTCCCTGCGTGTACCCCTGGCCTCATATTCTCAAATGTATCCTGGAAGCTTTAATCAAGGTAAGTCAAGTCCTCAAGCTGTGAAACTCAATGACACAGCAGCAGGCTGTTCACCTGAAGTGGTGGTGGAGGGGGTTAAGTAACCAAGACATGTGGCTGAGATCCTGCAGTCTTTGACTTCCATATGATGTTCTTTGGCTAGATTTCTTGGAACAAGAGCCCTCTCATTTGCTCTGAAGATCTCCCTGACCACAGAGGACTTGGCCCAATTTAAAAGAACCTCATGTTTTCATTATGAGGTGCTCAAAAGGAATGGCAAAGTACAGAGGTTTCTTCACACAGAATTTCTAGTTAATTCTACTGGTGGAACCTCCCAGCACAGACGGGCTCGGGACACAGAGCCAGTTCGGAGTGGAGAATCGCTCTGCTAGTGTTAGATGTCGTGTGTTCCTGTTCAGGAAGACATTGCTGGTGTCGAGAAGAAAGCGTCTTCTGTCATCCTTCCCAGCAGATGCCGCACACGAGCTGGGCTTTTCTGGGGTCTGACGGGGCTAAGTACCTGGGGTGGGTGGGGGTTGGGGGGCAGAGGAAAGGACAATAACATCTTTTGAACGTGAACTCTACCGGGCATCACTTACTTGATTTAGTCTTCGGGGTGTTCCTGTGGTTTGTAGGCATTGGTATTATTAATGAGAAAATGATTATTAGTCTGAATTTTGAAATTGAGGATCAGAAAGTTAAAATGATTCACCGCAGGTTATACACTTAAGTCATTAGTAGAGACTGCTTTTGAGGGCACAGAAGGAAAGAGATGGGAAAGGGTGTGAGTGTGTGCAAATTTCTATAAATGTAGGGGAATTTTTTTTTTTGGTGATGTCTGAATTGAACTGTTGAATTGCAGCTTCGGAAGAACTCTTATCTGGTCCAGAAGGATGGGGCAGACTCCATTTAGTCTAGCCTGAAGGGTGAGGGCTGCAGGGTGGTGTATCGTTTCCTTACCTAGTAAGCGTATACGCCTTGCTAGGCACAAAAGGGATGCAGAGAGAGCCATAGCTCCTCTTTCTTCCTTAAACAGTACAATTAACAATACAGATTAAATAATGTAGAATTAAATAACCTATATTGGTGTTTACCGAGGGGTTTTATATATCCTGTTCTTAATTTAAAACACAGCCAAGTGAGTTTTGTAATCTCTGTCTTACACACACACACACACACACACACACACACACACACACACTCTCCTGGGTTTTTTTTTCTTACTTAATATATGAATTGATTTTTTTTTTCTTGCCTGTGTCAATGATAAAAGAGACAAAAGCTTAGTCCTGCACTGTATCATGTACAATCCAACTTTATCTTAATAAAAGGAGATGGAGTTTGGGTTTCTCTTGGGCCAGTTCTGTATCCTTAATAACCCCATAAGCTGTTCACATAACATCCATCACTGCCCAGACCAATTGCTCAGAGGCCGGCGATGTTGCCCATTGTCTCGGTCTGTGGACCCGGCACAGCTGGCCCGGAGCGCCAGCCAGTCTTTCTTACTCTAGCTGACAGGGCTAATCAGGATGATCCATATGGCCTTCCTCCTCATGGCACGGTCACTAAGTGGATTTGCTTTACTTAATATCCATATGGAGTGACTGGATGGGCAGTGGAGATTTTAACAAGCCCTCTGCTGATAAACCTGTGCTGGAGTGGAGAAGAATGAAACATTATCATACCAATGCAAGCAAAGCTCTTTGGGAAAAGGGTGTCCCAAACCAGGTGAGTGTAGGTAAGTAGCATAGCTCTTTAGAATTATTTTCCACCTGGTTACTGTGAGTATGCATGAAGGGGGCTGTTGGGTTGAACTCATGTGGAAAGTCATTTTTTCTATTTTCTTTGAAAATCTCAGAGCTTTAAGTCAAAGGAAAAGTTGGCATCTCTTAATTCACCCAGTGATCTGGTGTTAGTTCTGTTTACCAAAACCAAGTATAAATTTGTGAATGAGTTTTGCTGGCTGTGTTGCTGAGATAACAGTTGTAAGTTCACTCTGTGATTCATATGTGAAATATTAGACCTTTATGAAATGTAAATGTATCTTACCTAAAGTTTAAATCATAGCTAATCCATGCCAACACCAACTGACATCACCGTGTGGCATAGACAGTCAGCTCTGGGGTTACTGTTCATACTGTTGTGGACAAAAATTCAGAATATACATTTTCTTCTGACCCTTTGCTTCTTAGCAAGTTGACTGTTATCATTAGGCAGTTTTTCATTAGATGGAGAGCTTCTGGTTTTGCTTTTTCTTCTGAGGTCACCTGTTTTGTTTAGAGGTAAGAATAAGGCTTGTTAAGAGAGTAACATACGTGGGGAGGCATGTGCAGTCATCAGGTCTGTTGATCGGTCATTCCACTAAAGAGTGACCCATCAAGGTCACTACTCAAGTCTACCCTGAGTTGGATTTTGGCTTTGGATATTGTCCTTGTTCCTTTGCTCTCAGCTGTGTGACGTCTGGGATCCAGGATTTCCACTGTTCCTCTAACTACAGAGGAGAGTGAGGGATCTGATGTATCGGCTGGGGCCCAAGGATGTCCCTTAAAGGCTCTGCTCCAGATGGTTTCTTAACAGAATTACATGGGAAGTTTGTATTCCACTCAGAAATAATATATTTGTGTTGGTTTTAAATGGCCAGTTTTTAAAAAAAAAAATTTATTTTATTGAGTTATAGTCAGTTTACAGTGTTGTGCCAGTTTCCAATGTAGAGCACAATTTTTCGGTCATACATGAACATACATATATTCATTGTCACATTCTTTTTCACTATGAGCTATCACAAGATCTTGTATATATTTCCCTGTGCTACACAGTATAATCTTGTTTATCTATTCTGCATATGCCTGTCAGTATCTACAAATTTTGAACTCCTGGTCTGTCCCTTCCCACCCCTCTCCCTCCTGGCAACCACAAGTTTGTATTCTATGTCTATGAGTCTGTTTCTCTTTTGTATTTATGTTCATTTAAAAAATTTTTTTAGATTCCACATATGAGCGATCTCACATGGTATTTTTCTTTCTCTTTCTGGCTTACTTCACTTAGAATGACATTCTCCAGGGACATCCATGTTGCTGCAAATGGCATTATTTTATTATTTTTTATGGCTGAGTAGTATTCCAATGTATAAATATACCACAGCTTCTTTATCCAGTCATCTGTCGATGGACATTTAGGCTGTTTCCATGTCTTGGCTATTGCAAATAGTGCTGCTGTGAACATTAACCTTCCTTAACCTTCCGAAAAGATTTACACTGTTGGACTTGCAACGTGTGCTCTTTACAATTGGTCACGTTTCCACATTTGTTCCCAAGTTTGAAAAACTTGGTGTTAGATGGTTTCTAACAGGTTCAAAAGTCACTGTGACACTGCAGACAGATAGAGTAAGCCTCTTCTGCCCTTCTTGCAAATCTCCTTTTCTGTGAGCCCAAAGGAAGGGTGTGGAGTGTTTTGACCCTGGAAAGCCTTGAAGTGGGAAAGGGTGCTATTTTGTAGCTTTGTCTCAGAAATTATGCTGTTGAAAGGTATAAGATTTTTTCTTTGCTGGGCAGAGAGGAGAGAAAATATCACGGTTAAGAGAGAAAAACAAAGATCAAGGAAGTGGATAGGCTTTGACAGTTTTTCTCTGCTGCCGCGTCCGATTGTCTTACAGCACTAGAGTGCTGACTTAATTCCTTTGCAGTCCTGCGTGGTATGTCAGAAGTATGTGCGTGCGTGCGTGTGTGTGTGTGTGTGTGTGTGTACAGTTATGTACATAAGCAGATGATGGAGTAAATGCAAGAAGATGACTATTTTTTTTAAAATAACCGTAAGTGTAAAGGCTAAAAACACCATGTTAATATGACAACTATTGACCAAATAGGAAAAAAAAAACGTTACAACTAAGAAAGATCACACCCACCTTAATCAGAGGCCTTTGCCTTGGACAGCTGGAGCACAGTGACCTGAAAACTGCTTGTACCAGTAACATACGATGGCTTGTTTTTCCGGCTGCCTGAGGGAAGTGTTCTCGGGCTTGGGGTATAACTGGAAGAGGCAGGAGTGTGTGTTGTCATCGTGCTGGTCATCACGGCTGATACGGGACGATCTACAAATGTCATTGCTTGCCTCTTGCATACCACACAGAGCTGAGGGGCTTGGCTTTGCTAGCAAATGCGCATATTGGCCTTCAGAGTATGACTCAGGTCCCTGACCTACTTTTCTGGTTACTCATGCCTAAATGAACCCGTTAGGAGAGCTCTTCCAAGTCGGAGTCATCATGATCACAGCTGGAACCTTTCGAAGTGCTGGCCTGTAGTGGCACCCCCTACACTGGGTCTGGCCAGGCATTGGTGGCTGCAATGTAATCTGAGGATTTTTCACTGTCATTTCACCTAGTTATTCATCTGTAATTGGATGAAAGGTAAGAGGATGTAGCCTGTGGTTAGGACAGGGAATCTGAGGAAATGCCTTTTGCCCTGAGCTGGTCTTCAGCAACCATCCCGTCAGTATGCAGTGGTGCCAGAGAGAGGAAGCCGGCAGGCAGCTGCTGGGAACAGCTAGGCTCGTGTGCCTTGGCAAGGACCGGGGGAGGACCGGAGCTCCCACTGCATATGTTTGGGGGATTGTGGGGTGAGCATGCGCTGAAACTGTTGGGCAGGGAGGAGTTTTAAATGGAGCCAGCTGTCTTTTTAGACCATAAGACTCTCTTTCAAATCCAGGCAATCTGGGCTTCCAGGGCACAGGCCTGGCTTGTGGACTGCACTTCGGTGATGTCATTTTGCTGGGGACTGCAGAGATCTGAGTGGGCAGATGGGAATGCATGCTGGAGGGAGGCTTGTGTGCTGCTCCTGTGTGATTGTGCAGCCAAGGGAGGCCGGGGACATGGAGGCTGCAGGGAGGAGAGGCCTGAGTTCCCTAGGAAATCCATCTGCATTCTGTGTTGAACAGTGGGCAGATTCCACGTTTTCCCACGTGCCAGGGGGCGAGTTGGAGAGCGTGTGTCTTCCTCCGGCCCTTGACTTCAAACCATTCATCCTAATGATTTTCGAGCATTTGTGATGACAGTGCGTAAGCGTACATGTGAGGCATTAGCACATGCAAATACATACAAAATATTTCAACAGAAGCTGGTCATGCATTTGAAGCTTTCGAAATTATTGACACTCAATTTTTCAGAGCAACGGTTCTGTCTAGTATCTGCTAGAATTGTGTTCAGTGGCTTAGGAAACTAGGAAAAGTTAATTCTGTTGCTTTTTGTCTACTTGAACAAGCAAAGTTTAAAAACAGGTGTTTATTATTCCGCTTTGCTGAGATAATAACATAAACAGCTTACTGACATTGGCTCAGGTGGGTCTCCTGCCCCAGGAAGTTTGCAGTCAAAGGCCCAGGCCAAAGCACTAGTGACTGAAGTGTGGGAAATAAACACACATGCTCAGTACTGCCTTTTATTACTTTCTTTCCTGATTCTAAAGTCCTGAGTCCCTTGAGATAAGCTCAAGAATCTGAGATTGAAGTTAGCTTTCTCCTTGCTACAGGTGAGCCAACAGGAAGGATGTACATCCAGATATATGGGTGCTGGTAGGCGACTCTGAGATCACCTGGTCCTCACCACTGATCACTCAGGAAGGAAGTGAGACTCAGATAGGTAAATGCCTTGTCCAAGCGCACACAGCTTTCAGAGTCCCATGCATTGCTACGTGGGGAGTTAGAAATGAGAGCTTTTATTTGGATCAGTATCTGTGACCACTGGTGTGAGGCTGACATATGGATGAAACTGAAGACATCGTTGAATCATGTTTGATACTGAATGGTGGACATAGAGAGGGGGAATGCTTGAGGAGTGTGGGATGTGTTTGAGCACAAAGACGAAAACCAATGTTTTTCCTCTTGGCAGACATTCAGTTATATCAACATAAGTTATTTTAAACTCTGCCCTACTAAAATAGGATTGTGGGCTTATTATTTTGAGGGTTGAAAGGAAGCACTAAGGTAAGGGCTGGTGGTAAAAGAATCAAGGAGCATCTTGCCTCATGCTTGCTTATGCTAGCCACGCCCTTGTTACACGTGCCTTTTAAAATTTCATTATCACCGAAGGCTAATGCATTCCAGTAGGTAGATCATTTTGTTTCTTGGCAAAAGAGAATTCTTAAGGGGATGATCCGTCCTCTTGGATGTGCAGGAAGGGAGGTTTGACATTAAATTTTCTCTATCGTTCTGCCTTTGGCAAGGTAGAGCTGTACACCAAGTACCCCAGTCGCCTTCATCATGAGGAGACTCTTAAGTATTGCCATTTCTGTCTCGCTGTCTCTTTGTCCCTCCTGATGGAGGGAGGTGGTGAATTTTGGGAGCCAGCCAAGGAGGGAATTAGGTAAGCAGAGTCTTCATTTCTGCTATTAACTTGTATTCATAGAATAATATTTCATAGTTGCAATAATTCTTGAAATAAGTGAAGAGGTTTGTCATGTACAGAATCAGATTATAAAATATGGATTTGTGCTTTTAAGAGGCTAACACAGAAATTGAACTGCTGTGTGTCGCAGACATTATTTTAAAAATAGAAAGAACCATACCAGGCCCATGCTGAGGGTTTTGTCTCTTAACTGTACCAGAATTACCTCTACTCGTTTGCGTTTCAAAAATTGGTCATTAAGCCATTGTATTATCATGGTCAAGTACATGAAGTTTCTGTACCTTTTCTAATTTCCCCAAGCTTTGGTTCTTTAAGAAAGCATCTTGTTAAAACTTCCAGCAGGAATGATTTTTATTAGGCAGTTCTCAGCTTGCTCGTTTTGTCCTCTCAGTTCTTTCCGGGTAGGGATCACGTTGTTGGCTGTGCCTTGTCATGTGGTGCTTTGAAGTATTTCTCCTTGGAATTTAATTCATTAAGATTCTGGTTGAGTTATGACTTTAATTTTCAATAGAGAAAATTATGAAAAGAGGGAAATCACACACGGACTATCAACATGGAAAGTGAACATCTTCCTTTTCTATAGCCCTGCTTCGGGAATCAGAATTTCATAATTGCACTAGCATACTAAGGTTCTTTACATCCAGAAACTTAAGATTAACAATGATGCTAAGTTGATAGTCGTTGCTCCATTTAAATCTCCCGTTGCGGTTACTTAAGTGTCTTGGTAACAAGGTGAAGGCTATCATTTTCTTTCTCCTTTATTAATAACTTACTGTATTATCTGGGATAAGACTGAAATGATTGTAGTTTTGAAGCTGTTCATATACCCACTGAGGCTTCTTGACCTTTTAAAGCAACAGCTTCAGGTTTTACTGCATGTTCATCCTGAAGTGCCTTGTAGAGGCAAAATCCCAATTAGGCAGTGCCATCGAAACAGGAGCAGAAGTTGAAATAATATTAATACTTAGAATACTCCCTACTGTAGACCTTCAAGAAGTATTTGCTGAATTGAATGGAATTATGATAAGTATGCATGACTTACAGTAGAGGCCATGTGCTTTCTCTAAGCCTGTCCTAAAAGAGACATTTTTCAAATGAAGGTCTGGATATTAAGTAAATTGATAATTGATAATTGATCCTTATAATTAATCCTTATAATTAAGATCCAGGATTAGAAGAACTAAGAAGGTTGGATGCTTCTGTGTAACAAGTATGGGGAACGAAAATCTAACAGCCAGAGTGAATGGGGAATTGAGTCTCCCTTCAATAAAGCCTTGTTCATTGGCACTTCATAGATGTGAAGTGACAGAGGGGTCTCCTATTTCAGGGAGCCTTCCTGAGGTTGAGAGGACGTTTTGGAAGCCCCTGGAAGGACCAAGCTACTCATAAGAGCAAACACTAGATATTCTATTGCATCCTTGTTCCACTTCAGGAATTCCTTGCCCTGATAACCTGCAAGGTATCTGCAGACAATCCCGGCAACTCACCTGGATGATAGTGAAACTCTCAGTTTTCCATTTTTCGTGTCAGTCACTTTGGTGGTGGAGCAAAATTCAGGTAGATGGCATCTAGGCTCCACTACTTCCTTGGTGTCACCAACTTTATGTGGTCCCTGGATGGGATAGATGGGATAAACATTATATGCCTGACGCATAATGGATGATCATCAGTGGTGATCCCCTCTCTCAGAGATGGTACTTCCACGTCAGTGTTATGTGACACCTTCCGGGACCGTACTGCTTCTGAGGTGATGCTTCTCTGAAGTGAAGAACACCTGAGCTGAGCTTCAGATCGTGTCTGAGTGTTACTACCTTGAATTTTGCTTTTAAAGCTTTATATTTTTTCCCCTGCCTTTCTGTATGGATAGCTGTTAGTTTTATGGATTTTTTTTTCCCCCAAGTGAGGCATTTCCTGAAGTTTTCTTGACATTCTCAGGTAGGTCCCTGAAGGGCTAAGCCATGAGCTCTCTGAAGGAGGCAGTTTTATTTTGATTGCAGGAGCCTGGCTCAGGGCAGCTCTTAATGAATTGTCTGTTCCCTTGAGAATAATGGGTATGTTGATATTGTGTATTTTCTACTCACCTTCCCACATAATCCTAAATGTATATTTGTACATTTTGCTTTTCTCCACATAGAGTTTGGAGAACCCAATAAAAAAACAAATATTAAGCTATTAAAAAAAAAGTTGAAGCCCCAAGGTGGCAGTTTGAATACATTTAAGCCTTGGGAAAATCTCTTATGAATAGATAAACATTCTAAAGATAATTGAGGATGCATAAATCACTTAGCACCTTCTTCGCAATACTGTAGAGCTACAGTCATCAAGACAGCATGGTATTGGTACAAAAACAGACATATAGACCAATGGAACAGAATAGAGAGCCCAGAGATGAACCCACAAACTTTTGGTCAACTAATCTTCGACAAAGGAGGCAAGAATATACAATGGAATAAAGACAGTCTCTTCAGCAAATGGTGTTGGGAAAACTGGACAGAAGCATGTAAAGCAATGAAGCTAGAACACTCCCTTACGCCATACACAAAAATAAACTCAAAATGGATCAAAGACTTAAACATAAGACAGAATACAATAAACCTCCTTGAAGAAAATATAGGCAAAACATTATCTGACATATATCTCAAAAATGTTCTCCTAGAGCAGTCTACTCAAGCAATGGAAATAAAAGCAAGAATAAACAAATGGGACCTAATGAAACTTACAAGCTTCTTCACAGCAAAGGAAACCATAAATAAAACAAAAAGACAACCATCATCCTTAATTCAGAGAATCCCTTCTCTGTCTTCAAAGTCCGGAAATTTTCTTTTTTATTTGGCCAGGTGGTTGTCCGTTGTACCATACACATAAAAAGAATTGTTGGGGTGGTTATTAACAAGACTGTAAGATCTAGTGTCACAAGAAGCTCGTGCCCCTATTTGAATATTACATTAGCTCTGTTGGTTTGAGCAAATAAAATATATCTCCTAAAAGAAATCTGACCCTTTTCCCCACTTCAAAGATATATATAATTAAACTGCTTCACTCTTTGAAATTGAACTGCTTCCTGGAAAACCAGCCTTATTTCATAAGACTGGCCATTAGGGTGAGGGACTGCCTTATGTATATTTATATTTATACTGTACATTAGGGGCTAGCAGAGTGCAGGCTATATTACTAGTATCCAGTAACTTTATTTAATTTATTTTGTTGGTTTAAAGTGGTATCCCTTCCATTGTGAAGTCTTCATTTTACTTGGCTGGTCATTTGAAAATCACAGAGCACTGAACTTAACCTCAGTGCTCAAAAAACTGGATTTGTGCAATTACTGAAGGTAAATTCAGACCCATCAAGACAAGTTCAGTTGCTGTCTTCTCTTCTTGTTTGTAAGTTAATCTTGGGTTTGGAATTCTGTAGCCTTTCTCCCTACCTCCACTATTCAGTGAAAGTTAGCAGAAAGCTATTTCTTATTTTTAAAAGTTGATGGAGAAGGAAAAAAATTGGACCCCTACCTCAAACCATAGATAAAAAAATTAAGAGAAAGATACAAAGTTTCCCATATATTGCCTACTGCCACACATACACAACCTCCCCAGTTATCAACGTCACTCAACAGAGTAATATATATATATTTTTTTACCAAGGATGAATCTGCACTGACCCATCATAATCACCCAAAGTCCATAGTTTGCCTAAGGATTCACTCTTGGCATTGTACATTCTGTGGAGTTGGGCAAATGTATGGCACACATTCATCGTTAAAATATACAGATTAGTTTCAGTGCCTTAAAAATCCTCTGGTTAACTCCACAACCAACCCTGTGATCAGTGATTTTTTTTTATTGTATCTGTAGTTTTACCTTTTCCAGAGTGTCCTATAGTTGGAATTACATGGTACATAGCCTTTTTAGGTTGGCATCTTTCACTTAGTAATATGCATTTAAAGTTCCTCCATGTATTTTCATGACTAGATAGTTCATATCTTTTTAGTGCTGAATAATAATCCATTGCTTGGAGATACCAGTTTATTAATCCACTCAACCTACTGAAGGTACATTTTGATTGCTTCTGAGTTTTGGCAGTTATGAATAAAGCTTCTATAAACATCCACATACAGGTTTTTATATGGACAGAAGTTTTCGACCCCTTGAGGTAAATATCAAGGGACACAATTTCTGAATCATATGAAAAGAGTACATTTAGTTTTGTAAGAAACTGCCAAACTGTCTTCCAAAGTAGCTGTACCATTTTGCGTTCCCCCTAGCAGCAGATGAGAATTCTTGTTGCTCCACATGCTCATTTGTGTTCGGTATTGTCAGTGTTCTGCCGAGTTTTGGCTATCCTAATAGGTATGTAGGTGTTTATCTCATTTTAATTTACATTTTCCTGATGACATCTTACCTGGATCATCTTTTCATCTGCTTAATTGCCACATGCCTATCTTTGGTGAGGTGTCTCTTAAGGTCTTTGCCCAATTTTTAATCAAGTTATTTTCTTACTGTTGGCTGTAAAGTTATTCATATATTTGGAATACCAGTCCTTTATCAGACGTGTCTTCTGAAGATACTTTTTCGTAGTCTGTCTTTTCTTTCTCTTGATAGTATTTTTTTCACAGAGCAGTTTATAATTTTTATGGAGTCCAGCTTATCAATAAATTCTGTCATGCATCATGTACTTGATGTTATATTTTAAAAGGCATCATCGTATCCAAGGTCACCCAGGTTTTCTCCTATGTTACGTTCTTAGGATTTTTATACTTTTATCTTATATTTAGATTCACAACCCATTTTGAGTTAATTTTTGTGACAGATGTATGGTTTGTGTCTAGATTTATTTTTGTGTATATGGTTGTCTAGTTGTTCCAGGACCATTTGTTAAGAGACTGTTTGCTCCATTTTATTGTCTTTGCTTCTCTGTCAAAGATCAATTGATTGTATCTATTGCAAGCTTTATTGAGGCATAATTGACAAAATTATAAGACATACAATGTGATGATTTGTTACACTGTAAGTACTGTGAAAGGATCCCGTCACCGTGTTACAAACACATCCATGATCTCACATATTGACCTTTTTTAGCCAGGGAGTAGGAACATTTAAGTTCTACTCTCTTAGCAAATTTTAATTATATAATACAATATCAGCTTTAGTTATGATGTTTTACATGAGATCCTCAGATCTTATTCATCGTATAACTGAAAGTTTGTACCCTTTTACCAACTTCTCCCTAATTTCCCTACCCACCAGCCCCCTGGCAACCACTTTTCTACTATTTCTGTGAGTTTGGCTTTTATTTGTTTATTTGTTTATTTATTTACTTACTTACTTATTTATTGGATTCCATATGTAATGATACCATGCAGTATTCATCTTTCCCTGTCCGGCTTACTTCACTTAGCATGATGTCCTCTGGGTTCATTCAAGTTGTCACAGA
Source organism: Camelus ferus (assembly GCF_009834535.1). NCBI lineage: Eukaryota > Metazoa > Chordata > Mammalia > Artiodactyla > Camelidae > Camelus > Camelus ferus. The sequence goes on along the minus strand of NC_045701.1, from coordinate 5,921,695 downwards.
TGATAGGATTTCCCTCTTTTTTTAAGGCTGAGATATTCCATTGTGTATGCATATATGCATGAGTGCATATGTATGTGTATATATTATATATATAATATATATGCCACGCTTTCTTTATCCGTTTATCTGTCAACAGACACTTGGGTTGTTTCCATACCTTAGCTACTGTGGATAACGGTACGGTGAACATAGGAGTACTACAGTAAGTCTTGAAGTTGAAGACTGTCCGTTCTCCAACTTTGGTATTTGCCTTCAATATTGTATTGGTTATTCTGGGTCTTTTGCCACTCCCTATAAACATTAGAATCCCTTGGTTGGTATCCATAAAGTATCTTACTGGAGTTTTGATAAGGATTGCAGTGAATCTATAGATCAAGTTGGGAAGCACTGACATCTTGACAATATCAAGTATTCCTATCCATGAACATGGGTATCTCTCTGTTTATTTAGTTCTTCTTTGATTTTGTTTATCCAAGTTTTATTGATGTGTTTTGTTAGATTTATACTTAAGCATTTCATTTTAGAGGATGCTAATGTAAATGGAATTTAAAATTTTAAATTCCTTTTGTTCATTGTTGCTATATTAACAATTCAGTGTTGTATATTAACTTGATCTGGTAACCATGCAATATATTCACTTATTAGTTTCAGGAGGGTTTTGTGGGTTTTTTTGGTCAATTCTTTTGGATTTTTCTATGTAGAGGATCATGTCATTCTCTTCTATTCCTTCCTTCCCAGTCTCTGTACCTTTTATTTCCTTCTATTGCCTTACTTTATTAGCAAAGGCTTGTAGTGCAGTGTTGAAAAGGAGTGGAGAGAGGGAATACCCTTGCCTTTTACCTGATCTTAGTGGAAAAGCTTCAAGTTTTTCACCGTTAAGTTTGATGTTAGCTGTAGGGTTTTTTGTATACAGCTTTTAATCGAGTTGCATAAGTTCCCTATTCCTTGTTTACTGATGGTTTCTATTATGAATGGATGTTGGATTTTGTTGATTACTTCTTCTACATCTATTAACATGATTGTGTGATTTTTTTTTCTTTTTTAAACTGTTGATGTGATTATATTAATTGCTTTTTGAAGAAAAATTTTCAGTCAAGCTCGTAGAGCTAGTTGATAATACAATGAGACATCTTCCTTAAGAATTAGAAAAGATGTCCAAATATCACACTGACTAATCATAGTTTTTGTTTATTCCAAGTTGGCTATCACTTGGGAAGAGCACTGGTCATGCAGGTAGAACCCAACTTTAGGTATCAGAAGAGGGATCCAGGAAACAGTCCTAAGACTTTAGAAGTCATCTGGTCCAATAGACAAAGACAGATATCATATGATATCACTTATATGTGGAATCTAAAAAAAAATATGATACAGATCTTATTTACAAACTAAAAATAGACTCACAGACATAGAAAACAAACTGTGGTTACCAAAGTCAAAAGGGTAGGGGGTGGATAAATTAGGAGTTTGGGATTAACACATACACGTTACTATGTATAAAATAAATAAACAACAAGGACCTACTGTATAACACAGGGAGCTATGTTCAGTTTCTTGTAATAACCTATAATGGAAAAGAATATGAAAAAATATGTATGTATATGTATAACTGAATTGCTTTGCTGTACCCCTGAAACTAACATAAATCAACTACACTTCAATAAAAAAAAAAAAAAAAAAGGAGTCATCGGGTCTAATAGAGGTCAAGAAATTCAAGGAGGGCCATGCAAATTTTTTCAGAGCTGAGTGAGGACTTGACATCCCCCCTACATTTTCACTGTTTCCTGTGGGCCCTTCCGTCAACTGGTGGAACTTAGCCCTAAGGGCATACATCTCAGTATAGGAATTCCACAGACTTGGATGCTCTCATCACGGAAGGTACCTGAGCAGCTAATCTCCAATGGCCTGAGGCTGGGTTGTTTTGACATTGATTTCTTGTTTCTGTTACCACTCTCTGGGGATATATCAGAAAGAGATTTAATGAATATTATTTTTGCTCTCCATTTATTTGATGCATGATCTAGTGACTTGAGTTCTACTGTTGCTGTTTTTTTTTTCTTTTTGATTATTATGTACCACGTAACTAAATCAATAAAGAAGAGAAAGGAGAAATAGCTCTGTTTAACATTTCAGGAGTGATGGAGTAATGCTGCCCATAAATATTTATATTTTTCTGAGAAGATGCCTTTTTCTTTTGACATTTAGACTGGCTCCTGGAGAGATTCACCACTGGGGTTGGGGGAGAAGGGAGGAGAATGAACAGACTTTTTTTCTTAGTTAATTTTATGCATGTCTTTCAAAAGTAAACAGAAGAAAAGAAGAAAATTCAAAAGGATTTTTCATTATAATATTTTTTTCTGGGGCATTGAAATATTTAGCCCGTCCCTTCTCACCCAAGATAGTAATACTCAGGGGAAACACGAACTGTAATTGAATGCTCCCCAAAAGCCACATGCATAGATGAGTTTGAGTGACAGCTTCTTTGTGTCCCCAGCTTCCTTCCCATCCAGCTTCCCATCCTTCTCTGGACCTGTTCTCTCTTGCTTCCCTAATGTGTCCTTTCTCCCAGTCCTGGCTTCAGCCCTGCCTGGGTCGGTCGCCCCTCTCATGCTCCTGGCTTGGCAGCCACAATAATGGAAGGAGACCCTTAGAGCAGCCCAGAGCCCAGCCCCAGTTGCTGCTTACTCGCCTTTCTTAGGGAAGGTGGAGGCCTGCGAAGGGAGCTTGGAAGCAAAGCCTTGCTTCCTTGCTTGGAAAGACCTGAGCATGCTTTCTGCATTTCGGAAATCCTGAAGGCAGGCAGGTGAGCGCAGGGTAAGCTGTGCTCTTTTACTTGGCTTGGGTTCCTGCAGCCCTTGGTGGAGAAGGTGGTTATACTCTTCAGATCAGGGATAGGTCTTCAGTGAATGGAAACTGGAAAGGAGATTATTACAGATCTATGTAGTTTTGGAAATAAATAAAATCTTTTTGAAACATGGAGCTGTGGAATTTTAACATCAGAATCAACCCTGAGAAAGTTGAGATCCACTGAAAGAACTGAGCAGACTGAGTGCTCTTATGGCTGCAGCCCTTAACCGTCTTTGGGGGTGCTGCTGTCCCCTGAGGACTTGACGACAAGCAATCAGGCTCAACATGAATTTTTCAGAGGGCTTGCTCAGTGAATTCACGTTTATGCCAGGATGCCTTCTGTAGCACAAATAATCATCTCTCATTTTTTTTCAAGTTGGAGAGTTTTATAGTAGGTCTTTTTAATAGCTATACATAAATATGATGCTATGATGGTAATGATGCTAAAGCTTGTCAACTCCGGCTTCACTGAGTTGTAGTGATGTGAGAGCCCACAGGGGTAACAGTAATTGTCCATTACCCCTTCTACCTGTTCACCAGCCAAACAACTGTCATTTATCTCTCTTTGTATTTCTTTTCTTTAGGGGAGGAATACCTTTTAGAATTCCACTTTTTTTTTTTTTACCCAAACAGAGCCTGTTAGGTATTAATAATAATAGTAACAGCTAATACTGTGGTTAGGCTTTTCCAGCGACAAGGTCTTTGCTGTGTGTTATTTTAGGTGAGTTTTGCGTGAACTGACACTCAGTGTGCATTGTAACTCTGGAATAGCAAGGTCACACAGACCCTGAGTGATGATCCTGCCATTTAGACCCATGTATCCTATCTTCAAGTCCAAATTTGTTTTCTCCGTTACATGGTTTGTCTCACTGTTAGTCAAGACAGTGGATGGGGTATAATCCCAAACTCCTAATTTATCCCTCCACCTCCCGAAGCCCCCAGGAAATCATAAGTTTGTCTTCTATCTGTGAGTCTGTTTCTGTTTTGTAAATAAGTTCATTTGTGTCATTTTTTTTTTAGATTCCCATATAAGTGATATATGATACTTGTCTTTCTCTGCCTGACTTTACTTAGTATGAAAATCTCTAGGTCCATTCATGATGCATCTTTTTAATGGCTGAGTAGTATTCCTCTGTGTGTGTGTGTGTGTGTGTGTGTGTGTGTGTGTGTGTGTGTGTGTGTGTGTGTGTGTGTACACACATATATACCACATCTTCTTTATCCAATCATCTGTCAGTGGACACTTAGGTTGCTTCCATGTCTTTGCTACTGTAAAGAGTGCTGCTGTGAACACTGGGAAGCATGTATCTTTTTTAATTAAAATTTTTTCTGGATATTTGGAAACTCGCCTAATTTTTTAATGGAGCTGTAATTTCTTCTTGATACTTGTTCCTCAGTGATAAAAAGGAAGGAAACCATATGGAAGAACTACATTTACCTGTTTATCAAATAGTTGCTGAAAATCTGCCCAGTGCTGAGGACCATAATTGTGGGCCCTCTAGGCGCTCACCATTATATGTAGAAAGTAGGCTGAGAAACAGTTACTCAGTGTTGAGGCTTTATGGAATGCCTGCTCATCTGCCAGGCTCTGTGCTAGGCCCTGGGGTCATGGTGCACTGAGTCCTGGGTGGTGAGCACTCTCTGAGAGAGGAGCAGGGGGTGTGACAAACTGAGTCTTGAGTGAAGAGTAGAGCTTCCCCTCAGGTTGAAGGGTGACTTCTCCTGACACCATCTGGAAAGCCACCCTTCTCCCTTATCTACTCAAACCCTGTCCTTTGTTTAAGGCTGTGCTTGTATGTCACCCTCAGCCTAATGGTCCCAGCTGACTATACCCAAAGCCGTGTCTTCATCCCAGGAATACCTTGTCCCCTTGTTATTAGTGTCTCCTTTTTCTAGGACTCTTTGGTTACCTCTCAGGAGAGTCCTCTCTCTGGGTGTGGGTCATATGTGTGTTTTGAGTGTTTAAGCCCACTAAATGCAGGTCCAGCCTTATTCTGTCTCATTTTTCCCCCTAAAGCACCCAGCACAGTATCTTGTACATGATAAGTGATTGGTAACTTGTTACCAACTGACCCATTACCAGCCCCCTCTGTTCCTTTCACCGTAGTCCCAGAATGTGAGTCTTGATGCCTGTGTCCATGAGATACTTGTGCCCTAGGCAGTTATTTCTACAACTTAGGGTAATCGTGTTGAATGTGAGAGGGAGATTTCACAGAAGGTAATGAAAATAACTCAGCTGAGGAATATTTTATAGAGTTGCCTGGCATAAAAATCCCTGAGGAGCTTCCTGTCTCTTTGGAGGAGATGATCTTACAAGGAAGAGAGCCATTCAGTTTCATCAAGATTGAAGGAACTGAAAGTGATCTTGTGTTGTAGTGGAATTTATTTAAATTCCTGAAAAAGGGTCTACCATAAATAAGGGCAAAATAAGTCAAACTCAAAAAATAGAATTTTACCACTTCAATAAAACGCTTAATGTTCCATATTTACTTGTAAGAATCTTAAATTCTACGTGTCTTCAGTCATACCATCCTACTATGAGAAGCACTTTCCACACTGCGATCTAGTTTTGTTGGGTGGTAGTGTAGCAAGGCCATGGATCCTGGAGGGAGATATACCCAGGTTAGAGTCCCGCCCCCAGCAACTACTCTTGTGACCTTAGGCAGAGTATATCCATATACATATGCATTTGCATTCACTAGTAGATGCATTTACACCTGCATTTACATGTCCATAAACAAAACGGGGATTACTGTGTATATTTGACTGTGTTGTCAGTCAGTTTATGTCAAAATTATACTAATAGCCCATGTTTAGGAAACTTGTACTAAGTAAAATACGAGTGGGACTATAACTAGCCTGGCTCAGTGTATTAGTTTGCTAAGGCTGCCGTAACAAAGAACCCCCAGTTAGGTGGCTTAATATGAATTTGACTGTCTCGTGGTTCTGGTGACTGGAAGTCCAAGATCAAGGTGTCCTTCCTAAGGACTGTGAGGGGAGAATCAGTTCCAGGCCTCCCTCCTTGGCTTTTAGATGCCTGTCTTCCTATGTCTCTTCCCATCATTTTCCCTGTATCCATGTCTCTGTGTCTAAATTTCCCCCTTTTAATAAGGACACCAGTGATTTTGGATTAGGGTTTGCCCTAGTGGCATTTTGCCTTGATTATCTCTATAAATACTCCATCTCCGAATAAGGGCATACTTTAAGATTCTTGGGTTAAGACTTCAACATACGAATTTTAGAGGTCAGAGAGGGGACACAATTCAACCCATAACATTATGTGAGGTGTTGTGTTGAGGACAAGACGTGTATCAGTTTTGCAAGCCAGACACTGACAGGTGGCAAAATATTACAGAATAATTCCTGTAGGTGAGTCATTCACACTTTCAAGGTCAGGAAATTCTTCAGTCCTGCATTTCTCTAGAGATACTTATCTTTGTCTCCCTCTCTCTTGACTGACCTCTGCATTTCTTCTGTTATTTTTCCAACTTTAGCTTAAGTTTTGTATTTGTTCTCAAAATTGTTTTCCAAGAAGTAGTCCAGGTTAGAGAGACAGATGATAAATATGACAGTATCTTAAAATAATACTTTTAAATACTATGCTCTACTCAGTCATGCTGTCAAGGGGTTATCCTTTCATGTCATAGCCCCCGGGACATGTTTATTTCTTCCCTGTGCTCTTGATGAAGTAAAATTTATGTACACAGACTTAAATTTGATTTGGTTTTGTCATTTGGAAATGTAAATCTTATCCATAACTCACTGATGAAATTGGCAAGACATTTGGTTTGGCTTTATCATATTAAGTGTAGGAAAATGGTACTCCATCAGAGCACTTCAATTTAGTTAATATCTCTTTTGTAATTCTGGTTTGATCTACTAGGCAGTTCTGGAAACTTGGGCTTACAGAAAGCAGAGCATTGATATTTACCATACACATCCATGCTATTTTCTTCAGTAAAGTCTAGTACAATCCTTTCGTCTGTCTGTCATTTCCACTGTTTGCAATATATTTTAAACTGTTGTTAAACATCTTTCCTCTGCCTCTCTTCTGTAAATCTGGTTTATTGCCCATGCCAGATGTTTTCCCCCTTTTCATGCCTTTGTTGACTTGTCTTTCAATATGGTCCCTTGCAGCCTGAGCCCCTGCTAGCAGGATCGTTCTATGGGGTAGACTGAACTATAAAATCTAGATTGATTATTGGCTTTCCCAGTTGTTTATGCATATTCATTTAGCTAACCCATAAATCAAACTGCTGTTATCTGTATGTTCAGTTTTCATTTTTCCTTCTTGCCATTACATCTTCTGGGTTGCTCTTTAAAACCGTTGGTGATTCATTAAGAAAATAAATATAGCTTAAGAAAGTCTGAAACAAGGAACAGGAGTTTGTAAATGGAAAAAATCTGATCACAGCCTTATTTATAACCATGAAAACTTACGAGTCGCTGATGTACACAAAAACAAAGATACAGCAAAGTCACGTATGATGGCCTTGCATTGCAATGTTATGCATCTATTTAACGCATCTATGTAGAACAGTGTTTCTAAAATCTTCGCAGCACCGTGGAAAATGATTATTGTGAAATTAGAATGGGGGAAACATCAGGATCCAGAATTATATAGAATATGTCATCTAAAACTATGTAAAATTAGGCATAAACAATGCCAAGGAGATATGTGAAAGTGTTAGCAGTGCTTATCTTTGGGCAAGATGGGACCAGACATGCATGTGAAGTCAGGGTTCTGGTAGACCTGCGCTTAAACCTCCCCTTGCACCGGTGTTTTCCTTTTGCTTAGGAGACACAAACTCTTAAGCCTAATTATCCGGAGTGAATAGGACTTCTCTCATTGATTCATTAAGTCAAGTGCGTAGTTTGTTGTATGACACATAATAATGCAGCTGGTGAAAGTTCAGTTGTTAATAAAAAACAATACCCACCTCACTCATTTTACTGTGCTCCTAGCATGAGCCCTGCATTTATTTTTCCATGCCTTTTTCTGTTTTAAACAGCAGACGATCGGAGGGGAGCTCCCAGAACAGTGGCCTGTGTCAAGCCGTGTAACCACTGTGTCCTGGTTGCCTTCCCTGGGGGGAAGCCCAAATTCTTTAGCATGGGGTTATGTTGAAGATTCAGTGAGTTGACCCATGAAAAAGGGCTTAGGACCACTGCCAGGTGCATAATCACTTATGTGTTCCTTGCCGTTTTTTTATTTAAGAAATTAAAAAAATAAATGTAAGTAAGTATTCAGGAGAATGGGAAAGTTCTAGCAAAGATTTATATATCTTGTAGAGAGCTGGGCTTGCTGACGGCTAAGTCTGAGATTTGGGATACCACAGGCTATATTAATTGTAACTGAGACTTCGCAATTTTTAGATATAAAATGAGGGTGATCTTAGAATGAGTAGCCACAGAAAATGAGGCTCCTTTGGAAAATCTAATCTCATGAGTAAATGCTGAGACTGGGGCTCTGATAATGCGCCGATGGACTTTGAAGCTCCAGAAATGTAAATTTTAGTCAAATTCCTTGGTTTGTTTCCATCCTCCACATAAGTGCCAGATTTCTAGGTCTGGGCTCTAACAGAAATGCACTTCTGATTTATGGTTAATGGATTAACACAGACATATAGCAAGAATATGTTTTTAATACTCTCTTTTTTCCTTCAGAATCCACCCTTGCCAAAACCATGCACTAGTACCTTTCTGAGTGATGGATGGCACTGGGGTTTTGGAGCCTGTGATTGCCTGGTCTGAGGTCAGCAGTGAAAACTCTTTCAGTGAAAGAAAATGGAGCTAGGAAGTGGACGGTTTCTTGACTTTCCTGAGTGAAACCAAACGTGACGGTCTGCGCTGTCCTGTCACAGCTGAAGTCTGCACTTGGCAACTTGCCTTCAGCCCGGTGTACACTAATTTAGCATTAAATTCAGCACAAGCACAAGGAAGGTGACAGGGGGAGCTTTTGTGCTGTTCTTTTCACACATTCTCCCAGGTTCGTCAGGAACACACTCGTATGTTTTTCCCCATATCATTGCAGAACAAAGCGTTCTCTCTCCCTCTAGTTTTTTTTTTTTTTTTTTTTTTTTTTTTTTTCCCTCCAAGTAAAAGCTAGGCTGTCTGTACCCACCCCGGGGGTGTGTGCCTATAGTGACAAAGCTTGTGTTTATTACCATTAGCAGTAGCCTAGAGAATCTGCTTTCTTGGGATGTTATGGGCTTGTCACCAAGGGACAGAAAAAATAATGGGATGAATTTATTCCCAGTTACCCAAATGAATGGTAAATAATTCATGGTTCTCCTGGTTTTGACCTTCACTTTCGTTTTTCTTCGGTTTTTTTTTTTTTCCTTAGAGCTGACCTTTTATTTCTCTATCATATCTATTTTTGTAAGAAGCCGCAAATCATTTGAATGAGTTCAGGTATAAAAGAATTCAAAATCAGAGTTAACTGTGGCGCCTTCTTCCTTACTTTAACTCATCAGAGGAAGAAAGTAGCAGGACTGAAAGGGAAAATCCAAGAGGACTAAGTCGTGGATGATTATTCCACTGTCTGGGCGAGCACAGCTGAACAGTGAGGTTGCTGGAAAGCCATCTGATGGGAAAGGGTGGTATATACCAGACACATGCCAGGAAGTCACCTACCTTCCAAGGTCTTTGGTCTTTATCTGTGAAATGGGACTGCAAAACAAAGAACACCGAATTTCCTTTGTAATTTGTTGAGCACTTCAAGTGGAAAGATGTCCATGCAAGTGCCATGGGACTCCAGTGCCAATGGGCAGGAGGTGCAGCGTCTCCTGGGGTTCCAGTGAGAACTTCAGCCTGGGAGAGGAGAGAGAGTCTGTCGTCTGGGGTGGTTGGAAAGACTAGTTTCTGCACGCAAAGCTTGATGCTGGTGAGGAACCAGGAAGAGCTAGAGAAGCAGGGTGGTGCATTTGAGACAGATGTATGCCACAGAGGCGAAAATAATTGAGTTTTGCAGGGACTGAAAATCCATCTAAAGAACAAGGACCTACTGTATAGCACAGGGAACTACATTCAGTTTCTTGTAATAACATATAATGGAAAAGAATCTGAAAAGAAAGTATATATGTATGCATATGTATAACTGAATCGCTTTGCTGTACGTCTGAAACTGACATTGTAAATCAACTACACTTCAATAAAACATTTTTTAAAAACTAAAAAAAAAGAAAAAAAAGAAAAAGGAAAGAAAATCCATCTGTTTTGTTAAAATAGAGTTCTTTTTTTTCTTAGCTTGTTTTCTTTTTTTTTTAACATTTTTTTTATTGAGTAATAGTCATTTTACAATGTTGTGTCAAATTCCAGTGTAGAGCACAATTTTTCAATTATACATGAACATATGTATATTCATTGTCACATTTTTTTTTTCTCTGTGAGCTACTTACAGTGTGTGTGTGGGGTGGCAAATAGGTGAATGGGGCCCTGACCCTTGAGCTAAGCAGTTGGAGCCTGATTTAACCCATGCATTTCAAAATCGGCTCTAAGCAAAATGGTAACACTGTGAACACTAGGTGTCTGTGCCCCTTCCTTTTAGCAAGTCTGCCTGTGTTTCTCTGCTTGTTGCCCTTTTTCAACAGTGCCGGATTCTGGATTGCTCTCCAGTAAACTACCCCCACCCCTCAGAATTTCCCGGCAATTAGGAATCATCTTTTATAAAGGCCAGCTCTCAATTCACTTGCTTGAAAGGTTCTGAAACTTAACTTTCTAAGACAGTGATAAGTGCAAATACCTACTTGTACAGTGAAGTTTAACTGGCAACAAATCATTACGGCCAACCATACACTTAATGATGGAATTTCAGATGCCAGTGCCAGGTGCTGAATGGGGATGGGAGGGTGAGTCGGAGGGACCTTTGGAGGGCTCTAATCATACCACGTGCACAGCTAGCCCTGTACATTGTGGCAGCATGGGAGGGTCTGGTTGTCATTTGCTACCAGTGTGACCCTGAGAAGATCTGTTGATCTCAAGATTATAGTTTTTCATCTGAGTCTGGAAAACCGTCTCAGAGGCTTTCCCCCATCACTCTAGTCCCCATGGTGGGCATCCTTTAGTTCTCCTGGTAGAGTTAGAAATGCTGCCTGCCCCTCCATCCATGCATTAAATAAACATGTACTGAGCCCATCTTTCTGGCAGGTACTTAATGGTGAGCGTTACCCACGGTCCCTGCCCTCCAGTTGTTCCTGACCGATATGAATTTGTTCTTTTTTGAGTTTCTCATTTGCCAGACTGGAGGACTTCATCTTGTGACCTGTGACGTTAAGCTTCTGCGGTCAGTGGAAATGGTTGTGGATGAGTAGGAATAGTTGGGTCTGCTGGCTGTCTGCCCTTTGTTCCTCCTTTAGTCATGATGTTAGTGTGAATAATTCCTAATGACTGATTTAGAAAAATAAAATCGTTGAGGTGTTTCCATGGTGTACATATTAATTCCACAAACATTTACTGTCAGCTGTGTGTGAGCACTGTGCTTCGGGCCTTGCGGTTCAAAGGTGGCCATAATGATACAGACCTTGCTCTCCGAGGACAGTGGGGGAGATGGACCTCTCATGGCAAATGTGTTCTTGATGCTGTGTTGTATGTATATCTTATTGCTGGTGCCACGGGGACAGGCGTGTAGACACAGTAGCAGCCCTGTGGGTTAGGGGACATTTATGAGGTGTGCAAAGCAGCCCTGGGTGCTAGCCACTTAGCCTGGTCTGCAAAGTTCACACCTGTGCAGGTGGTTAATGATTTCTTATGCCCCTTGACCATCTGACCTTTTAATGACAATTATTTCTAGTTGAAGTATTCAAAGTCAAACAGTAGTCTTGGCTCCCTCTGGCTCCCCGCAGGAGCCCTAAAGAGACGTTCTTACGTGAGTGTTCCCTCTTGTTTTCTGTTCTCCCCACCCTGGTTGCAAAGGGCAGCATGATCATCCTGGTCTGTTTCTAAGTGGGCTGCTGGGCACATGGAAAAGTCACATCAGCTGTGTCTGCTTACTCTTTGCTCCGAGCTGCTTGTTTGCTGGGGCTCTCACGAGCTGTGGGTGTGGAGGACAAGGGGAACCTCTCCAGTCAGACTGACCTCTGAGTTCTCACTGGTTGGGAAGAGAGGTGAGGGCCCGGTGGGGAGATACGATGGTTATCTTAAGAGATGCCTGTGGCTGCCTGGGTTCTTACTTGTCCGATGAGCTTTTCCCCTTCCCCCCTTACAGAGGAGCAGGTCCGGGGTGGACAAAAGGGGAGGCTCTTTCCAGCTTATTTCTTTGCGAGCAGAGTTGTTCACAGGAGACTGAGATATAAACACAGCTGAATGACAGCTTTTATATAGGTCCACATTTTATGCTGACTTTCAGTCATGTGATGCGTGCTGTTAGCAAACAGGGCTGTATTTTGCCTGCTGAGAGGGAAACAGACCTAAAGAAGGGGTTGGGCACAGCAGTCTTCTAAGGCGTCAGTGGCTGGAGGCAGATGATGGAGTGGGTGGTAACTCTCAGTCTCCTAAAGGTTCAGGGCTCCATTGAGACGTGGTGGCCTGGTCCTGCGGTCCCGCCAGCTGAGTGCCACCCCTCTGCTGTATGGCCGAGTGTGCAGAGCCATTGGCACCTCACAAGGTTGCTCCCGGGCAGAGGACGTTGACAAGCCATGGAGCAGGCGCCTGTTGTGATGCCAGCCCTGCCCCTGAGGGTGTGATTTTTTTCCCCCTCTTTGGGTTCCTGGGTTGAGGGAATTCACCTGACATTCAAGAGAAACAGTCCAGGTCCTGGGAGTTACCTGCTCTACAGACACACTCAGTGTCACGGCTAATCCTTAGTTCTGCATGTAGAGAAATCATGTCATCTGATTTGAAGAAGGATGAACATAGAAACTGTGTAGTGGCTAGGGTTACTAGACGGTGAACTCCATCTGGGCAGGAATCCTGTCTGTCTTTGTCGCCTAGTGCCTGAAACGATGTCCTCTGTATGACAGATGCAGAATAAACCGTGACATGAATCTGGCAGCTTAGGTGGTGGCTGGGCGTAGTGGGTGGCTGCCAGTGTTTCTCCGACCCCTACGACTAACACATAATAATAACAAACCCTGACTCGGTACTTTCTGTGTGCCTTTGACAGGTATTAACTGATTTAATTTTCTAGCAATCTTATAGGTAGGTTTATTACCTATAAGATTGAGATAGCTCAGGGTGGCAGCTGGTAAGGCAGGGGTGAGGCTGGAATACTTCGTGGCCCTCACTTACCAGGGGAGAGATCCCGGGGGTGGTTGCCCCTCTTGACCAATGGTGGGCGTTTCTTTCCGGGAGGAGGCGGTCTTGGCCAAGTTGGGCTTGTTTGTTCCAGGGTGCACTGGGGTGAGCCCGGGCAGCCCGCACTGCTGCCATCATCCTGGACTGTTTACAGCTCCCTGGGACTGGAGAGTGTTTACTTTGAAAGAAGAATGTCTGGGTTTCACCACGGATTCCATTGGCTCATCGTCCACAATGGATGGCACAAAAGGGTTTCTGTCTTGGTCCAGGCGACCTTCGCACATACAGTCAGGGCCAAAATGGTCAAGAGTGAGAAGAGGTTATGAAAACTAATTCTTGCAGTAACCTATAAGGATAAAGAATATGAAAACGGTTATATGTATGTGTATGTATGACTGAAACATTATGCTGTACACCAGAAATTGACACTTTGTAACTGATAATATGTCAATTAAAAAAAAAAAGAAAAGTAATGGTTGTTTTATGACTTTATACCCTGTCTCTTAGCAAAAAAACAACAGGGACTTAAGTTCCAACTAAATAGCATACATTCAGACTGGGGCAAAAGAACAAGGATTGGATCAGAAAATAGAGACAGGTTAGACTGTAACAATATTGCAGCCAGCGCTACACCCACTGGGCTCTCAACCTTCCTACAGCCAAACCAGAAGAGGAAACCTGGTCAGTTGTCCCAGGTTCCCAGCCTGGAGGGGCATGAGTTAGCAGGAGGTTTGAGGATACAGAGGAGCAGAGAAGAGGGTCTGCTGGAGTCAGGTTCAGCACTGCGCTGCCCAAAGACCATCCCAATGGAGAGGGTGTGTCACATTTCACCACTGAGTGTTGTCCCGACTGTGTGGTTGGCTCAGGTCTTGCGTGGATCTCTAGTGAGACTTCTCATGAGTGTTGAATGCATGCCCATCTTTCGCTGCCATCTCTAGGTTGTTCTGTGTTTTAATCCTGCTTTCTTTTTGCCACAAGTCGGGACACTTTATTCCAACAAGTGTCCATTCTGCACGTCTCTGTGTTAAGAGTAGAGGTAGAAACAGCTCATTGCCTTGCTCCCAGTGGGATGATGAGTAAATCCCCCCGCACTCTGGTGTCAGACCTCACTGAGGTTTTCCTTTGCAGGGGATCTGGTTGCAAGAGAGCAATGAAAGTACCTTGACTTTATATGTAATTTTGTGGTTTATAAAACATTTTTAGGTACATAATTTGCAATTTTAAAAACATTCCTCTGAAGGAAATTGTCGGTCTTGTTTGATGCTTTGTGCTTTGGAACACTGAGTCATAAAAAGGGTAAGCCAAGGGTAAGAAGAAGAAATTGGATCCTTTTGGTCTTCAGCCCCTCTGCAGAGATCTTTCAGAGTGAATGATTGGGTTTTTTTGTCCTTTGAGTCATATGTTCCCATGAAATGATAACGATGCTTTTTGCAGTAGTTCTGAGACGGTAGGGAACTTGAACATGAACCACGTAGTGTGTCCCTTGTTCTGTTGAACATCTGCCCTGAGCTCAGGGTAGTGGCCTCCATTCCATGGTCTCCTTTGTGAGATGTCAGGGTGAGGAGACAAGGGGAAGACTTGGCCAAGCACCTGGGCTCTGCCGGGAGCCTCCTTTCATAGGAGCTGGTCTCTTCCTGCTCCTTGGAAAGCAGAGGGAGAAGGTCCAAGGCGTTGACAGACCTGGGGTTGAACCTGGATCACAGACTCCCACCCTTTGCTTGAACGAACACTTGTCCACTCTCCCTCTCCCCTCTCATGCACACCCGGCAGCAGCGTGTGCGGTGGGACACCTGCCTCCAGGAGGGGCACTTAGCTACCTGGGAACTGCTCCTAGGACTGTCATAAGGAGGAAACCACGTCTGTGTAGATACTGTGTATGTAGGGAGTTTGCAGCAACCACATGGTGACCTGCTTCTGGATAAAAAGCCTTCAAAGCATAAATCAGAGCTAGTGCCTATTCCTCCGCCCCCTCCAGCAGGCCTCTGAGCTCGCTGTGCCAGCATCCTCTCCTCCCCTGTCCCATGACCCTGCAGCTCCAGCTTTGTCCCCTTCTAGTCTCTTCTTATCTCTGCTGCCAGGTTCACTTGTCCTGAGTCCCCAGCTCCGCTGAACTGTGAGTAGCATTTAGCTCAGTGGATCTCTCCCTCCTGCTTGATGTGCTTGCCTCCAGCCCCACCCTCTCTCCATTCTCCTCCCTCCCCTACCACCAGACCTCCCTGCAGGTTCCTTCTTGTACTGATTTTAGAACAATGTTCCACGACCCCGACCTCAGGTTTCTTCTCTTGCTCGCTCCCTAAATGATCTTTCTAGTCCCAGGGATTTGCGTATGATGACCCCCCGCATTGTATCTCCAGTGTTGTATTTGACTCTGCTCCACCTCTCACTGAAGGCATCTCAAAGAAACTCATCAGCGACTTTTCACCCCAAACCTGTGCCTCCAGCCGCTTTCCCCAACTCAGTCAATGGCTTTTCCAATTGTTTTGAATAGAGGTGTTCCTTCACTGTCCTACTCTTTCTGCTTTTCTTCTTCCCTTCTGCTGCCCAACTTTCGGGCTTCTCTCCCGTGTTCCTTGTTGATTCTGCTCCCGAGCCCCAGGCTCTGTTCTGCAGGCGCCCTGTTCCTCCCTGTGCCCCTTTGTCCTCGCTCCCCTGTGTGTCTTCTTCCTTCTGAGCTCCCTTGTTGACTGTCTTGCTGTCAAATTCTGTTCATGTCATGGCTCTTTCCCTATGATTGAGTCTTTCTCTCTGCTTGGCTCCAGGCACCATTCATTTGCTCTTCAGAAAGCCCAGTTATTAGCCTGGGAAGGGATGCTACATTCAGGGACCCCTATACTGTGCTGCCTCCTGTTCCCAGGGAATGGAAGGTATGAACCGTCCCACCCTCTCTGGTGCATGGTGTAAAC
Source organism: Camelus ferus (assembly GCF_009834535.1). NCBI lineage: Eukaryota > Metazoa > Chordata > Mammalia > Artiodactyla > Camelidae > Camelus > Camelus ferus. The sequence goes on along the minus strand of NC_045701.1, from coordinate 5,905,715 downwards.
GGCGTCCGTGACGCCACCCAGTTCCATGGCCCTCCCGGGACTGTACCACCAGCTGTGCTCATGGGTCTCTGGTTCATGAAACCCCACAGTTGTCACCAGCCCGAGGGGAAATACGAACCCACGGAGTGATCTCCATCACAGCAAATGTGTCTAGCTATTTCTGGAGTATGTTTTTATTTTTATTGAAGTATAGTTGATTGACAATGTCACATTAGTTTCAGGTGTAAAGCATAGTGATTCAGTGTTTTTGCACATGATACTCCATTATAGGTTTTTACAAGATAGTAGCTATAATTCCCTGTGATATACAGTATGTCCTTATTGCTTATCTATTTTATATATAGTAGCTTGTATCTGTTAGTCCCATTCCCCTAATTTTTTCCTCTCCCTTCCTTCTCCCCTTTGGTAGTCACAGGTTTCTTTTCTTTATCTGTGAGTCTGATACTGTTTTGCATATACATTCATTTGCATTATTTTTTACATTCCACACATAAGTGATACCATGCAGTTTTTTTTTTCTTTTCATATTCTTTTTCATTATAGGTTACTATAAGATATTGAATATGGTTCCCTGTGCTATACAGTATAAACTTGTTTATTTTATATATAGCAGTTAGTATCTGTAAATCTTGAACTCCCAATGTATCTGTCTCCACTCCCTTTACCCCTGATAACCACAAGTTTGTTTTCTGTGCCTGTGAGTCTGTTTCTGTTTTGTAGATAAGTTCATTTATGTCTTTTTTTTTTTTTTTTAGATGGTATTTCTCTTTCTCTTTCTGGCTTATTTCACTTAGAATGACAATCTCCAGATCCATCCATGTTGCTGCAAATGACATTATTTTATTCTTTTTTTATGGCTGAGTTGTATTCCATTGTATAAATATACCACAACTTCTTTATCTAGTCATCTGTCAATGGACATTTAGGTTGCTTCCATGTCTTGGCTATTGTAAATAGTGCTGCTGTGAACATGGGGTGCATGTATCTTTCTGAATTACATATTTTGTGGATATATGCCCAGGAGTGTGATTGCTGGATCATATGGATATTGTACAGTTCAAATTAGATTTCCTCAAATTGGAGCATTGGTTGGTTATATAAATATGCCTGTAAAAAGAGTTAGGTAGAGCCTTTAGTCATACTTCATTTTTTTATGCTCTGCAGATACTGTGTTTTTTATAATCTGAAGGTTTGTGGCAACCCTGAGTCCAGTAGGTCTGTCAGTGTCACCACATTTGCTCACTTCGTGTCTCTGTGTCCTGTTTTGGTGGTTCTTACAATATTTCAAATTTTTTCGTTATTATATTTATGGTGACCTGTGCTCAATGATCTACGATGTTACTATTCTAATTGTTTTGGGGAGCCAATGAACCATGCCCATGTATAAGATGGGAAACTTAGTTGATAAACATGTGTGTTCTGACTTCTCCATTGACTGGCCAGTTTCCCAATCTTGCTGACTCTGCTCGGGCTTTCTTATTCCCTGAAGCACAACAATATTGAAATTAGGCCAGTTAATAACCCTCTAAATGGTCAAGTGAGTGGAAGAGTCACACGTCTCTCATTTTAAATCAAAGGCTAGAAATGATTAAGCTCAGTGAGGGAGGCAGGTCAAAAGCCCAGACAAGTCGAAAGCTGGGCCTTTGGTACCAGTTAGCCAAGTTGTCAGTGCAAAGGAAAATTCTTGAAGGCAAACTGCAAGTGCTAATAGAGAAGTCCTTTATGAAAGGAAGAGTCGATCAATGCAGCAAACTTCATTGCTGTCATATTTTAAGCCACCCCAAGCCAGGCCACCCCAACCTTTAACAACTGCTACCCTGAACAGTCAGTAGCCATCAACATGATCCTTCACTAGCAAGAAGTTTACAACTTGCTGAGGTCTCACAGGATGACTAGCTCTCTTTTTTTTTTTAAGCAATAAAGTGTTTTTTAAATAAAATATATACATTTATATTTTTAGATAGAATGATACTGCACATTTAATAGACCACAACATAGTGTAAACATAACTTTTATATGTACTGGGAAACCAAAAAACTTGTGTGATTCACTTAGTTTTGATATTTGCTTTATTGTGGTAATCTGGAACCAAACTCCCAGCATCTCCGAGGGATGCCTGTATATATGACTTCACAAGGCTTCAATATTGTAGATGGAAAATGTTCGGATATTTTGAACAGACTCTGCCTGTCAGCCACGTGACCACTGCCTAGGCTGTAGTGAGTTAATTTGGGTTAGGGCAGATTCCCAGTGAATACTGCTGTTGTTTGTTGAGAAGTATATCTTGACATGTTTCAAATAGGAACTATTTTCGTGTTTTCACAGGCAGAATTCAGGCAGAATATAAGCAGAGGTCAGAATGACTTTACAGTTGGACGGCCTAAATGGTCGCTTCACGAGAGTGTGTACACCCTGCCCATGGATACCAGAGCATCTGTGTAAACCTGTCCTCTGTATCCAAGTCACCACAGTGGCTTGATGTTAGGAAGCCAGCAGTCAGTGGAGCATGCTGAGAGGTGATGGTCTGAAGGCACCCACCCCTGGGCTGGACCTGGTCTGCCTGTTGTCCTGTCTGCCTGTGGCCACCTCATTGCCTCTTAGCCCTTGCATTCTCAAGTGGGAAAGAGGGGTAGAGGGAACTGTGGTCCTGGTTTAGTACCTGTAGATTCTCTGATAAAAGACAAGAAAGAAATGTGAGCTTGAAATTCCTATGGATTTATGTTATCCATGCAGCTCTAGGACTCTAACAGCTACTAACTGTGAAGTGCCTTAATTTGGTGGCCAGGATGACAGTGAGCTGGGTAAGTCAGTGTTGGTTCCTCAGGGGCAGGGAAGGTGCCTCCCTCTTGTGCCCAAGGCATGCACTGATAGAGGCTGGCCTGGGTTCGGGGGTAAGTGTCTAGCCAAAGAAAAGAACAGGTGGTTGAAATAACCCAGAAGCCACCAACTCAGAAAATGCATTAAATTGTTGGATTTAAAATTTAAAAAGAAAGCATTTATGAAATAATTCAAACCTAGCCTAAGCACCTTTTTACAGCCATTGAACTGGATGAGAAGCAGAATATCCCAGGGGTTCGTCTGAATGAAAAAACAGTTAAATTGGCATTTTCTTTGCTTTGAGTCCCCTGAAGAGTGTGTAGCTGCCTGGCACACCAGGTGTTTAAAATCAGCTTCTCTGGCCTCATTAGTGATGGCTGTGCATTGGCCTGGCATTGACGTCCCCTCAGGATTCAGTTCTTCTATGAATTATGCAGGGCAGATACTTGGCAGCTCTTTTATTGCGGGGAAATGGAAGCAGAGTTGCCAAAGTGCTGTGCTGAAATTGACAGCCTCCTGGATGGGGCTGGACCGACATGCCAGGTCTTCTGGTAAAAGATGTGGTGGAGTTTTGCCATGAAAAGCACCCCAGAGCACAGGTGCTTCTTCCCTGTCCCTAGGAGCTGAGGGTGCTGATGGGGCAGCTTCAGGAGACGGCCGTGGGCACCCAAGGCACTGTGCTGCTCAGCTGGATGGCACTCACCTAGGATGTTCCGTCCCCCCTGAGGAAGCCTCAAGTAGGGAGCAGCCTTGACAAATGAGCCTTGGCGAACTCCCACGGTTCCCTCCTCCCAAGGGGCTCTACCTGCCCCCCTGTGGTACTGTTGATTCCGATACCATGTGCTACTGTCCTCTTCTAAACTTTTCAAAAGCTATTTTTCAATTTATATTTTTATCCAAAGCTTTCTTTTTAATTGCCGTTTTATTCTCTTTCAATTTTTAAAGCTGATTCAGAGTCTAACTTTTTCCTATGAGACATTTGTGAGTATCAGGATCTGTCCCTTTGTGTTTTCCAGACGTTTTCAGTGAGAGTCATCACTTCATCTGGGAAAATGGTGGCCCTGTCCTTAAAGATTTGTGTCCGCCACTGCAATGTGGTGAAGACCATGCAGTTTGAACCGTCTACAGCCGTGTACGATGCGTGTCGAGTCATTCGGGAACGGGTACCCGAGGCACAAACTGGCCAAGGTAGGCCATGGGTCATTTGCTGACTCCTTGAAATGTGTCTGTGTGTTTTCCCTTTAGTAGCTAAGGGAACAGAGGTTCTGAGTGGTACACAAGCCCATTTGTGTGTATGGGTCAAGTGAAATGTCTTCTTATCCTGGACATTACGTGCTTCCTGTGTGAGGCTTGTGATGACAGTGACCACAACTACCACTGAGCCATCATCACCGTCATGACCCCTCCATATGTCAGCAGTATGCTCTGCCGTTTACAAGTCACTTTTTGATACAAAGCCCAATACGGTACAGATGAAGCTACTCTAACAATTACTGCTTTTGTATATCCTGAGCCCTGTTTCACATGCTTGAAAACTTTCCACTGCCAGCAGTCTGAAGAAGATGGAACCTGCCACAGGAGCCAGGGCAAGCCTTATATTTCAAGTACTTCGCTGGGGCTTCTAATCTTTATCTTAAATCTTTAAAAAAAAAATAGTGATAAATGTTTGGTTAAACCACTGACCACTATCATCAGTGGTCACTGTCAGTTTTATTTTCTGTTTCCCTTTGTCTTTTCTCCACATATCCTTTCTTTATTTAGTATTTGACTGACGCTTAAGAAATTGGGATTACTCCTAAACTAATAAACCTGTAGTGTGACAATGGAATAAAATTTCCCTTAAAAATGGGAAGCATAAAAATCAAACATTCAACAATAGTTATTACTTGGTATGGGTCTTCTTGAAAAGATGTTACTCACAAAACTGCTAAACTTTTGCTCCAAAAAGCAGTATCTATGTTATTCCAAACCCTGTTATTTCTAGATTACCCCAAAATAAAAATAGTTTGCCCACATCCCCAACCTTACTCCAAGATCTGGTGATCTAATCATATCTGGTGTTTTGATTGGTTTTGTCCCAGATTTTTAGAAGTTTGGATTGGATCGCTGTATAGTTCTTGTGAAGGTACAAACCTTTATGGACGTTGAAGTTGTTGTTCTAAGAAACAGAGCTCTGGTCCTCATCTGGGTCTCTGAGGTTTCCTTGGATCCCGTTTAGGAAGAGTGAGGTCTTGGGACTGCTTTCCTCCTGCCTCCGCCTTCTTGTACTTCCTGGGTCAGATTAAGGGATTTTTATGAAGAGCAGAGTTTTTAACTCTCCCACTTTACTCGTAATTTGGTGGTTTGGAGAGCGGAGGCTTCATCTCAAAGGGAACGCGTCCTTTTGTTTTGTAATGCCGTGTTGGGAGGACGGAGGATTATTCCAAGTATCAGGTCTTAATTGACTGTATTTCAATTAAAAAAAACCCCAAGAAATGCAAAAAAAAAAAAAAAAAAAAGTCTCCATCAGCCCCTCTTGGCCTAAGTGGCCTTGGGCTTAAACAATTACTTCCACAGCTACCTTGTCATTCTTCGTGACTTCTTGACCTGGGTTTTGTAGCAAGTGACAGGAGACAAAGCCCAGTTTGGACTGCTTTGACCTTGGTGTTTCCCTGCATTGTGGACACAACTCCTGCCCCATGGTTTAAGAAATATGAAGTTTGTATGTGGATGTTGCTTCTGCAGCTTGGCACTTCCTCCTCCTCCTCTGCTGTAGTCCCAGGGGCCGCCTGTGGTGTCAAAACAAAATGTGTCTCTGGTGAAGGAGAGCCCCCTTGCCAGGTCAGCGGACTTGGGGCCCCAGAAGTCAGTGACAGCTTCATCCTCACTTTGTTTTTTATTTTTCCTTCTATTGATCTTCCAGCTTCTGACTATGGGCTGTTTCTCTCGGATGAAGACCCCAGGAAAGGAATTTGGCTGGAAGCGGGCAGAACACTGGATTACTACATGTTGCGAAATGGGGTATGCTGTTGATCTTTTTTTTTTTTTTTCATCCCCTTGTCCCTAGGCCTTCCGTAGAAGCCAATATGATTATGCTTCAAAGAAAAGGAGAAACTCAGCAATCTATTTTGATTCAGGGGCATCTTATTAATAGCTTTGATGTAATGTACTTGTGAGAGCAGTCCAGGTTAGTGATAGAAAATATCAATGGTCCAAATTCCTGAAACTCCACACGGTAATTAAAGCAGCATGAGGTTATGATTTTAAGCTATTTCTACATGCCGTTGTTGGACTTGGTCATTATGAAATACAGCATCTTCCTCTAAGTATGTTGAAAGTGTCCTGGTGACTGGTGATAAAAAGTAAGGATACACTAGAGAGGGGCCAAAAATATAATCCTAAAGGTAGTCAGAGGTTAAATATTAATCAGTGTTTTGCTTTTATACAAGAAAGTTTGTATTTGATGTAAGTTTAATAACGTCAGTAACAATAAAACAAAAAAAAGATTGTGTTAAGGAAGTGGGAAAAAGTAATGAGTAAAAAAGAGTTCACAGGTAACTAGATTCAATAACTTATAATAACCTCTAATGGAAAATCATCTGAAAAATATGTATATAACTGAATCACTTCTCTGTACACCTGAAATGTTTACACAATATTGTCAATCAGTTACACTTCAATTTTAGAAAAAAGTTTTAAATACTCTGTTCAGCTTAACCTCTGAGATGTACTGTGGTTTTGGTATATGAAATAGATGTATCAGATTGGTCATATTCCATAAGTGAGAGTGAAGTATGGTGTGCCAATTAATTTTTCCTTCCATAATTCTGTTTTTAAGAAGTAGTGCGGAGGGGATAGCTCGGTGGTAGAGTGCGTGCTTAGCGTGCATGAGGTCCTGGGTTCAATCCCCAGTGCCTCTATTAAAATAAATAAATAAATTTAATTACCTCCACCTCCAAAAGAAAGAAGTATAGTAAAAGGGGGAGTCTCTATTTGGTAATAACTCTCAAGCTTATTACCCCTGTTTGGTCTTGTCATTATGGTGAAAACCACTTCTACTGTGAAACACCACTACTGTGAAGAATTACAGGGGTGTTACTTGTGTCTTTCATGGCCTATACATATTAAAATTGCTTATAACTGTGTAAGGAATCATTGGAGAAGCACACTACAGTCTCTTTAAAAGACAAGTAGGACTTTTCCTCAGCTAATTCTCGTTAGAGCAGATCATTCACAGCCTTTTAGGATATAGGCTACTTTCACTTTACAGAGGTTACTTTTCAGTAACTGTGAGCTGTAAGTCGGGCTTTTTTGGGTGCAATTTCACTATCAGATTTTAAAGACATCTTTAGGAAAGCAGTTTAGCACTGGAGATTCTGTATTAGTGGCAAAACTTAGGAGGAAATCAGAAGATGCTAGGGAAAATTCATTTTTTGAAGAAAAGTATCCAAGTTTGTTGTCTAGTTTCGCACGCAGTGTGAAATGTCTGTATGATTTTGCTCTAGGATATTTTGGAATATAAAAAGAAACAGAGACCTCAGAAAATCCGCATGCTGGATGGATCTGTGAAAACAGTGATGGTGGACGACTCCAAGACTGTGGGGGAACTCCTGGTTACAATCTGCAGCAGGATAGGTGAGCATTCACGTGCCTAGGTTCTGGCTTTTGTTTTGTTTTTTAATAACATGCCTTTTTTTTTTTCTGCCCCCTGTCAGTGTCTAGACAATTTTGAATATATCCTTACACGTTGAATTTTGTCCAATCCCAAGAGAGTATGTTCATTCTCCTGATATGCAGATTCACCAACTGGTATTGTAAACACTTGAACTTCTCACTGAGTCACAAGTGAGAGCTTTTATTTCCCTTTAAAAGTCAAAAGGAATTTTGAAATTGACAGTAATGTTTTTGATGTCATATAAGTCAGTCTCCCACCCATGGCTGTGATTCTGACGTCCAGGATCTCCTTGAATACCCATGGAGACGGTGTATACAATTATTAGACACCTTTTTTGTCCTAACTTCTGTTGGTCTCCTCAGGGAACAAGTCCGTCTTCTTTCTACATGAAGCCCTTTGAATATCTGAAGAAAGCAGCTCTGCCTGTCATGCAAAGGAAGCCCAGTTCCCTCAGATACTTCTTGCTTGACATTGTCTTGTCTTCCTTTGTATAACCTCTACTTTGTTCCTAATTCTCAAAAATTAGTCAAAAAACTTGAACATGACATTGTGAATGTGACTTAATCTGCTGAAGATGAGCCTTTCTGGCCAGTTACTTGATGTGTGCTCCATGAGTGACCCTGACCCTGACCTTGACAAAGCCTTTTCATCTCCATTGCCCCCAGGGACTCCTTGGAGTATTGGAGGCCCCAGGACGGAGGGGTTGATAACATTGTAATCACTGATCATTATAACCAATTGATATTTTTAGGAATAACAAACTATGAAGAATACTCTTTAATCCAAGAAACCATCGAAGAAAAGAAAGAAGAGGGGACGGGTACGCTAAAAAAAGACAGGACGCTGTTACGAGACGAGAGGAAGATGGAGAAGTTGAAGGCCAAGCTTCACACGGATGATGACCGTGAGTGTCGGAGGAGGGCGGGCGCTGCAGGCGCGTGGTTCTGCCAAGCCTCACTCCCCTCCCAGCATCTCTGTGACCCAGGGCAGGGATTTTGTTTGTTTTATTTCATTTAGAAACATTTTAGCCTGTGTCACTAAAAGATAAAGACTCTTAAGGGGAAAAAAGTGACAATAATACCATGTCGTATCTATAAAGTAATCTCTTAATACCAAGTACACACAGCGTGTTCGTGTTTTCTCCATTGCCTTCTAAAATTTTTTGGTAACAGTTTGTTTGAACTGAGGTCCAAATAAAGTTGAATAATAAAGATTGCTTAACTTTTTTGGTCTCAAAGCTTTCCCTCCATCTCTTATATTTTTTCCTTGCAATTTTTGCAGGGGAGAAACCAGATTGTTATTAGTGTAGAATTTCCTACACCCTGGAGTTTGTTGATTGCATATTTGCAGTGTTGTCTGACATGTTCATCTGACATGTTCATCTGTTCATCTGTCCTCATCATTCCTGAGACCTGGGGGCTTGATCAGATTTGTGTGTGTGTGTGTGTGTTTAGAGACTCCTGAGTACTTCCATTAGAAAGTTGAATTTGGTTGTCTCCTTTTTTTGTGATATTAAGAGCAGTTGATGACAAATGGTCTAGGTTCATTATTTCCTTAGGGGTTGCAAAATGGTAATATAATTCTACCATAGGGAAGTCCGTTTCTACAGCCACAGAGTTAATATATAGAAAAGCCAGTATGTCCACCCCATGTGTCCCCATAACCTGTGCTGCGTGCACCTGGCTGCCTGACCACGCCCCCTCCCCTCCCCAGAGGATCTTACTTCATGCACGTTTCACTCAGACCTTCCCCGCCTCTTAATTTCTTTCATTGTTCTTGCTCTTGCTGCTGCATCGGGAAGATGTCATCATTATCATAATGTTTATTGATCTTCATTGGGGATTTCATTTCCTCCGACTCTCTGTCTCTCTCTCTGTCTTTTTTTTTTTTTGCCTGATTTGATTTCCAGTTGCTTCTTTCCAGATGAGACCTTAGTAGACAAATCCTCAGGATTTTTAGATCATGCATGACACTCTCCGAGGTATTGTGGGAGATGAGATCAATCCAACACATCCCCTGTGCTAAAGTTACTTACAATCCGCGGAGGCTTGCAAGAAATACTTCCTCACAGTGTGTGTGCGAAGCCCAGGGAAGAGTATAGGAATGAGAGCTGTGGGGTGTGTAGAGGAATGAACTATTCCTGTGCTCCTGAGCACCAGGCAAGTGTTTTCTGAGTGAGAGTCAAGCTGGGCCATGGGCGGGATTCTGCCGCCCCCACTCCTTAGTCCTGCCCTCCCCTCACCCTAATTATTTTCATTTTCCTCCTCTTTTCCTCATTAAGGTTAGAGGTAGTAACTCATTATGCTCAGAGTTTATAAATTATTTCACCTGATCAGACTGAAGATCACTCTTGACTTAAAGGATCATGCTAACGTGGTTGTCTTGGTGATTTCCTTATTCCCCGCCCTGCCAGAAGGAAGGGGCATATTATCAATTCATTGCGGGGCTTTACTAACTTAGGAATGGCTGCAAACTTCTCTCTCATTTTCCTTTTGCTGTGTCACAGGGTACACGTGCTCACATCTGATGTAAGAAGTAACTGTAACTAAGTATCAGCATTCTAGAAGCCTGCATCTGTAGAGCGCCCCTATTTTGGTTAACCCCCTTGAACTAAGAGGAAAATTAGATGCAATTCTTTCATATGTCGCCTTGTGTTGCAGTAAATTGGCTGGATCACAGCCGAACGTTCAGAGAACAAGGAGTGGATGAAAATGAGACGTTGCTGCTGAGACGGAAGTTCTTTTACTCTGATCAGAACGTGGACTCAAGAGACCCCGTGCAGCTGAACTTGCTCTATGTCCAGGTACCGTATTCCGTGCTCCGACGCTGAGGGCGGTGAGGTTCCTAGAAGCTCCAGCTGTGGCTTGTGGCCGGCAGGAGCTTGGCCCGGCCTCCGCCCGTGTCTGGGGCATGCAGTTTCCGCGTTTGGTGGTGGTGCAGGTTGACGTCCACCGGGAGCTGCCGGCCATCCAGGGGATGGCCTTTGGTTGGCCTCCCAGCTGGGGTCCTGGTGGCCGGAACCGTCTCGCTCAGCCTGGCTTTGCAGCCCTACGGCTTTCTTAGCTCTCATGTTAGAGTACAAGGGAATATTGGTCAGAAAATAGTACTTCTCATTAACTAAAAGATATTCTCCCAATAGCCTTTTATGTCTTTACCATTAACGCATTGTTTAAACTCAGACAAGTCATTTAACTTATCTGAGTTGCAATGACCTAATATGTAAGAGGTGGGCTTTGCCCTGGTTGGTCCCCAAGGTTTCTTTTGGCTGAAGGAAAACATCCATCTTTCTCCTTTTCTTGCTTTTTTCATTCTTCCCCATCCTCTTTGCCTTTCGTGTATCTACTTGTCTGCTCATAGAAGTCATGCAGAAGTCAGCAAAGTGCACCCATGGTGTCACCTGTGTTTGTAAATAAAGTTTTATTGGGACACAGCTCATTGGTTTACATGTTACATGTTGGTAAATCCCCTTATGTATCACATAATTGTCTGCTTACTGTCTGTGGCAGCTCTCATGTTCCAGTGGCAGAGTTCAGTAGTTGTGACTGAGTCCACAGGGCCTGCAAGGTCTAATTTGCTCACTCTCTGGCCTTTTACAGGAAAAGTTTGCTGACCCCTGAGTTAGTGGATGGAAGGAGGGACAGGGTGGGAGGAAAGAGGCTGGAAGGCTGGAGGGAGGGAGCTATCAGGGAAACAGGAAAATGCCTGTTGGTTGAAGGCTCAAGCCATAGGTTAGAGTGTCCATTGGAGAGTGCTCTGGGGCCATTTAACTAGAGAAAGGAAAAGGGAAAGAAAAGAAATAAAAAGGGTCTGGACATGGGAGAATGACGTCAGATACAGTGGGTTCCGGATTCCAGGACTGCGCGTTTGCTTATCATTTTCCCTAAATGTCTGCCTTACTGAGTTCTTGTCTGTTCTTTCTCTGTATCTTGGGATGGGATTGGGTTGATTTTACCTCTAGATAATTTGTCTGTTAGCTTTATCACTTAGGAACATGAAAAATACAGTGTTATTTCGGTTTCTCCCTGTATGACTCTGGTCATTTTACAAGGCTTTCCCTTTGCCTCTGTAATTTTCATGATCACGTCTACCTCCCTAGGTTATACTCCAGCTTTAGTTTTAATATACTGGATGTTGCTGGAATTGCCTTTTATCTGTAGGCAGTTTTGGGCAAGGACTTGTTTTCCCTTTGCCTTAATTCTGCTCTGCTGTCCTGAATGTACCACTCTGGGTTGGCTGGCATGTTTCCCCTCGTTCCACGGAGAGGGTACAGGGTACGTACACTTGGACGCAGGAACATGGCAATGGAGAGAAGGTGTCGTTCCCCCACAAGCCCCTGATGCTTTTTACTTCCTCTTGTGTTGCAGGCTCGAGACGATATCCTGAACGGCTCCCACCCTGTCTCCTTTGAGAAAGCTTGTGAGTTTGGTGGATTTCAAGCCCAGATACAATTTGGACCTCATGTGGAGCATAAACACAAGCCTGGATTCTTAGAGTAAGTGACCTTTTGTTTTTCTTTTTTCTCTTCTCTCCTTTTCACTGTTTATTTTTGAGCTAGCTATGCAGAGTACACACACTAGGCTCAATCAGTCGTGAGATTGTGAGCTCTTACTCAGTTGAGTATATGATGAATTTTGTGGACCTTGGGGAAAGCGAGGGGCTGGAAATTCAGAGTTGGGGTGGCCGTGAAGACGACCTGCTCCACGTTCGGGCTGCATGTGGTTTCCTCTAAACCACAGGGTCTGCAGCGGCTCTCCCCTGCTGTTGTCCAGGCTGTCTCTGGAGCTGAGAAACTTACTTCCTCCGTCTTCTGAAGCCTCTGTCCATTAGAACATCCCTTCTTTATACCAGGCCAAATTTTGTCATCTTTAATTTCTTTTCAGGACTCCAGTATTAGAAAAAGAGTATGAAAGAGAGCTTCACATTCTTTGTTACAATCTTCTGAAATCTTCATTGCTCTGACAGTGTGATGTATGCATTAAAACTGTCTGTACTCTTTCCACCCATCTGGTCACTGGTTCTGTTTTATAAAATGATGAGAGTGATTTTTTTCTGGCTCAGTACTTGCAGATTCAGTACTCCCGATTCTTCATGGCCCCACCGAACGTGGGCCTGAGGGTTGGGTTTCCTAGAAATGCCCAGCAGACGAGCCCAGCCACCCACAGGCTGCTATTTGTCTGAGGTCATCTTCCCCTCTGTTTTGATCTGGGCTTCTCCAAGGATTTTGTATTTTTCTTCCTCTGATAACATTTTTTTCCTTTATGTTTTTCCCCACCTTTTCCCTCTTCAGCTTCCTCTTAAGTCATATGGAACATTCGACTGAGCCGCAAAAATCACTGCAGAGAGTCTTAACCAGATCAGTATCCTGCTCCCCTAGAAGGCAGCTTGTGGAGGCTTTGCAAGGGCGGACCTGACACGCATGCCGCCTGGGGGTGGGTGGGCGCGCGCCAGCTTTTCTGTAGGTTATGTCAACACGGGATGCACTGAGTAGGTTATCCATTGTATGTGTCCGAGTGTGTTGAGAGGAGAGGATAACATAAATGCTTATTTGGCCCTTGAGCCCACTGTCACTTTGGTGGCAGGTAACTGGGACCAACATATGCCCCTAGGTAAAAAGGGAATCTGACTTCTCTCCTGGCGGCAGAGAATGCCTGGCCAACATGCTGTTGGCTCTAAACTGAGTTGTTACTTTAAAAAATTCTACCCTTGGGTTAATGAATTCCAGGAAGCTTTTCCACAGTGATGCTCTATCCTACAGTGTTCTGTGCAGTGACCTTGAGTCTGAGAATGGCCCTGAGCAGGTCCTGTCATTCACTTTGTTCCGTATTCTCCAAACCAGTCATGTGGCCAAGTGTTCCTCTGGGACTTCCACCCAGTCGGTCTGGCTTCCTCCCTGCAGGAGCCGCGAAAGCCTGCCTTTCTCTGTTTTGTGACACCCCAGTCGCCTTTCCGAAAACCATGTGCACACTGCCTTATAGTGGTTTCACCTTCCTGTGTTCTGCCCTCACAGCTGGCTCCTCAGATACATGTGGTGTCATAAATCTGTGGATTATGGCCACGGAAATTGATAACACCAAGAACTAATTAAGCCCTGGAGGGAGGAAGCATTTTGTTTCTGTTTCTTTGAGTGACTGATGAAGAACAGGAGAAAATGAAGAGAAGATTTATAAGTCCAAAATTTTAAATAAAATGTTTAGTTTTAGGATTTCGTAACTGTAAGCCAGGGTGGCCCTGCTGAGAATGTGAGCCGTTCATTGGGTGCCTACGATGATGCTACCCTGGTCATTTCATTCATGCCTTTTCTCTTGAGCTTTCGGACACATAATTCTCAGGGCCCCCTTTTGAATTAAGACAGCAGTCTATTTTAATGCTATGCATGCAGAAGAAGAAGCAGAGAGAGGAAAAGTGGCTTCTTAACAATTATGTAGAACTTTTCTGCAAGTAGCTTCTGACTTCCACGCTGGGATGTACATCATTTACAAAGAGATTCCTACTCTGAGGGCAAAGTTGCCCCTTTCACTGGTCTCCCAATATGCACCCAAATTAGGAAAGCACTTAACAATGTGATTGCACGGGTCTTTGTCTCACTTCTAGTGTCACTGGTTGTGTCTACTGCGTCACAGTGAATGTGGTTTACCTCCGCCTGCTTGTGTGAGGGTTACAAACAGCATCAGAGCGTTGGTATCTCTCTTACACTGTCTCCTGCTGTTTATGGGCCTGTGGGATGGTGCACACCTACACTGCATCAGAGATGTCCCTTCTCTTAATAGTGGGAGGTAGCCAAGGTGAAGCAGTTGTGTTCACTTTCCTTATTTCTGAGATGGTGGCATGGAGCCCCTGCCTCTCATGTTATGTGGATCCTAACTCAGATTCCAGATTAAAACAAGCTTTTTATGCCTGGTGGCAGTTACTTTTTCTTTTCTTTTCTTTTCTTTTCTTTTCTTTTCTTTTCTTTTCTTTTCTTCTTTTCTTTCTTTTCTTTTTTCTTTTCTTTTTTTTCTTTTTTCTTCTCTTCTCTTCTCTTCTTTTCTTCTATCCTTTTCTCTTTTCTTTTCTTTTTTTTTCTTTCCTTTCCTTTCCTTTTTCAGTTTTATTAGAATTATTATAGTTCGACTTCACATGCACATTATATTGCATGTAAATACACATATACAGTATACTGCGCATTTTTTTTAGTTTACATATATGTACTGATTCTTGTTTCTAAGAACAGATTAGAGCTTTAGCTTTTTAAACTTACATAGCTATCAAAGCAATAAAGCCAACTACAAAATAAGAATCAACAGAATGCGGTAATCCAGTCATAAAGGACAGTCAGATGTGCTTACACATATTTAAGAAATCAATCATCTAAGTTACAAATAATAAGTAGTTCATTTGTGTCCTTATTATTGTTGTTATTATTTTTTAGATTTCTCATATAAATGATGTCATATGGCATTTTTCCTTCTCTTTCCAGCCCATTTCACTTAGAATGACAGTCTTCAGGTCTATCCATATTGCTGCAAATGGTATTATTTTATTCTTTTTTATGGCTGAGTAGTATTCCATTGTGTAAATATATCACAACTTCTTTATCCAGTCATCTGTCAGTGGACATTTAGGTTGTTTCCATGTCTTGGCTATTGTAAATAGTGCTGCTCTGAACATTGCGGTGCATGAATTTTCTTATGAATTTGTTTTACTTTTTAATTAGGCCAAATCTAGTGTAGGTAATGAGGCATTTTGATTCAGTGTAGATGTTTAACTGTGTATTTGACTGCACATACTGCACAGGTAAAACTTCCTGAGCACATTAGTCTCCTCTTAATCAAAGCAACAAGATCACATTTCCCTGACTGGACGTTGGATAGTCGGAGAGTATCCAAGAGTAAGATGCCTGGGCTGTCCCTGGTGACTGTGGCTGGCCTGTGTTTGCCAGCCTTCATGTTTTTCCCCATCTACCTTTCACACATACTGTCAGCTTTGAACAATTCAGTAAAAAAAAAAAAAAAAAAAAAGATTGCAGTGAAAAGAATGTAACAATGAATATATGTATGTTCATGTATAACTGAAAAATTGTGCTCTACACTGGAAATTGACACAACATTGTAAACTGACTATAACTCAATAGAATAAAAGTTTTAAAAAAGAAAATGAAAAAAAAATTAATAGAAGATTGGACTTGTCACAGAGCCTGGTTGAAGTTAAAGCCAGACAGAGATTGTGGCCGTGGCCACATAGATTGTAGGTGAGGTACATAGAGGCATGTTTAATGATTACATTTCTTTTAATTTTTTGAAAATTGGGGAATAATTGACAACTATAATTGTATATTTTTAGAGTATACAACTTGACGATTTGACATACATACAGAATGATTACTCCATGACCTCACATAGTTGGGGGTTGTATGTGGTGAGAATGCTTAAATACTCAGCAACTTTAAAGTACTTAGTACCGTATTATTAACTATAGATACTATGCTGTACATTAGATTCTTCTTCTTCTTGTAATTAAAAAATCTGTACTCTTTAATCTACATGACCCCCATTTACTTTCCCCCCAGACCCTGGACACCACCATTTTATTTTCTGTTAACATGAAATTGGCTTTAAAAAAAATCCACGCGTAAGTGATACCAGATAGCATTTGTCATTCTCTGTCTGGCTTCTGTCACTTAGCATATTATGCACCAGTTTCATCTGTGTTGTCACAAATGGCAGGGTTTCCTTTTTTCTTACAGTGGAATACTATTTCATCGTATATACCTACCACTCATTTTCTTTACCCATTCATGCATCAAAAGATGTTTAAGTTGTTTCCATACCTTAACTGTTGTGAATAATACTGCAGTGAACATGGGTGTGCAGGTACCTCTTCAAGACACTGATTTCAGTCTTTGTGGATGCACACCGAGGAGTGGGATTGCTGGATCATATGGCAGTTACTCTGGACCTTTTTATGAGATTTTTTTTTTCTCCTTTCTGCAGACCCTTTAATGATTTCTGGGGTCAGTGCCACCTTGGTGAAAGTGTTTATTTAGAATGAAAATCAGAGACTAAAATATTTTCAGAGCCTTCAAGGGTTTAAGGATTATTGAATGTCCCCCATCTGCCCTATGGATGGTGAAAACAGGTACAAGAGAGTCAGGGAAAAAAATTAGGTGCAGAACCAGGAAGCTGGAAGCCAGGAAACGGCCACTTCTCCCAAGTCCAATCTGATGTGTTTTACCTATGTGACACTTTTCTTCAGGTCATCTCCAAAGAGTCCTAGGAAGGGACATTTTTATCGGAGCATGAAGTATAAACAACATAATCCAATAATCGTGGAAATTCTTTATGCTCTCCTGTGTTCAGAAGACGCTTGCAGAAAGCATACTGTGTGGTGTTGACTCAATGAGGACTTCATATGTGTGTTCTGTTGTGCCAGGTATAGGGAGGATAACACAGAGATATTATAAATTAATTCTTCCCTGTTTTTGAGACTACAGTCTGTCTGGCAATAAACCTATGAAATTGTTATTTTGGAAAGCCAAAATGTGGCTCTAATTTCAGCAAGATCGTACCTTTAACTATATTTTCAATAAAGGACAGTCTATTTAGGATTCCAAAATTCAAAATTGCAGTGCAGGCTTTGGGACTGTTATGATAATTGTTTCTAGAAAGGTGGCAAGAGTGTGGTGCAAGAAGTAATTTTTTTTTAATGGAGGTACTGGGGATTAAACCCAGGACCTCGTGTGTGTTAAGCATGCGCTCTACCACTGAAATATTATACCCTCCCCCAAGAAGCAATGTTAATCAAAGAATTTGGCAAAATAGAAAGTAAATCTAAAGAATTAGCTCTTACAACATTGAGAACAGCAAAACCTACTGTAAATGGCTAACTTTAGTCCCCTTGAAAACATGGTAGAAAACTTTAAGAAATGATCAGAGTCAAGATAGGGGTAGGGGATTAAGAGGTACAAACTGTTACGTGTAAATAAATAAGCTACAAGGGTATATTGTACAGCACAAGGAATATAGCCAATAATTCATAGTAACTGTACATGGAGTAAAATCTTTAAAAAAATTTTAAGGTGAATATTGTGAATCAGCTTTACTTCAGTTACAAAAAAACGCGATCAAGGTACAAAGCCTCCTATGGACCTTGTTGTATCAAAGAAGATTAGATGTACCAGTAAACTTTAGATCTTAAGTCAAGTATATGTGATAAAGTTAAAGATAGCTCTTGATGGGTATAGAGTGTTCAGTCTATAATTCTTTCAACCTTCTGTGAGTTTGAGATTTTTCATAATAAAATGCAGGGAAAGATTGGTACCTAAAAGAATAGAAATAGATTGTATAACTTTCAAACCAGAGTGTGTTTGTGTGTGTGTGTGTCAGGGAGAGGGGTTGGTGATGAAGAAGAGATGCAAAGAGCTTGGACAATACAGTAGTAGTTGTACAGAGTGGGTTATGGAAACAAAGCCAGATAAAGTTCAGTAAATAGAATACGTCAATTAAGATCTGACAAATACTTCTAAATAGCTTAGGCATCATAGCAAATGTAAGGTAAATCAAAGTTGTAAGTTAATACAGGATGAAATTAATACACATATTGGAGGAATTTTTTTTTTAAAGTTCAGCTCTATACTATTTCTGTAATACACTTAAAATTTAAGGACACAGGAAAGTTTAAAGTAAAGGCATAGAAAATGATGTACCAAGAAACTAGTTAAATCAAAGCCAGAGAAGCTATATATCTAATGTCACACAGAATAGACTGTAAGGACAAAGAACGGTCATTATAAAGATAGTAGGACTAATTTGCCAGGGTGATATATTAATTCTGAGCTTATATGCATCTAACATGAGCTTAAAATATAAAAAGGAAAAACAGACAGTATTACAAGGAGAGTTTCAGATATACACAATTTTAGTGGAATAATTTACCCTCAGGGAGTGATAAGTAAAACAAGATCAAATAGAAGAAAAAAATGTTTTAATCGAGAGAAGATAATGAAATAGAAGTCACGGGGAGAATTAGCAAAACCCAGAACTACGTCAGTTGCAAAAATTAATAAAAAATGTAAATCTCTGAGAAATTTGATCAAGTAAAACAAAAGAAGAAAAAGACAAAAATAAACATTATTGGTAATGAAAATGGGGCAGGACTCTAGGAAAGAGATTTTAAAAATCAGAAGAGAATGAAATGAAAATTTGAAGCCAAAAAATGGGAAATCTAGGTAAAAATGGGTAAGTGGAAAATCTGTATAGATCTACAATCTTGAAAGAAATAATCTTCTGAGTTTAAAATACACCCGTCAAAAAAAACAACAAAACAAAAACTAGGCCCAGGTTTTTTCAGAGAACAGAACGAGAAAAAAAAAGCCCTCCTCACCTTAACTTGGAACTAGCAGAAAATCAAGATACCAAAATTGAATATAGACCATGTAAAACTTTTAAACTCAATACAGAGACCTTCCCTAAAGTTGGCAAAACATTAGCAAAGTCCGACATGACAAGTTTATATATAACTGCGAATTATAATTGGTTTCTTCTGGGAATTCAAAATTCATTTGTTCAACAAATAATTTATTGGACATCTTCTACACAGTAGGCACTAGACAGGGAGGATCCAGCAATGAAAGGCACAGTAAAGCATTCCTGCCCTCATGGAACTTGTATTCTAGTGCAGAGAGGCAGATAATAAGTAATACGTACGTAGTAACCTATGATGAATAGGAACACAAAAACGAATGTATGTGTGTGTATGTGTGACTAAACTGCTATGTTATACACCAGAAACTGACACAATGTTATAAACTGACTATACTTCAATGGAAAAAAAGTAATATGTAAGTTACACCATAAGGAAAGAAAAAAGAAATGATTTCAGGATTAGAAAAGTGAAACTGTCATTAGTTGCAAGTCATAGGTTTATCTACACAGGTAATTCACTCAGTCTATGGAGAAACTTATTAGAACTACTAAAAGAAAACACCATCTCTAGAAAAAAGATCAATACATGACAGCAACTCATCACCACGTAGGTCCAGACAGCAGTGGTACTCACCTGCGGTGTGTCAAGAAAATTGTGTGTATATTTGAGAAGATATGAAGAATATTATATGGAGGACTCACACAATTATCCCAATTTCTTACAAAGCAATAGTAATTAAAACACTTTTACTGATGTAAGGTGATGTAAGAGGTTGAGGAACTTTCCTGAAGTAAAATAAAAATATTAGGCAAAAGATGTTACCAAATTAAGAGTGAAAAAAAGAAATTTCCATGTTTGCAATGCATACTGCCAAGAACAAATTAATATCCAGAAAATACTTAAAAAGAAATAAAATCTCATAAGAAAAAAAGATCAGGATAGCAGATACGCACTTAGAGAAAAGGAAATTCCACTGACTTACAAAGGTAGGGAAGAATATTCAGCCTCATAAGTAATCCAGAATGGAAAAATCAATGAGGATACAGCATTTCATGTTTATCACATGCGCACAAATTTAAATGTACAAAGACACCAAAGTACTTTACAGAGGAAACGACATTTTAGAATACGGATCTGTTGAATTTAAAAATACAAAGAGAAATATATGTACGTATATGCGTGACTGGGACATTGTGCTGTACACCAGAAATTGACACATTGTAATTGACTGTACTTCGATAAAAATTTTTTTAAAAATAAAAACAAAAATACGAAGAGAAAGAGAATATATTGTTGATAGATGCAAGGAGATGTAGGCACGTGATAAAATATGTGTGGAAATAAACTTGAAGAAAGTGACTACCATTGGGGAGAGAAAGAAAGATGGTATGGGACTTCAGCTAAATCTGCAATCTCTAGTCCTTTAAAAACAGAAAGAGAAATCGCATTTGTAAAGCAAATATAACAACATGTTACCGTGTGTTTATCCTTGATGGTAGGTATATAAATTGAGGTCTAGCCTTGTCTTTATATTTCAGATGTTTTTCACAGTTAATGTGGCTTTTAAGAAGACAGTAGCAATAGTCTGTGTGTGAGGTAATAAAAGCTTGCATTCACTGAGATGGGTTATATACCATGTGGTAAAGGCAAGGTTATCGGCCTTGGGGGTCAGATGAAGAGGGTCCATGACTGTGTGCTGCAGGAAGTGGTCCAGTGGTCGGGCGCAGGCAGGCAGGGAGGTCGCAGGCTGAGGAAGCCTCCCTCATCCTGTTTGCACGTTCCTCAGAAATATTTCACTGAGAAAAGAGGGCGACCCAGGGTATAACTCTCTGAGGAAGAGTTCAAGAGTAGATGTGGAAAATTTTCCTCACAAACTCAAGATAATTCTCTGTCAACAAGCAAAGCTTTTTGACACAGTAGGAAGTCTTAAGTCAGTTTTTCTCTTGGCCTCTGTTCAAACACATATTCCTGCTTTGGAACTGGTCTTCTGTGTGCTTTTGTCAGAATTACTTGGCTGTAGGTTTTGTTTTCAGTCTAACCATGAAGCAAGTGTTTCAGCTTTTGTTTTTCACCAGCTCTGACTTACCTCCTATTCCTCACCACACCCCGCAACATACACACCTCACCCCACCGAGATTCTCTGCTGTTCACTTCTGCCCCATGCTCCTGACAGCCTGGAGGGCTCCTAGCAGTTCGGGGTGGTGATGACATTCAGTGGGGGCTTCACTGCCTCCCCCTGGCAGC
This sequence comes from Camelus ferus, assembly GCF_009834535.1. NCBI lineage: Eukaryota > Metazoa > Chordata > Mammalia > Artiodactyla > Camelidae > Camelus > Camelus ferus. Next base: position 5,884,600 of record NC_045701.1, on the reverse strand, counting down.
AGCCTCCTAAGGCTGGTGTCTCCCCCCACTAACTACTTTCAGGCTCCAGAACTTTCAAACCAGGGACCTCTGAGTTTGCCCAGCCCTGAGCTGTCTCTGAGCCTCTGGGCGATTTCCCCTTGTTACACTGAAGGCTGCTGGGGATGGTGCAGGAGCATAGAAGTGCTGTGGGGCTGAGATAGGTCCTCAGACCCTTTCCTGTGCTTCTCGCATGCTGTCTTCACTCTCCACTTCTTGCCTCCATAACCATGTCCCAACTCAACCAGTGCTTTCTTCCACCTACGTCATCACCTCCGTTAACCAGAACTTGACCAGTGCTCCAAGCCGCAGCCTCTTTCATCTTAGAGTCTGGATTTAAATCTCTTGTCTCTGACTCCAGCTTTTGAGCTTTGCAGCCCCCTGTGCCAGTGGTTCTGCAACTGCAGTGTATGTCAGAATCATCTAGATGCCTTGTTAAAACACACTGCTGGGACTTATCCTCCAGACCCTCTTATTCAACAGGGCTGGGGCGGAGCCTGAAAATTGGCACGTCTGACAGGTTCCCAGGTGGTGCTGATGCTGCTGGTCCTGGTACCACACTTTGAGAACTTCGTGTGCCGACAAACTTGAGATGTTACTGTTAGTCGTTGATGATTCACCATAAAGGTTGGGCTCAGGAAGCCTGGGTGTTCCAGTGCCCTTTGGGTGACACTGTCCCTGCTGCACCTGCGTACCTTCCCTCCCCTTTATTTCTCCACCTGGTGCCAGATAGGCACTCAGACATTCCACTGCTGTTTGTATATTCGTATTGATGCCGTCATTCCCAAGAAATGAGGGGACAGCCGCTGTTTTCACTTCATTTGAGCAATAACACTCGTAGGTAGGAACCCTATTTCCTTTCAGGTGGAAAGACCAGCTTAGAGAAGTGGTGAGTTGCCCGTGGTCATGCAGCTACTTGGTGACAGTTCTGGGACAGAGAAGAAGCAGTTACCATTTCCCCAAATCATGGCTGCCTCCCATGCACCTGTGTACTTATTGCCGGAACAGAGAACATCTTTAGAACAGCTCTTTTGGAATTACTTGCAGAAGCAGCTTACATTGTATCTTAAGAAAGTCAAGTTTTAAGTGAACACCTAGATTTGAATCCAGACCCTGCCCCGCCAGGTGTGTTTGTTAAACTCCCCTTCCTTCATTCATTGGTTCTGGGTGTCTCTAAGAAAACTGACTGCCACCACTGTGGTCATTGTTATCATCATCTGAGTGTTTCTGCTATTTTATTCCTCTCTTTGTCTGAAGGGATCTCCAATACTGATCACGTGGTTTGTCTTTTGACTAAAGGCTGACTTGGAGGGACCGGGGTGCTGAGTGGCTAAGATCATGATTTCTGGAGCCCACGGTGGAGGCTTCAGTTGTTGGCTGTGACTGTGAGTTACTTACTTAATGTCACTGAGCCTCATGCTCCACATATAAGGTGGGATATTTTCTTCCAAGACCTTTTGTCAGGATGTAGTTTCTCTATCTATGCATATAAAACACCTGAAACAGTATTTGGTATTTGACTTTCAATAAACAGCCACCGTTAGTAGGTGGAAAACCCTCTATCAGCATGGTTTACTGTTGGTTGGATAATCCGAAAAATCATTAAAAAAAAAAAATACAGAATCTATATTACCTCTCTGAAATCTTATATTTAAACTTTCAACTTAGGCACTCATTTGCCAGTCTTTAGATACATGACCAAGGATTTTCCTTTGTGTGGGTCACCTGGTTGGGTGTTACACAGACATTATCTTATATGAATGACATCATCTACTAGAGAACATAAAGGCACTCATGAAGCAATCTGAGGACAGAATATTTTTACAAATTCAAGATTTTTTTCTCTTCAGTATTTCACATGGGTCTCGCTTGTATCTCATTTAGTAGCTTTTTGTAAATATCTACGTTTAGGAAGTATTCTGCAGTTCCCCTTTGTACCATTTTAGCAGTTTGTGGGCTACATTGGTTTGTTGCATGATCACGTGACATGTGGCCAGCAGCAGGCTTGGGGAAGAAACACGGCCGACTTGGCCAGAGCACAGGTGCAGCTCAGGAGAGAAGGGTCTGCTGGCTGCAGCTCTCACGCTCTCGTGGGCCAGTAGGGTGTGAGGAGAAATTTGACTAGTCTGCCGTCTTAGAGAAATGGAGTGCCTGAGATGACCGTACTCAGAAAGGACGAGGCTGCCGAGGCTGGCAGAGGGTTTGGAGGCTGCCCTTTTAAGGTGGGGCTATTTAAGGAGACAGTGGGAGGGACTTTTGTTTAGCCAGAGCTTGCTTAATTAGGAGAAAAGTTTCCAATCAGGGTTGACAGTCTGACCCATTTTCTCAGAGAGGGCTGACAGATTGCGCTCGTATGCCTGCCCCAGATGCTTGAGAGCCTGCCGTACCCGGGTTTGGTAATCATAAAAGCAACTGAGCTGGAACTGCCGCACCGCCGGCTGCCAGGCATTGATGACAGGCTGCCCGCTCCTGCCAGCCTCATGCTGACACCGTGCACTTTGTTGATTTACTGGGGAAAAATACACTCCACACGCAAACATACACACAAACACATGTGTGCACACACACACACACACACACACATACATACACACTTCTTATTTGAAAATACCTTTCAATAAACCCCCCCCTAGATTGACTCTTGCAACATCAAGGGTCTCGTGCAAGCTTCTGGAAGTTGTTTCCTGTACCTGCTGGTCCTGTCCCCACCAAAGAATGGGAGGGTTAGTTTGCAGAGGCTGAGCCACACAGAACTCTGTCACCGTAAATGCCCAACATATTCTACTGTGGCCTGGCCACTGGGCACCGCCATCCGCTGTTCTTCTAGTAACGGTCATTGTTCTGAGGGGCTTTGGCCTGGGGCCCTTTTGGGGTGCTTTAGGTAACCTATGCCCGGTCTCCTTTATTGATGGCGTGGGAGCTCCTGTCCAGAGGCCCCTGGCAGTGGCCCCCGTGACGCTACCTCATTGTCATTTTAAGTGTGCTCCTGGGGGAAGCCTGAGACAGCTGTGTGCTCAGGTGGCTCCACTCTTGGTCTGGAGGTCAGAGGCTCCCTGCTCCCCACAGGTCCTGTGACCTCAGCTAAGTCACTTCACCTCTCTGTGACTCAGCTTCCTCTTCGGTGACATGAGTGCCTCCCAGTCCCCTCTCAGTCACATGTGTGTGTCCCCGAAGTTGCTGAACAATAGTTGTAACATCTCAGGTGCTGTTGCCTGGATACTTCTTAGATCCCCTCCTGCTGACTGACTTGGGGGTCTCTTGATAAGGCCAGAGTGTTCTGCTGGCGCTCAAACCTAGATCCCTAAAATTCCAGAAAATGCACTCAAAATTTTTGTCTGCAGAGGTAGTCTGCAGGTTGACGAGACATCATTATTCACGTCTTAATATAGCCAGAGCCTGGGCCTACCCCCGCCCCCTTTTTGGCTGGAGTGTTGTAAAGCAAATCCAAGACGGCATACCGTTTCACCCATAAGTACTTCAGTATGTTCTTCTGACAATTAAAAATTTTTAAATAATTTAAAACCTGCCTAACCGCAGATCCAACCTAACACTAGACAAACTTAGCAACAATTCTCTAACATCGTCTAATACCCAGTCTGTGTTAGCTCCTCCCCTGCCCCTTGTTTATACTAAGTTCGTATCAACAAGACCTACAGTGACTGCTGTTTCTTTTTCATAGAAAAAAATGTTTGAGATAGAGTTTACATACCACACCACTGACCCATTTAAAATGTACGATTCAGTGTTTTTTCTTAAGTGTATTCATAAGTCTATACAGCCATTACCCCAATCTAATTTTAGAACATTTGTGTCCCTCCTAAAATAAAGCCTGTGTCCTGCACAGTCACTGCCCGGTTCCCCCTCAACCTTCCCTCAGCCTTTGCAACGTCTGATCCTTTCTGCCGCTATAGATTTGCCTGTTCTGGACATTTCATTTAAATAGAATCATACAACTTGTGGTCCTTTGCGATTGGATTCCTTTCACGTAGCACTGTGTTTCCATGTTGTTGCATCATACTTCATTCCCTTTCACTGCCAAATAATGTTGCATTGTATGACTAAACTACGTCTTATTCATCCATTCATCACTTGATGGACATTTGAGTTGTTTCTATCTTTTGACTATTATGAATAATACTACTGTGTACGTTCACGTACAAGTGTTTACGTGGACAGAGTTTTTCACTTTTCCTGGACACATGCCTGGGAGCAGAACTGCTGTTGAACATTTTCAGGAACTACCAAATTGTCATCCACCACAGCTGCGCCATTTTGCATTCCCACCGGCAGTGTGTGGAGGTTCCAGTCCCCCCGCACCCTCACCAGCACCCCGTGTTGTCTGTCCTTTGTGTTGTAGCAGCCCAGTGGATGTGCAGTGGTATCTGTCGTACTGCAGTTTTTCTTTGTTTCCCTGATGGCTGTTTGGGAACACTTTCAAGCGCTTTTGGCTATTTTTATATCTTCTTTGGAGAAATGTCTATTCAGATCCTATGACCATTTTTTAATTTTTTTTTTTAAATCTTTCGTTGTGAGAGATTTTATATGTTCTGGATACAGGTCCCTTATCAGATACATAATTTGCAAATATTTTCTCCCATTCTGTGGATTACCTTTTCACTTTCTTAATGGTTTCATTTGTAGTTCAAGCTGTTTTATTTTGCTGTAGTCCAACTTATTTTTCCTTTTGCTGCATGTGCTTTTGTATCTTAAAACTCTTTGCCTGACCCAAGGTCATACAAATTTACTCCTACGTTTTCTTCAAAAAGTATTAAAGTTTTAGCTCTTCCATTTAGGTCTGGATCCATTTTGAGTTAATTTGTATGTTTGGTATGAGGTTGGAGGTCCAACTTCATTGTTTTGCATGTGCGTATCCAGTTGTCTCAGCACCATTTGTTAAAAAAGACTCTTTTTCCCACTGACGTTTCTCCCCACCCTTGTTGAAAATCAGTTTTCTGTAAAGGTAAGGGTTAATTTCTGGACTCTCAGTTCTATTCCATTGACCTCCATGTCTAGTCTTATGGCAGTAGGACACCATCTTTGTTACCGTAGCTTTGTGATAAATATGTTTCTTAAAACTTTTTAAATCTGTTTGTGTGTCCTCTTGTTCACCTCCACCATCAAGCCATTTATTTGTGAAGAAGCTGGGTTATTTTTATAGAATTTACCATGTTGGGATTTGGCTCACTGTATCCTGGTAGTGTCCCTTACCATGTTCCTCCAGCTCTCTTTTTGTGAACTAATATTTATATCTAGAAACTTAATGAAATTCCTGTTCAATTATATATTTACTTATTTTTAAATTTATTTCCAAGAGTACTTCCTAGGTCGTACCGTATACTTCCTGTTATATTAGTCAGAAGGTGTATGTTGTGTGGTTATCCCACTTTGATTAATACTAAAATCGATCAGTGGGTTTAGATCAGACTGATCCATCTCTTACAAAGTTCCCCATTAACTTGTCACTTACTGGTTTTAGCAGTCACTCATGCTTGTTTTGATCTATTGACTATTTCATTAAGAATTGTAAAATGATGATTTTGGACTTGTATTATTCCTTCTGCATTTATTAGCTTTGTTTCTTTATCAGTTTCAGTATGAGTTGGTGCCCTAGCAACCTCTTAAGGTGACCAATAATTATGTCAAAGAATCTTTATTGAATCTTATATATATATAGTGAATTTTATATATCTGTGTTTTTACCCATTGCAGTCATCATTTTTTCTGATGCTCAAATTGCCCCTCATGTGAAATTAATTATGTATGATATCTGCAATTTGCTTCAAAATAATCCAGGAGAGGGGATGTGGGTGAGGGGGCACATGAGTCATGAACAGCCATGAGTTACAATTGTTGAAGCTGGGCAGTGGGTTCATTATACTGTTTTCTCTTCTTCTGTATGAGGTTTAAAAGATCACCACATATTTGGCCGTTGGTTATCCCTTGATGTCATTTCCATCCCTGTTCCCTTCTCTCTGCTTTTTCCTTCTTTCCAGGAAGAGTCATTCCTATTAGTACTACATTTATCCTTCTGTTGTTCTAAAAATACATATTGACAGTATAAAATGGATATTTCCCTCCATTTATCACAAAGGATAGCGTACTCTACACTCTTGGGCGCTTTGCTTTGTCGTTCTACAATATATGTCAGATGTTCTTTCTTCTTTAACTATGTCAGATTGACCCTTTTTATCAGCCTGGTTTTTTATATTTGGGTCCTATTTAAGTGCACTGTGGGATGTGGCTCTTATTAATTAGACCATAAAATACTGAGAGTTTGTGACTTCATTGTGAGTTTTTTACAAAAAGCCTCTTTTCTTTCCATCTCATCATAGTGTATGAGAAATGCCTTACCTTTTTTGATTCTCTCTCCCTCAGTCTGAAGGAATTCCTGCCCAAAGAATACATCAAGCAGAGAGGAGCTGAAAAGAGAATATTTCAGGTATTGGAAACGTATAAAACTTGGTCATTCTCACTTCCTTTCTTCATTTATTAGGACAAGAGGGGCCTCTGCTCGTGACAGTTTCGTACCCTGTGTATATACTCTGCTTATATAATAAATGATTAGTGACTCAAGAGTAAAGAAGCTGACAGTTCTGCTTGGAGCAGATTTGTTTTCTTAATCCATACCTTCTTGCTAAAGGTTACTTAGCCCTTCTGAGAAAAATGGGCGTATATTTAATTTCAAAGACATAATCTTGGAAGCATTGAAACAAGGTGATTTGCCATTAAAATGCACTGAGGAAGAAGCTACAAGAAGCTTTTTTATCCTGAGATTTGTTTTTTGAACCTCAGAATTTGAGAACTGGTGTCTCTTTAAAATCCAAGTTTATTCTAAAATCCAGAGAGTTATCTATTCTAGGCAACCAGTAAGAGAAATCCTGTTATCAACTTTGCCATGAAATAATCACTCTAGTGAATTCAAAATATCAAAGTCTTCTTTAGTATTGAAATGTAAATATAAGTTGAAATATATAAATTTCTTGAGTATAAAATAGATCTTTTTATCCATTATGGTTTTCAAACACTGAGATGTTCTGACATTTATTTATCCTGCTCTTTGGAGAACTTAATCCTTTGCGTGGATGTTAGAATGATGCCTCTCAGGACAAGAACATTTTTCTAGTTCTCATTTAAAGTGTTCGTCCTGAACCTTTTGGGACATGGAGCCCTTTGAATATTAGATTATAATTATGGACCTTGTTCTTGCCACGCTGCACATACATGAATTGTTGCATATAATTATGAAATCTGTAGGGAATTTGGACTCAAATTCTAGTTAAGAAGCCCTGCATTAGAGCTTTCTGTGTGCTCTGACTCTTGGTCAGCAGCAACACGTATTGTGGGAAGGTCTCTGAAAAAATCTCCAACCTTAATGTAGAGGCTCCATGTATAGTAAGTACTTCTCAACATGTCCACCTGCTGGCCGAGCTGCAGTAACTGGTCCCTGCCACTGTCACTTTTGTAGGAGCACAAGAACTGTGGAGAGATGAGCGAAATAGAAGCCAAGGTCAAGTACGTCAAACTCGCCCGGTCCCTGCGGACATACGGTGTGTCCTTCTTCTTGGTGAAGGTAAGTTGGGCGTGGTGGAGAGGGTGTTTGCCTCTGCCACCTCTTCTGTTGAATTGTTTGCTGCTAAGCTTGGTGTGTCGTCCCTAGCCCCCTAGCATTTGCAGATGTAGCATCTGGCCAGTGGTGACCTGAGTTGAGCTGTGGGACAGGCGTGAGGCTGGTGAGTGAGCCTGGTTCCCTGCAGGCCTCGGGATAGCGGTGTCCTGGCACTGCTCTCTGTCACTGTGGTGAAGTCACGGAGGAGTGCCTCTCCTTTTACTTGCTGGCACTTTCCCCTAAGAATGTTTCACTGAAGATCACCAGGAGTGCCCCAGCCTAAGCGAAGGTCGTTGGCCACTGTAGACCAGATCAAATTCCTGTGGTCTTTACAGTAGGCATCTCATTTGCATCCTTTCAGATGGGTCTTGGGGTTTTCTGTGGCCTTCACATCTGTTTTCGTGGGAATTGTTTGTCTTCCTGCTGGAAGGACAGAGGTGGGTGTTTGAAATCCAACCTGTGAGCAAGCAGAAGGCGTGTTCTGGAGTCAACTAAGAAACCCTCCCAGCGGCTTCCTTCCCCGTTTCAACATCCTGACCTCACATCCTCTAGTTTAGTCCTCCATCTGACGCGTTTCACGATTTCCACTTGCTGTGCCGTGACTCCGGGTCTCCCGTCTCTTGCCCTTGGCCCTGGAGAAAGCTCCACCGTGTGATGAGGTGTCTTGGGCTGCTTGAGACACAAGGGAGTGTAACCAGCTGTGTTGCAGCTGCTTCTAGGGACCAAAGCTGGAAAGCCAGGGGCAGAGTGGTTTAAGGAGGTTTCTTTCCACACAGCCAAAAAAGAACTGGAACGCAAGGAAGTTATGCTGTGCGCTAGAATGTTTGGCGATAGAGGTGATTTTCTTAAGTCCACTCCTCATTGGAGGAAGCAACTTCATTTGGGGCAAGGATGAAGAGAGATGTTACACGGAAAAGAGGCGTATGCTTCGTGCTGATTCGTTTCTTCAAACTGCTCTGTTTTATACCTGAAAATGCTGGGACCTTTGCAAATAAAGAAAGCAGAAGTGAATCACTTGGTTTAAAAAAAAAAATAGAAATTGAGTTTTTCATACTTAGTGTGAGTTTTAAACTATTAATTTTTGAATGGTGCTGCTGATGATATTCTAGATAAGGACTCCATTTCCCATTACTAATCATTGTTTCCCATTTAGTAAACAATTATGCATATAAGGTGTCTCTTATTCAAATCTGTCAGCACCCCAATGGCAGAACTACTACTATTGTCTTCCTTTTATAAATGAGAAAAGAGGCTCAGAAAGATCAAATGACTCAGCTGAGGTCATAAGCCTGGTAACTGGAGATACTGGGACTTGAATTCAAGTCTCTCTTTTAAAGCCTGTATCCCCAGCCTCTTAGCTAGAGTGACCCCATTTGGGATGTTTTCACCATCTTCCTACCTCCCCCACCCCACCACAAGGACATGGTGAGATCCGATTGTCTTTTGGGGTTTTTTAAAAATACCTTTCTTTCTTTTTTAAACAGAAGTACTGGAGATTGAACCCAGGACCTCACGCATGCTAAGAACACGCTCTACCACTGAGCTATACCCCCACCCACAAGATCTGCTTGTTTTAGAATAAAAAAATACTTTATATTTACTATTCTGATGAGCTCTAACACTTCACAAAGACTAAATATTTTTCAGCATCTCCAATGATACTGGCATCGGTTTCCATGTGTTGGGTTTTTTTTTTTTTATGAGTTTTTCTTTGGCCCTTCATGTATGAAATTTATCTCTTGAATTCATATTGTTTTCCATTAATACCAACAGACTTCACACAGAGTTTCAGTGATGTGCATATAGTCAGTAAATTTAGGAAAATACGTAACACACAGCAAGCTACATGTTATTAAGAAGAGAAATGGAATAGCAACTACCAGAAAAATGGAATTTGTTCTCTGAAGATGATTGAGAGCCTGGGAAGAATCTGTCCACGGCTGGTAGGATAATCAGAGCTAGAGCACGGATCTTCCGGCTGTACGAGGTCTGGCAAGTTTGGTCAAATGAAAACTCTTCTTTTACACAAGTGTTTAAGGCAAAGTAAGAAAGTAATACAAATTTCCTTCCTTCTTACCTTTTTCCCTTCCTTTCTTCCTTTTTATTTATTTTTTAAAAATTACATCTCTTTGAAGGAAGGCCAGGGTCAGAGGGTAGGGAGCCCTGACAACTTTCACATACATATTAGACATTCAAATTTTTCATTCCTTTATTTTTTGTCACTTGATAAAAGTGCACACAGTGCCCACTTACATTTTTTGTTCACTGGTCCTGTGTAGTATACATTTTATTTTTAAACTGATTTTGGTAGAGTTTACTTGACCATAGTTTGCCCTACTTTAAAAGTAGTAAGCTGGGAATTTAGGAATATTGCAATGTTAAGAATTGATGAGCCTGGTAAATCAGATCAACAGGTCAAATAGGACATCATATACATTCAACTGTCTGGAAAGAGAATGTAGAAAACCATACCACTTACAATAGCATCACAAATAATAAAATACCTAGGAATAAATTTAGCCAAGGAAGTGAAAGATATATATGCTAAAAACATTAAGAAAGTGATGAAAGAAATTGAAGAAGACACAAACAAATGGACAGATATCCTCTGTTCATGGATTAGAAGTTATTGTTAAAATGTCCATACTATTCAAAACCATCTATAGATTCAATGAAACTTACACCACTCACAAAAATTAACTCAAAATGGATTAAGGACTTAAGCGTAAGACCCAAAACCATAAAACTGTTAGAACAAAACATTGGTGATAAATTCCTTGACATGGTTCTAGGCAATGAGTTTTTGGATATGACATCAAAAGCACAAGCAGCAACAACAACAAAAAATAAACAAGTCAGGCTACATCAAACTGAAAAGCTTGTGCACATCAAAAACAGTCACAAAGGAAAAAGACAACCTAGAGAATGGGAGAAAATGATTGTAAACCATATATTTGGTAAGGGGTTAATATCCAAAATATATAAGCAACTTTTATAACTCCATAGCAATAATAATAGTAATAATAATAATAATAGTAATAATAATAATGATAATAATAATAATAAAAATAATCATCCAATTAAAAAATGATCAAAGGACATTAGTAGACATTTTCCCAAAGAGAATATTCAGATGGTCAACAAGTACAGGAAAAGGTGTTCAACATCACCAAACATCAGGGAAATGCAAATCAAAACCACAGTGAGATATCACCTCATACCTTTTTAATAAAAAAGACAAAAGAGATAACAGATGTTACCAAGGATGCGGAGAAAACTTTGTGCACTGTTAGTAGAAATGTGAATTCTTGCAGCCACTATGGAAAACAGTGTGGAGGACTCTCAAGAATTGAAAAATAGAACTACCATATGATCTGGCAATCTCACCTCTGGGTATAAATCCAAAGGAAATGAAATCACGATCTTGAAGAAATATCTGTACTTCCATGTTCTTTTCACCATGATTATAATAGCCAAGACATGGAAACAGTCTAACTGTCCATCAGCAGATGAATAAAGAAAATGTGGTAGGTAAATACAGTGGAAAATTATTCAACTGTTAGAGAGGAATTCCTGCCATTTCTGCTCTGACTTATATGTGGAATTTTCAAAAGCCTATCTCACAGAAATGGAGTCGATGAGTGGTTGCTGGGGTGGGGGGTCATGAGATGGTGGTCAAAGCACACAGACTTGGAGTTTTAAGAATACCTTCTGAGGATAAAGTACAGCATGGTGACTATAGTTAACAATACTGTAGTATATACTTGAGATTTGCTAAGGGAGTAAATCTTAAATATTCTCATCGTAACAATCAAAACAAGGTAATTATGTGAGGTGAAAGTTGTGTTAACCTTATTTAGGTAATTACTTCTCAATGCAAACATGTATCAAGTCATCACATTGTGCATCCTAACTTACACAGTGTTCTGTGTCAATTGTGTCCAAATAAAGCTGGAAAAGATGGCATGATGTAAAATGATTTTATCTAAAGCCACTAAGGTGTTTGATTAAATTCACCTACTCGTTATAAAAATGTCTTTAAAATGCTGGAATGGAAGTGTTCTTCTTCAGCATGATAGAATGTTTTAAACCTATCATCGGTATCCTACTTAACAGAGAAATGCTAGGGAGAAATCTATAAAAATTGGACTCAGAACAAGTGCGCCTTGAACATTGTTTTGGAAGTTCTAGGAAGTACAGTAAGGCGTAAACATTTTTTAAAAACATAAATTTAGGAAATGAAAAAACTAATCACTTCTTGTGATTGCATATCTTTTAACGAGATATATGGAATCATATTTTTAACTATTTACTTTGAAATAATCATATATTCACAGGAAGTTATGAAAACAATACAGAGAATCAAAAAGTCAGAGCAATAAGTGTGAGTAAGGATGTAGAGGAACTGGAGCCTTCATACACTGCTGGCGGGGATAGTGCAGCCTTAGATAATAGTCTGGTGGTTCCTCACATGTTAAACAGAGTTACCACATGACGCAGCATTTCCACTCCTGGGTATGTGTGCCCAGGAGAATTCGAAGCATATGTTCACAGAGAAACTTGTATGTGAAAGTGTATAGCTGCATTTAGCCAAAACGGGGAAACAACCCAAATGTTCATCAGCTGATGAATGGGTGAACAAAGTGTGGTGTGTCCATAAGGCACAATATTATTTGGTCATAAAAAGAAATGAAATGTACTGCTCCATGCTACAGCGAGGATGAATTTTGGGAGTGTTATGTGAAGTGAAAGAAGCTTGTCACAAGATTCCACTGATACAGAATGTCCAGAAAAGGCAACTCTGGGGAGATAGAAAGTAGATTGGTGGTTGCTTAAGAATGGGTAGGATCGTGGGGAGGGATAGGCAAGTGAGAGCAAAGGGATAGGATTTCTTTTAGAGAAGATGAACATGTTTTAAAATTGACTGTGGTGATAGTTGCAAATATCTATAAATATACCAAAATCCATTGAATTATATCCTTTAAACAGGTGAATTGTATGGTATGTAAATTATACACCTTAATAATGTTAAAAATAATAATACAGAGAATTTTCCTTTCATCAACTTTCCCTCAGTGGAACTGTATATAGTACAATATCACACTGAGGAGATCGACATTGGTACAGTTCATAGACATTACTCTATATGCACTCGTTTGTGTGTGTGTGTTTAGTTCTATGCACTTCCTTCACACAGTAGATTTGTGTTACCACCGCTATAGTCAAGATATAGGACTCTAATCCATCAAGAAAACCTTGTGCTACCCTTTTATGGCTACACATACTTCCCATACCTTCCTGTTCTTCCCATACTTCCTCCTTTCCCCTGATCTTGACCCCTTATTGTCCATCTCAATAATTTTGTTATTTCAAGAATGCTACATAAATAGAATCATAAAAAACACAACTGTTTGAGATTTTTTTTTTCATTTAGTACAATTCCCTTGAGAGCCATCCAAGTCACACTGTGAATCTGTAATCTATCACTTTTTATTGCTGAATAGTATTCCATGATATTAAAGTACTCATTGGTTTAGCCATTCACCACTGAAAGACATTTGGGTTGTTTCTAGTCTGTGGCTATTGTGAATAAAGCTGCTGTAAATATTTGTGTATAGGTTTTTGTGTGATTGTAGGTGTTCATCTCATTGGGATAAATGCCCAAGAGTACACTTGCTGGACCAAATGGTAAGAACACATTTAGCACTATAACAAACTGGCAGACTATTTTCCACAGTGACTGTATCATTTTACATTCTTGCCAGCAAAGTATGAGTGACCCAGTTTCGTATCATCCTCTCCAGCATTGGGTGTTATCATTGTTTTTTATTTTAGCCTTTGTGATAGGTGTTTTATAATATCTTATTGTGATTTTTAATTTGCATTTCTCTAATGGCTAATGATTTTGAACATCTTTTCATGTGCTTACTTGCCATCTGTGTATCCTCTTCAGTGAAAGGTCTGTTCATGTTTTTTTGCCAGTTTTCTAGTTAGAGTCTTTTTTCTTACTGTTGAATTTTAAGAGTTCTTCATGTATTCTAGGTCCAAGTCCTTTGTTAGATGTGGTTTGCAGATATTTTCTCCTGGTCTGTAGCTTGTCTTTTCATCCTCTTAACAAGGTCTTTCACGGAATAAATGTTCTTAATTTTGATGAGGGGTGTTAGTTATCATTTTTCCCTTTCATGGCTCTTGTTTGAAGTGTTAACATCTAAGAACACTGTCTAAGTCTAGGCTCCAGAAATTTTCTCCTGTGTTTAGTTCTAAATGTTTTATAGTTTTACATTTTACATTTGGGTCCATAGTCCATTTTGAGTTAGTTTTGTATAAGGTATGAGGTTTAGGTCAGTGTTCCATTTTTTGGCCTCTGGACGTTCAGTTTCCCAGCACTGTTTGTTGAAAGGGCTATGCTTCCTCCATTGGATTGTTTTCGTATCCTTGTCAGTTCATTTGAATACATTTCTGCTGATAGTTTCTGTGCTCTCTGTCCTGTTCTATTGATCTGTGCGTCCATCTTTCCACTGATATCACACTGTCCTGATCTCTTAAGCTATATAGTGAGGCTTAACATCAAGTTGAATGATTCTCTTTACTTTTTTCTTCTTTTTCAAAATTGTATTAGCTATTTTAGGTCCTTTTCCTTTCCAGGAGCACTTTAGAACAAGCTTGTCTGTACCTATAAAAAACTTAGCTGGGATTTTGATAGAAATTGCACTGAATGTATAGATCAATTTGGGGAGAGTTGATAACTTTACTATGTTGAGTTTTTCAACCTGTGAACATGGTATTAGGTCCTCTGATTTCTTTCATCAACATTTTGTAATTTTCAGATCCCTGTACATGTTATAGCAATATACATAATTTTAATTTTTAGGTATATTTTTAAATTCAGTGAATAGATGAAGCAAATTTACAAGACATACACCAACAGCATGAAATAGCCTGTGTGTGCGTAAATAAACACAACCATTTAGAATATATGATGAAAAGAAATCACAGAATTGCACACATCCAAAAAAATTGTTTGGGTAAGAGACAGTATGTGTTTTAAAGGCATAAATAACAGATTTCTCTAGACCCCCCCAACCTGTACAGACCATTAAATCGTGAAGGAAGTTCATTGGCATAATTTAAGAAGTGAGTTTAAAGTGAGTGATTGATTTACTACTTGGGTAGGCTATTAGAAATCCTAGATTACATAAATCAATGAAATCATAATTTATAAAATATAAATATTGATATTGAACATAATCATACCACATGGCCTTGAGATCGGTTTTATATATATATGGGGGGGAGGGAGAGAGGGAGAGAGAGAACTAGTTTGATGTGTTTATAGGTGCTTCTGTCATATTTTCTTCTATATCAATGAATATTTTGGCCTAATATTCAGAGCATTGTACAGCTGACCCTTGAACACTGTGGGCGCTAGGAGGCGCCAACCCTTTGCACAGTTGAAAATCTATGTATAACTTAAGAGTCCGCCCTCTGTATCTGCGATTCCCCTGTATCGATGGTTCCACATTTGTAGATTCAACCAATATGGATCATGTAATAGTGTAGTGCTCACTGTTGAAAACCTACATATAGATGGACCTGCACTGTTCAAACCCATGTTGTTCAAGGTCAACTGTACTTTATATCGTTAAAGTAGAAAGTGTGTTGCGTGTTGGAGTCAGGAAGATTGGCCTAGAATTCTGGATGCAATATGGCTTATGTAAGAAGTAGCAGAAACTCATATAAATTTGAGAGACATCTTTAACCTTCCTAAATCTGTTTCTTCATCTGAAAAAAATGGGAATAATTCTTTACAGAGCTCTAATAAAGATGAAGTGAGCCAATGTATGTAATTAAACATAGTACCTGGAATGTAGGGACATTTAATAAATTTTAAATTATCCCAGCTCCTTAACCGTCCTCACAATTTCCTAATTCCTGGGGGGATAGCTGGGGAGCTGACCCTCTTCTGCCCTGAACTGTAAAAACATCACAGAGGGCATTCAGAGCATCTCAGAATTGTGAATTAAGTCAAAACGGATTGCCAGTTGTTTTTACAGAGAGAAGTGGCGAATGAGCAGGGTCTTTACCACCGTTTTGCTCTCAGGCAGCCATCCTGTGGCTGCCACGCCCTTAAAAGAAATGGGCATCCTGATGACACGGCACAGCACCCCAGCCCATGCTGCGGCAGGAGCTGGTGCAGAGCTCTAGTGAGCACAGCTGGGCCACGCTGAAGTCAGGCCTGGAGCCAAAGCACGCCAAACGCTTAGCCCGCTGGCATCCCGCCACCCAAGCCTGAATCTGATGTAGGACGCAGGTGATGTAAGAATCAGCCGGTATATCCACACCTGTGAGAAGGGCCCAAGGCAGAGCCGGCTTGATCGCAGCCAGCTGCCAGGGCTGAGCCCAGAGCAGCGGTTGAGATGTGCTCAGAAGAGGAGGGGCTGGTTTGTTCATGGACCCTGCTTCTCCTTGAATACCCACGTTCTCCTGCCTTTAGAGCTCGACACATCCTCAAAACAAAACCCACCCAATGAGGACTGCCTCAAGAGAGACGTGGCCGTGTCGCTGGCAGAATCGCAGCCACAGTCTGCGGGTACCTGTGCACGAGAGACCCGGGTCTTCCCTGGGTCCTGCCTGGCCTTCTCCTGGGGATAAAAGGATGCTGGTGTCTGTAGTTGAAGGCTGGAAAGGAGAGTTGTGGGGTGGACTGAGATTCGAGATGCAGAGAGGCAGAAGGAGCCTTATTGCCTCTGGACCTTCTCCTAACGTGCAGGTCTGCCACTGAGGGTCTCAGGCAGGTCCTCTGTCAGGGGGGACCCTACATCATTAGCATGGAGTGGAGCCCCTTGCTATTGTAGCTTTTTCCAGCTGCTCTCCACTCTGTGGGTAGGCGCTGAAATAATTTTGTCCCCCGATGGTGGTCTCTGCTGCTGAGTGATAGTATTTTCTCAGTTCCTTATGCACCCTCCTCCCAGTCGTGACCTTCTAATGGAATGCCCGCTGTAAGCTGTTTGCTTGTTCGCTGTGGCTTCCTCTCCCAGGCCAGCGTGATCTCCACAGGGGTCAGGGCAATCCATCACGAGCCCACGTTCCCTCACCCCGGAGCCCCTCAGTGGGGACATGCAGATGGGAAAGGGGGAAGGCAACAGCTGCAAACCATATTTTATTTCTGATCTCCTTTCTGGTCCCAGCCGCTGGGCTGGTGCCAACGCTTTGTGACTAAACGAGCTGCCTGGAACCTCTCCACCTAAATCCGTGCGGCTCTGGAAGCCACGTGAGACTAACTGGCATGGCCCACCCTGCACTGATTTCACTCCTTGTGGAACGGGCCTCTCTGGAAGGGATCTGACTCTTCTCTGCATGGTGGCTTTGTTTTTTTTTTTTAAGGTTCTTACAGTGCTGTATTTCCCTCGTCAGACACCCACACAGATTCCTGATGGCTTATCTCCTCCTCTTGAGGGAAGGCTGGAGGTGTGCCGTGACTTTCCCCATCTGAGGGATTAGGCACTGCCCACGGGGGCTGGGATGGGTATTTTTCCTTTGCTCTGATTGCTTCCATCAGAAGCACTACACTGTGGAAGACAGTTTCTTTGAAGTCAGAGATGCTTTTGAGCTGCTCAAATCTGTGTTCTAATCCTGGCTGTACCACCTACCACTGTTTGCCTCGGGCAAGTTGCTGGTCCCTTCATTTCAAGAAGGGGGGGTGATGATGATGCCAACATTTGGGGGATGCTCTGAAAACGAATGGATAATATTTGTGAAGTGTCTGTCCCACTCCTGGCTTGTTTTAAGTGCCTGTCTCCTTGTACACACACCCACATATACTTGGGTACTTTGTGCTAATTCATACACGTATTCCTCTGGTAATAGTGGTTATGGGCATTGCTAGGTTTCAGCGTATAATCTTTGAAAAGTTTGGGTTTTTTTTCCTAACAACAATAGAAGTGTGTATTAAGTTAAATTTTGGAATAAGGCAAAGCACAAAAAAAAACACAAATCGTATGAGGTGATCGTTGCCACCATTTTCTCATGTAATGAATTTTCTAAAAATTTTATTTAAAATCTCATTTCACAGAGGATCATGCTTTGCAGACTTTTTTTGTGACTAATTATCATGAATCCAGTTGTTTTCATACAATATGATTTTTAACAGTTGTAGAGTAGTCTGTTATTTGGCTGTACTCTTGTTGAAATTTTTGGTTATTTCTAGTTTTTCACTGTGATAAACTATAGTCAAGCTGCTTTCTTGCAGCATAATCTTTATGCACACTTATAACTTCTTTTTGAATAAGTTTCTAAAAGCAAGCTGGATTGAAAATAGGTGCATTTTTAAAGCTTTGAATGGTTACTAACAAATTCTCTTCCATGAAGGCTTTGCCATTTTAAATTCCCATCAAGCGTGGACCCCCTTCGTACTTTCTTTAATTCTGAGTATTAATTTTTTTAAAGTATTATATATACATGAAAACTTATCTACTTGCTGCTTCTTATTGCTTATTATCTAATTATTATTTTAAACACATCACAGCATCACTGATTACTTGGCAGTATCAGATGTGTTCAGAGGAAGAGCACTGAGTCTTGGTATCTCTTGTTTCAGGAAAAGATGAAAGGCAAGAACAAGCTGGTGCCTCGCCTGCTGGGGATCACCAAGGACTCGGTGATGCGCGTGGATGAGAAGACCAAGGAAGTGCTGCAGGAGTGGCCCCTCACCACGGTCAAGCGCTGGGCAGCCTCGCCCAAGAGCTTCACACTGGTAGGGACTGGCAGAAGGCAAGGAGTGGGTCGACATGGCCTTGGGTGGTATCAGGGGGCAGGAGAAACAATACAAGTCCATTGGGTTTCCCTGGCCTTGGGGAGTAGCGTAGAGAGGGACAGGTGGTGGGAGTTTGTGGGGCAGGGCTGGGAGTGGGCACTGGTCCAGAAGTGAGAGAGATGCCGGAGAGCTGGATCTCCTTGGCCACCTCTTTCTCTCTGGTGCTCTGAGTGTGTCTCAGTTCCTTGACTAGAAAGAGCCAATCACAGGATAATCCCCAGTCTTCTGTGGTCCTAAGGCCATCCATAGTATACCCTAAAATTTAAGCAGCTTCCTCACGCTCTGAGGCCCATGCAAAGGCTCCCTCCTCATCTCTCGTTATTTTAGAAGTTCCTAAGAATTGTGGTATCTCTCCGAGATGTGTTTTCCCAGCCTGCCTACAAAGAGAGCATGCCGTATGGTGGAAATATCATAGACTGTGGTGTAGTGTTTGAAACCAGCTGGTCATTTCCCAGCTCCATGCCCTTGCTCAAGTTACTTCTCCTCCCTGAGTCTTAATGCTAGTGCGAAATACATGGAAAGTAGGGAGAATGTGGGTTTCTTCCAGGCCTTCGGACCTCTGAGTGCCTCCTCCCAACCTCAGTATCTGCTCTTAGCAGAAGATACTATGTGGCCTTAACTATAGCCAGCCACATCGACATGTGAGAATTAAGACAGTTGCTTTGTAGGACACGTTGAGTGATAAGACAAATCTAGGAGTGTTAAAATTTGTGTGTTTCTTCAGAACCCCAGGAGTGTACTCCTCTCCAGCTCTAGTGAGCACTTGAATTATCTGCATCTAGGCAAGATCTCGTAATAAGGCATCAGGAAAAAAGGTACAGGGAAGGGGCCTTGGTGGGAGTGTCAGTTATCTGATTTCATCACTGATTGGCAGACTCATGCCAGGTGGGAGGAGTCTTCAGAAAACAGACCTTCTTTCCTCCCGTAGTCAGTTACACCTGTACCTTCAGGGCCTTAAAAAGTAGGTGTTCAGACTTAGAGAGCTATGTTCGCATCTTCCATTGTAGGTAGTTGTGGATAACGTCTAAAATAGAAAAATCAAAAAGTCAATAGAAACATGTTATTTAGAAATACTGAAAGAGTAACTGCTGAGTTGAAAGTACCTCTGGGTGGAGGCTGGAAAGTGAAGGTGGGAATGGGTGGGGCAGGAGACAGCTGTGTTTGGTTATATCCCTTTTAATGCTGTTGGTCTCTAACTTAGGTCCAAGCACTGCTTTGTTAAAAACAAAAAACTTTTAAAATGGTTATGAATTGCAGTAACTACCTCCAGCAGAAGAGAGGACAAATACCAATGTTGGATTACAGCTTTTCACGTGTAAACTTTCTTTACTTCCCACTTTAGCTTGAATTTAATGTGATTTCCAAGTGTTGGGGGATTTTCCTGTTGTCTTTCTATTATCGATTTTTAGTTTGATTCTCTTATGGTCAATGGGATATACTCTGATTCTGTTATGTTCATGGAGCATACCGTGTATGGTTTCAATTTTTAGAATTTTAAGATTTGTTTTCTGTCACAGGATATGATCATTCTTGGAGAATGTTCCTTGAGTGCTTGGAAAAAATGTATATTCTGCTCTTGGGTGAAGTGTTCCATAAATGCCCTTTAGATCCTGTTAGCTGGTGGTGGTGTTCGAGGCTTCCAGATCCTCATTAATCTTCTGTCTAGTAATTCTAACAATTCCTGATCGTGAAATTCCCAGCGGCAAATGGGGATTTTTCTGGGTCTCCTTTCCTATATGTCAGTTTTTATTTGATCTATGTTGATGGTCAATTGTTTGGTACTGACACATTTAAGATTCCTCTATATTCTTAACGGAGAAATTGTGTTATCCTTATGTTCTTTTGTTCCTAGGAAAGTTTGCACTCTGAAGTTTGTTTTATCTTGTATTAACATAGCCACTTTTAAAATTAATGTTTGCATGTTATATCTTTTTCTATCCTTTCACTTTAAATGTGGCTATACTATTATATTTTAAATGAGTTCCTTGTAGAGAGCTTGGAGTTGGGTTGTACTTTTTATTAAAATCTATTCTCTTTTAACTATGATATTTATGCTATTAATATTTTCAGCTAATTATTGGTATGTTAGGGCTTAATCTACTGTTATATAATTTTTTGTTTATTTTTTCCTCTGTTTTTCTTACCTTCTTGTGGGTTACTTGAACATTTTTTTAGAGTTCCGTTTTCATTTATTTGTAATATTTTTGAGCATATTTCTTTGTATAGTGCTCTAAGTGATTATTCTAGATATTACCTTATACATATGAAATTAATTACCGCCTACCGGTATCAGTGTTTCACCACTTCAAGTAAAATATAGAAACCTTCCTTCTATTTAAGCCTGTTTACACTCCATACTTTTTTGAGTATAATTACATATTTTTTCTAGATACATTAACTACTGCATAAGATGGTCTTATATCTTTTGCTTCAACCATAAAATGTGACTGAAGAAAATCCATGAAGTAAAGGATAGTCAATTATATTTACTTCTCTTTTTATCCATCTCATTGTTCTTTCTCTTCTTCAAGTTCCCTGCTTTCTTTTGTTTCCATTTTCTGCGTGTCTGGAGAGCTTCATTTAGTCGTTCTTTGAAGGTAGGTCTGCCGGCAACAAGTTCTCTTGGTTTTTTCCTAAGAAAGTTCTTATTCCCCCTGCATTCATGAGGGATCATTTTGCCAGACAGAGGATTCGAGATCCACGCTTCCCTTCTTGTGACACTTGAGGAATGTCGTCCCACCCCTATCTGGCCTCTGCAGTTTCAAGACTAGAAATGTTCTATCATTCATGTTGGTGTTCATTTTGGGGTAACATGTTGCTTTTCTATGAATGTTTGTAAGATTTTCTTTTCTCTAGTTTTCAAAAGTTCTTGGTCTGTAGGTTGATTTGTATTCTATTTTGGGGTTTGCTTAGCTTCTTAAATTTGTAGGTTTATGTCTTTCACTAATTTGGGGAAATTTCCAGCCATTATTTCTTTTAACAATTTTTTTGGGGGGGGACTGCAATCCTGTGTTTCTGAGGATATGGATGTTAGGTCTTTTTTAATTGTCCCACAGATCCCTGACGCTCTTTTTTATCTTGTTTTGCCTGTTTTCTATTGTTTCAATTGATAAATTCTACTGATCTGTTTCCGAGTTTACTGATTCTGTCCTTTGTCATCTCTGCACTTCTGTTTAATCTTTCTTGTGAATTGTTTTACTTGGGTTATTGCATGTTTTAGTTCTATAATTTCAATTTGGTCCTTTTTTATGCCTTATGTTTCTTTGTTGCATTTTTTTTTTTCATTTGTTTCAGGAGACTTTGTAATTGGTTGTTGAAACATTTTTTTTTTTTATGACAGCTGCTTTAAAGTTCTCATCAGATAATTCCATCGTCTGACTTATCTCAGTATTGGCATCATTTGATTAGCCTTTTCTGCACTGTGGTTATCCTGGTTCTTGACTTGAATAGAGATTTTCAATTTCATCCTAGACATTTTGGTTATTAGGAGACTCTTGGTCTTGTATGTTCTATTTTAGCAGACAGTCATCTTGTTTAGGTTTAGTGTGTCGTGTGCTGGGTTACTTCTATGGACATGAGTTGCAATGGCAATTAATTTTCTGAGCCCTTGCAGTGCTATTCTGGACTGCTTTGTTCTTCTGAGGCTGCTGGCATTCCTGCTCAAAGCCTTTTGGTGCTGTCTGTGAGGGAAGAAGGGACTTGCTTGGGCTACCTGCTATTGCTGGGTGACCTTTGTTAGGGGAGGGAGAAGCCACTGGGTCCATGTCTCTTTATGCTGCTGCGTGGTGGGCAGGGAGGCACAGGGCCTTGCTCTGGCCACTGCTGCAAAAGGAATCAGACCACTGCCTGCCTGGGTTGTGGAGCAGTGCCTGGGATGGCCGGGTTTCAATGCTTTGCAGCTGCTGCTGAGCAGCAACCTGGGTTGTAGAGCTGCTTGAGACTCCCAGCGAGGTCTCTGCTGGGCTTCCCCTCTCCTGGTCCCTTGGCCGGAGAGAACAGGCTTCTCAGGAACTTCCAAGTTTCAGACCTCTCCAGCTCCCAGCCTTGGGGAGATGGGATAGAGAATAAAACCCAAGAATTCACCAGACTGGCCCCTCAGGTCCTGAGATCTCCTGCCAGTCCACCTTCAGAGCATACAGAACTCTTTGACCGCTGTTTGTTAAAAAACATTTTAGGGTGTTCCATTGTGTTTAGAGGGGATGAGCAAGAAAAAGTGAGTGTATGCCAGAACTTGGTCCAGAACCGGACCCCCTCACCTTTGAAACTGCTGATGGTGCGGTATTTCTTCTAATGTGGGATTTCTACCCCACCCAGGATTTTGGGGAGTATCAGGAAAGCTACTATTCGGTACAGACCACTGAGGGGGAGCAGATATCCCAGCTGATTGCCGGCTACATTGACATCATCCTCAAAAAGGTATTTCATGCTGATGCAAATAGAACTTCTTTATTTTTTTAAAAATTTTTTTTAGATTGAAGTACAGTCAGTTACAATGTGTCCATCTCGGGTGTATAGCACAATGTCCCAGTCATATTTATACATACATACACATATTCGTCTTCATATTTTTTTCATTAGATGTTATTATGAGATATTGAACATGGTTCCCTGTGCTGTACCAAAAATAGAGCTTCTTTATTAAAAGACTCAGTTTAGATAATATAGCTACCTGAAAAAAAAGAAAGAAAAAACCATGTAACTTTAATTTACTTCTAATTTTTTTTTTTACTACTTTAATCTTTAACATTAAGATTGTTTGAGTGTGCAGTCTGTGACCTCATATCCTAGAGAATTTCTGATCTGTGTCACTAACTGCCAGGTAATGAGCAATAGTGCATCACTTAGCTAGTGGGTGAGCCTAGCTTACCCCCTTAGCATCTTCCTCTCCAGATAATTATGTTTGCTTTCCAGCATCTATAGAAATGGGGTTGAGGACCTGAAAATGTTCTTTGTGTTTCTCCTTTTTTTTTTCTGTCTTTCTCTTTCTCTCTCTCTTTTTTTAAAATCAAATTTAATAGGGGCTTACATACCATAGTGGTATATACACAAACCTCTCCTAAGGCTTCTAGATATAGACCACTGAGATCGCCAGGTTCTACTAGAAATATTAATATCTATGTCTTGATTTTAACTGTATAAAATTAAGTCTGTGCAATAATGAATACAGAAGACATTAGTTAATTATGTATTTCTCTTTCACGGTTACTATTGCTTTTGTTCACCCATCACTTATTAAATATCGAATACAAAGAACCTGGGTAAACCTCAACATTTCTGCTTGTGTGGCTCCTTTTAAAAGGTCTCTTAAAAGGGTCTTGTGTCTGGACCAGCTGACTTTCATTTTTGTCTGTTTTACCTCAGAAACAAAGTAAAGACAGATTTGGACTAGAGGGCGACGAGGAGTCAACTATGTTAGAAGAATCCGTTTCCCCCAAAAAGTACGTATTGTTGGGAGAACTGGAGAAGCGCCTTCTCCCCGGCCTGGCAGGTTTCCTCGGGCCAGCTCTGGGGCTGCTGCCCGAAAGTCCCTCGTGCGGAGGAGGTGGCGGTGGGTGAGAGAGATGAGTCTTGCTTCTCGAAGTGCGGGGCTCAGATCCTCATCACCAGTGTTGAGGGTGTCTTTTTGGGGTGGGGGTGGCCTGGGGATTTCAGGGAAATGCTGAACAAAATGGGTTTAATTCCATCTTTAGACACAGTGAGCCTTCATGAGTCCTCTTCTGAATTTCTGGTTTAAATCTCATAAACTACATCATTTTCCTCAAAGCCTCGAGTCCAAGTTTAGTTCTGTGCCTTTTGGGGTGGGGGCCTAGCCAGTGGAGGAGTTACTGTTTATGGAATGCTTGTCACCTGCCACACTTGATACCCATGTCACGAGGCAGCAGAGGGACGTGGTGAGAACGTGGACCCTGGAGCCAGAGTTTCTTGGTTCAAATCTGGGGTCTGTTTTTTTTTTTTTTAACTTTAAAAAAAACTTTTTAAAAACAACTTTATTGTGGTTTAATTTCTGTACAGTAAATTACACATATTTCAGGTGTACACTCTGATGAGTTTTGATAGATGTCTGCACCTATGAAACCACCACCACAGCCAAGATACCTCACACTTCCATCACTCCCCAAGAGGTGCAAATTTCAACCTCCCGATTTATCCCTTCCCACCCCCTTTATGGGGTCTGTTTTTTAATGTGTGGCCATGGGTACATGATGAATCTTCTCTGCCCCCTTCATTTCATCTATAAAATGAGAATAGTGATTGACAGTAGTACCTCATAAGCTTTATTTTGATGACTGAGTTACTAATAAAGCACATAAAATTAATAAAGCACATAAAACAATACCTGGTACAAAATAAATGTTTGCTGTTGCATCATTTTAAATTCAGAATAATCTCAGTTTAGCCCCATTTTATAAACGAAGAAACTGAGATTAAAAGTAAGTAACGTTGGATAAGTAAGACTCTTGGGGAAACTGTTCAGCTGCCCTTGTGATGTTAAATAGAGCACTGGAATGATAACTTTTCTTATCTACACTACACAATTTGCTGGCTCAATTGATCCCTGTGGAAGAGGTAGGCTAGATCTTAACATCTCCAGTTTGCACATGAGGAATCTGGAACTCAGTATAGGTTAGTTGAGATGCACCCATGTCCAGAGCCAGGACTCAGATTTCGATCTTGTGCTGTCTCCTACAGTACACTGCCCGGAAGCTCTACATGTTCCAGCATACCGAGCTTGCTTAGTCATAATAACTGTTTCTCTAACGTGGCCACTCTGTGCCACGTTCTCACAATTTGCTTTATCATCACCTTGAAGGTGCTCTTCCATTTGTCCCCTATTAGTACTCAAGTTGGAACCAGATTTGATACGATGCATTTCAAGTACTGTTTGCTACCCTGTGGCAAAAAGACCTTAAGTGTTTGGAATTGTTAATGACCATTAGATGGACACGAGGAAGCTAGTGCTTCCTAATAGAGTGAGCTGTTCACTTCTCAGGGCTCTGATGCACTTGAACTTCTCCTCGGAGCAGCTAAGTGTCTGAGCCCGGAGTGCTGGGACCCTCCCCTTCCTGGGGCCACTATAGCCCGTATGCACTGCAGAGGGCATCTTGGTGGGGTCTGGTCAAGGCAAGCAGGTAGCATGGTCCAGGTAGGTCCTGATCACTAGACCGTCCGCTTCTCCCTGTACTGGGCGTTGGTGGAGATCTCGGAATGAGGCTGGTCTAGTGGAGCCGTAGATCCATCCTCCCTAGTGCCAACCCCTCTGCAGACATTCATGTTTCTCCATGGATGCCTGTTGCTTGGTGTCCTAGCATGGCTCACAACCTTTGCCCTGGGCAACAAGGAGTGACCTGTGATGATTCCAGAACCCTGGGACACAGGTGCCTTAATGCAGCTGCTCACCGACCCTGCCCACCTCCCACACATGCACACAGACTCCCCCAGACTCTCCCCTGTGCGTCTGCCCACCGGGCTGCTGACTTATCTGGGCTGCCCTCAGGTTCTTACCTTCCTGCGCTCATAGAGTCCTTTGCACTCACCGATCATTTCAAGAAACTAGCAAGGAGTAAAACACTGAAAGTAGTTTTGCTAGATGCCCTAGTCTTCCCAGACTTACGCTGAGATCATCTGGAAGAGGTGCCGAAGACTGCCAGTCGTCAAGGCTCCGAAGGTCTTTACACATCCTCTGTGGTCAATGACTTTCGACCTAGGGAAGCAGAGCTCAGCTGTGGGAGATTTTAAGTTCATTCCCATACTTCTTCCTTCAAGCTGAAGATGAATGATCTCTGTCCCCAGTGCTTCGAATAGAACCAGGCATGCAGTAGATCCGTGTTGAATGAGTACTATTTCAGGTAGAATTTACCAAATAATAGATGACTGTGTCCAAAGCATTCACTTGTGCCTGGAGCATCATTATTTTCTGTGTCTTTCAAGAACGATGAATAGCGTAATACCATGAGCCTGTTAAATAGATAAACTGGGAGCAGTTATTTATGTTACCGATTATAAAAGGATTCATTCATCTCAGGGTTCTCCTGAGCATTTTAGTGCTGCTACTTCATTCATGATTCTGTCTGTATTTGCCTCTTTTAAATTGGTTGCCGGAGCATGAGGCAGCGAACGCTGATGGCCCCGGTAGATTCTTAGTACTCTGCATGTGAGAGGCCACCTCACAGTGACCAAAGCGTCTGTCCCCCGCAGGTCCACCATCCTGCAGCAGCAGTTCAATCGGACCGGAAAGGTGGAGCACGGCTCGGTGGCGCTGCCGGCCGTGATGCGCTCAGGCTCCAGCGGGCCCGAGACCTTCAACGTGGGCAGCATGCCCTCCCCGCAGCAGCAGGTCACGGTGGGGCAGATGCACCGGGGCCACATGCCCCCGCTGGTGAGGCTTCCCGGGGACTTGCCCTGCCCTTCAGTACGCTGCCTCTGGTTCCGGGGTGGGGGACATCAGCCATGGTGACAGGTTGTGTGTGTCATCCACACTCTCTCTAGCTCCTGTCTGGACCCCGGCTCTTCAGCTGTGTGGTCCCCATGCCTAATTCCCAGTGTGTTTTCTTTTAAATGGGTGGCTCTGGCAGTGCCCTGTCTGGGGTCCTAGGTGTCCTCTAGGGCTGGACGAGAGCCAGTCCCCTTTCCGTGTGGTTTGTGATCTGCTCCCCTGCCTGCTCATTGGCCCAGGTACCCCTCAGAGAACCTTAGAAGTAGACAGGTCGCTTCCCATCCACACGTTTCCCCTGAGCAGATCGCTGGTTCCCTCCACTGTGCTGGTCTGCCCGACTCGGGGCCTGTCTCAGTCTGCTCCGGAACCCCATGCTTCAGGGCAAGAACTTTTTGCAAGCTGAAGAGCCTGAAAGGTCGACATTGATCTGACTCTGGAGACGTGTTGTCGACTGTGGGTTTGGATGGAATCCTTAACTTACTTACCGAGAAGAGTTCTGGTGTGACACCCTCGTGATCCTGTGCACGAGACCTCTGTCATCAGTCCTCAAGGACTGGAGCCCCTTAGCTCCCCTGCAGGGACTCTTTCTGAGCCTCCTTGTCAGCTAATTAAGCTCTCCACACTCTGCTGATGATAATCTCTCTATTGCAAACAGCCACTTTTAATCTTCTTTTAATGTAGTGCAATAACTCTTTGTGGCCCACAGTTGAAATAGGAGGTGGTTCGGGCCGTTGTTGAGATGTCCCCTGGGGCTGCTTTATCCTGATGCCAGGTTCAGTTTCCTTGCACTCGTCGAGGGCTGTGTCAGTCCAGGAGTGTGTGATGACCCTCTGTGTTACCTGCCCTTGCAGACCTCGGCCCAGCAGGCCCTCATGGGGACCATCAACACAAGCATGCACGCCGTCCAGCAGGCCCAGGACGACCTCAGCGAGCTTGACTCCCTGCCGCCCCTCGGCCAGGATATGGTGAGCACTGTGCGTCATTCTCATTCGATGTCTCTGCCCTGGCAGATAGCAGGGTGATGCGCTCTGGGAGGACTCAGCTAGGGGAGTCTCTGTCTCCAGCTCAGTGAAGTGGAAATCTGTATTTTTTTCACGAGATTGAGTCTCTGTAGGTGCACCTGCAGGGGGAGAGGATCATAAGGTGCTGCAGGCTGTTGTTGGTGCCCCGCTCAATGGCTGTGTGAATCTGGGCAGCTTCCTCTCTGTAGGCCTCCACTTTGTCATTCGTGAGTCAGGTTGTTGTGAAGACTCAATAATCCAATCATGTTCAAGGCTTCTTAGCCAAGTACCTAACACATCGTAAGAGCCCAGTGAGTATTAGCTGGTTTTGTTGTTAATACCAATGGTTCTCAAACTGTACCAGGCCTCGGAGGGCTTGCTAAAACAGGTTGCTGGGTTCCTCTCCCATTTTTTCTGACTCAGTGGGTCTGGGGTGGGGCCTGAGAATGTGTATTTCCAACAAGTTCTCAGGTACGGCTGCTGGTCTGAGGACCACGCTTTGTGAACTGCTGGGCTACTACTGTTGAGCTTTTCAGTGGGGCAGGGTAATTAGCTGCCTTCCTATAGCTGCTGCGGTGTGAAATTGTAGCCCCTTGCTGCCTAAATTGTGAGCCACAGGTCGGCAGCATTGGCAACTCCTAGGATCTGACGGGAGGTACGGAATCTTCAGAACCTCCTGAATCAGAATCTGCATTTTAGTGAAGTTCCCAGCGGTTCTGTGTACATACTGAAGTCTGCAAAGCACTGGCTCCCACGTCATCCTCTGCCCTGCTTTTGCACATTAGAATTACTGGAGGAGCTTTAAGGACAAAGCCCAGGGTCCAGGTCTGACCAAACAAATCAGTGTCGCTGGGGTGGGGCCTGAGTGTCAGTGGTTTTTCATCTCTCAATGTGATTTTGATGGGGGCCGAGGTGGAAAAAACCATTGCCGTCAGACTGCTGGGCCATCAAACGGACCAGAACCAGGACTTAATTTGTAGCCTCGCCTTGTCCAGCCTCCAGGTTCTCCCTGCATGGTGTGGTTTTCATTTGTGTACCTGTACACCTGCAGGGTGCAGCAGCCTCAGGGCTACTTTTCCCGAGTATCTGAAGTCATTAAACATTTTGCTTTGGGGAACTTCAGAGCAAAAACACATACGGCAGACTCCCATATCCAGCACAGTGATGAGACTGAATTTTTTTTTTTTTTAATGGAGGTACTGGGGATTGAACCCAGGACTCTCCTGTGTGCTAAGCATATGCTCTACCAGTGAGCTGTGCTCCTCCCTCCTTGAGATAGAATTTTAAAATATCTGGATTTAATATTCTTGCTTCACCAATTTCCAAAGAATTAATTTACAAGAGGTAATTAGTGCTAGAGATACCCTGAACCAAGATTAACTTTTGGAGGATGTTTTGGGAAGCAGATAAGCACCTTAATTTACCATAGGGTTATCATTCTCAGTGTAAATGATCGTTTTATTGGCTAAGATCAGAAATGCTAGAAATTTTGCTGTTTATAGATCAAATGAACATAAAACATAGGAACTGGAAAGGTTTTAAAAGACCACTGAGTTTCTAAAGTAGAAGAAACGGAAGGCACAGGACCTGGATGAAATTTGCCCGAGGCCACATCACTTCTTAGTGGTAGAACTGGATCCAGGGCAGGGGTCTTGACGATGCCCCCACCCACCCAACAGATCCTACCAGGAAACATAACATGGCAACCTGACACACATACTGTAAACAAAGACGGTTCCTCCACTGACAGAGAACCCTCATGAGCTGAAACACCCTAACTCTAACCCCATTCTCTTAAAAAACAAGGTGGAAATTAGCAACAGTTGTTGGAGATACTAATTATTCTCATTTATTTAAATTGAACTTACCTAAAGAAAGCCACAGAGAATTTTTCTCTCCAAGATCTTAAAAATTAACTAAAACATAACCAGTGTAAGAAGCACTGAGAATTCACACGCCATGCAGCCTGAATGACTGAGCAGGAGGCCTGTGAGGGACATGGGTCAAGATGACTTAAGGGCCTTGTTGGGCCCGCCCAGTAAGAAGAGGGGAGCCAGAACGCTGGCCTCATTTTACCGCACGACTTCTCTGGTTTCCTGGGTAATCCTGTCATGCAGTTGTCTGGTTTTGCAGGCGTCTAGGGTATGGGTTCAGAATAAAGTCGACGAATCCAAACATGAAATCCACTCTCAAGTCGATGCCATCACAGCTGGAACAGCTTCAGTTGTTAACCTCACAGCCGGTAAGTCCCTGAGGGATTTGTGGTGTATTGTGGTTTTTTTTTTTTTTTTTTTTTTTTTTTTTTTTTAAAAAAACACACAGTTCTTATTCTTTGATTGAAACAACAGATTTTCCTATTCTGAGAGGAGAGTCTATTTTTAGGCACTCGGAATGCTTCAGCATTTTCTCCCCCTGACCCAGGAGAAATGGGGGAACATCTCATTCCTTTTTATCCATATCATGTATCATCAGTAAAAAGCACTCACTTAGCTCTTCTCCTTGTTCATCAAGCTGCTGGACATACTTCAAGGTATATTGAGGCCAGTTTCTCCCCTCTAAGAGCTTATAATCGGAAAATGGCTTGCTCTCAGGTGCCTTCTTCTATCTTGTCTGGCACTGGTCTCCTCTGCAAAGCACGACTCCAGGCCTCGCACTGTCGATTGAGAGCCAAGAAAGGTCTTGGCCTCACTGAGCAGTGTTGGGGGTTTCAGGAGCGGAGCTGACCTCTCTCAGCTGCTGACCTTGGAGAGGTCTTCTGAAAAACTGCCCTGAAATGCTGAGATTTCCTTGGGACTTTTAAAGGTGCTCGTGCTCAGCACCTCTGTATATGAGGCCTCGGGGTGAAAGGGCCCCATGAGGAGCAGCACCTTGGAGACGGGGAGACGTCTGCCTCCTGCAGGATGGTGGGGAGTCTGCTGCCCATGTCACCACCTGGGCGCTCCCCAGCCTTGACCGCCCTCCTTTGATGGTGACGGTCCTTCTCTGTCCCAGGTGACCCTGCGGACACCGACTACACAGCTGTGGGCTGTGCCATCACCACCATCTCTTCCAACCTGACGGAGATGTCCAAGGGCGTGAAGCTGTTGGCGGCCCTCATGGACGACGAGGTGGGCAGTGGGGAGGACTTGCTCAGGGCTGCGAGGACCCTGGCCGGGGCAGTGTCGGACTTGCTGAAAGCTGTGCAGCCTACTTCCGGAGAGGTGAGCTTGCGGGCGAGCAGTCACTCGGGCTCTGATGAGACCATGCAGCCTTTGAGTCCCATGGGGCGCTGCTTCCTGAGCTGTCCCTTCCATCCTGATGGGGCGTGCTGCCACGCTGTGGGGTTTGGAGTTGGCGAACCGGGTGCAGGAGCGATGGTTCAACCTTTGAGACCAGTTGAGCTCTTAGTAGGAAGGCTCCCTTCCCCCACTGAGGGTAGTTGATTAAATGTAACCTCAGAAACTAACACATGACAGAAACACACTTCGAGGGGATACAAGTCTGTCCCCTAATTTCCACAAAGCACGTATCACCTTCCTACCAGCTGAATGAGCTCATTCATTGAACATTTCACATCATCCAGCCATGGCTGGTGTGTGAGCCATTGGGCATTCCCTTGCACACACTCCCCTGGAACAGGTGTGTCTCTTGTCTACGGATACTTGGAGAGTCTCACTGAGGTGCAGGAGGGGGCTGTCCCGCAGGGCTCCTCTTCCCGCATTGCCGCGTCTGGAGGAAACGCATCCTCTTTCCCACTAAGGTGTGCTCTGTGTTCGTAGCCTCGACAGACCGTGCTGACCGCTGCCGGGAGCATCGGACAAGCCAGTGGGGACCTTCTGCGGCAGATCGGAGAGAATGAGACGGATGAGC
The DNA here is from genome assembly GCF_009834535.1 of Camelus ferus. Taxonomy (NCBI): domain Eukaryota; kingdom Metazoa; phylum Chordata; class Mammalia; order Artiodactyla; family Camelidae; genus Camelus; species Camelus ferus. Next base: position 5,852,879 of record NC_045701.1, on the reverse strand, counting down.
GCTTCCAAGTAAGACCCTTGCAGTCCACAGCCTTGGAGTCTAAGTGGTGGTCTTAGACCTGAGCTGGGAGAATCTAATGAAAACCCGAGTCTTCCTTGAGTCTTCCTTTTTTTTCCTTGAAAAAGGTTGAGGTGGATTATCTTAGAGTGTGGTCTTTATGTGTTAAAGAAAAAAACTGAATTGAAAACCTCATTTCACTTCCTTCATGTGTCTCCAACGAAAAGCACTTAGCTGTTAATAGTGGTCAGTGTGCTGCACTTTCTTCAAACACAAACACGATGGAATAATGACCATCTTTATATCAACCACCCAACCTCTACAGTTAGCAACTTGTAGCCAGTCTTGTTTTATTTATTTGGAGCAGTTTTTAACTGCATCATTCTTTTTTTAAAAAATATTTTATTTGTTTGTTTACTTTTGTTGGGTGGGTGTAATTAGGTTTGTTGATTTTAATGGAGGTACTGGGGATTGAACCTAGGACCTCATGCATGCTAAGCACACACTCTACCACTGAGCTATATACTCTCCCCCTTTCCTGAGTCCCCATAGAAGAGTGAAAACACGTGCACTCCTATACACTCTGCTCACATATGGTGTCAGCTTTCCTTTGTGTTTGGAGCTGGGCCTCTTGTCTGTGTCATATCCGAAACCACAAGTGTGGTGGAGAAGTCTTTTCTGTCTCCCTTCTTTTTCAATACCAAGGACATGTCCTCTGGAGAACAGCTGTAGCCACTGTTTGCAGCCTGGGTTGATGCATTTCTGGCTCAGACAAGATCTCAACTTCCTACCTCCATTCCCAGGCCCCGCAGATGGGGGCAGAGGCCTCCTGTCGGGGACCTTCAGGCTGAGGGGAGCTCCCCTTCTCACGTTCTTGCGGGCAGATGCCTTTCACTCCTCTTCCTCCTCCTCCTAAGTCTTAATCTCACCAGTAATATATAAATACATTCTAATTAAACTGTTACAGTTCGAGCCCAGGTTCTCTGCCAGAGGCCTTTTCCCAAATCCTTTGTCAAGCTGACTGAAAATTCTGCGGAATTCAGAATAAAAAGGTCATTCAGCTTTCCATGCACATGCAAGTTGCTTCCTGGGTGGCCGTTCTGCATACTGTTTTGTCTAGAACTCCCAGCCTTCCCCACCACCAGGCATGTCAGTTGCACTAAGACATGATGATATATGTTGTGATGCATGAATCGTGCACTTTCTCCTCCACTCTCCACATTCCTGGGGTGCCAGAGCCCTAGGGCTCATTCATATCCTGCAGTGCAGTGAGACCTTCAGTGCAGTGTGGCGTGATGATGGAGGCTGAGACCCATGGTGGGTGGTAGGAGTATTCTGGAAGCCATTCCTGGAAGCCAGCATGGTTAGTAATAACTTAACTCTGAGCAGAATTAACTGCAGACCACATAAATATATCCCACTAAATTCAAGCTAGTTGTGTCCCCAACCTGACTTCCCCCTAGCCGGATCCCCAGACTCCCCTTGCGTGGCCCTTTGCATTTTGTATTAGAACAGGTAATTCTTTGTAGTAATTCTTGGTACCCACTTAGGAATTGGGTTAATATGAGGTTCATCTGTTGGTTTACTAGGTTTAATTATCTTGAAGCAGTCAACTTATTTTCCAAAGTGTCTGGAAAGAAAGGGAAGTCACAGCTCTTCCTTAAGACATCATATATCTTTGTGTGTGTGTGTGTGTGTGTGTGTGTGTTTAAAGAATTCCCTTTTTTTTTTTCCTTGACAGACTGTTTTCATAGCATATAAATGCAAACGGTGCCTCCTACTGTCTGCTTCTACTCAGGCCTAGGGAAGCAGGTTCAAGTTCAGGGTAGGGTCCACAGCGGCTTTTGGAACAGGGAAAGGCCTGACCTGAGTGTTTCCCCTTTCCGTAAGGTCTGTAGGTAAACACCAGTGCAGTAAGGCGATCCTACAACCCCCTCCAACTATGCGGAGCCCCTGACTTACTGACATTGAATTTCTTACTCTCTGTTTTTCTGATGTTTGAGATCCTATCTCAGAGCCTTTTCTCTAGGCCTCAATGTACTGCATGTTCCCAGAGTTAACAAAGATTGATTTTACTTGAGCTGCATAATGGTGGTCTTGTTGAAAAGTTTGACAAGGGCCTTGTCAGCCACTATAGCCATAGCATCACGTCCTTTTTCTAAGTGTATTTCTTTTTCTTCTCGGACAAAATTAATAGGAGAAGCTGGATTTCTTTAAATAAGGCTAACAAAGCCCCTTAGAACAGTCAGGAGTCCACATGACCAAATTATGATTCCCGTCAAGTGAAGGAATACTGTGACCCACTTTTGAAGACTTGTTTTTAAAATCTTTTTCATCATTTGTGATATTCAAGTTTTATTTTCACCGAGCACTGAGATAGGTGTCCAGAAACTAACTTTGCAGGCCATGCTGGGAACAGTTTCTAACAGTTGTGTGACAGACGAGCGCCAGGCAGATCCCAAAGGCACCTGCCACTCTTGGTACATAGGATGTGCTTTTTTCCTTGAACAGCCAGTAAGTATCAGAGACCTGAAAAAGACTGGACTGACCTGTTCTTTCAGGCTGCTTCATTGTTGTCCGTTTTAAAATCTGCTTGCTTGGTAGATTCGTGGTTTCTCACTTGCCTGGATAACATATAGTCTTTGCTCTGTGTAGAACTGTACAATCTTTCCAGTATATCTTCTCATAAAATATCATGTTGTAAAGACTCTGTGGGTGCCCTTTGCATTCGGAATCAAAAGTGCTTTTCATTATCTGATGAATTAATAAAGACTTCTGACCGCATTTCCTCTGGGAGAAAGCCATGACATGCTGGTTCAAAATAAAAATGGCTCATATGTTTCAGAAGGCATTTCCAAACCAAATAAATTACCTTCAGTATTAAAAGCCAAGGATTGAATTAAATGTAGCAATGGTGATTTTTCAGGTCACACAGACGGGTGACAATCAGATGAGCTAAGTCATAGGATTCTCCATCCTGCAGGCGGAAAGCCTTTTTTGTTGAGTTGAAGCATAAACTGATCTTTAAAGGCTCGGAGCTCCTCGCATCTTCAGTGAGGTCTTCTTGTAGCTGGTTTATTTATGTAGGCTCCCTTTCCCATTTTCATAATAATGAATCTCCAACCAGAAGGCTGCAAAGCACTGAGAATGACTTATGTTCAGAGCATTCCTGGACTCTTGAGCGGGAGGTGTTGTCTGTGCATGTTCAACGTTGCCCTCTGGAGGCCGAGATGTGGCTGAGTTTCTGATGACAACTTGGATCCCTGTGCAAAGGAGAAACTCGAAAGTCAGATTTCTAAGTTAAAGTAGGGGCATGACAACATGCAGGCCATGAATGATATCCTTCCTACAGCTCAGGATGTGTATTTTCAGCTTCTGCTGACCCACCACTTATTCAGGAGATGTGGTCAAGACCCTCAGTGTTGGATAAGTGCACAAATATGAATCAGTGGTTAAAGTAAAAGCCCTTCCCTCAAGTTAACATATATTTTTTAAAGTTTTTACTTTTTAAAAAAATTGGAGGGGAAGGTAATTGGGTTTTATTTGTTTGTTTATTTTAATGGAGGTACTGGGGATTGAACTCAAGACCTCGTACATGCTAAGCACACACTGTACCCCTGAGCTCCCCTCACATTGTAGATGAAGCCTGTGCTACTAAATGTATAGAAGGTTGTGTTGTTAGGATGTGAATCTCCTTCCTTAATGAGCTCTCAGGATAACCTGGCATTTCAGAAAAATAAGTGGAAAAAATTAAGTACTGAAGAAAAAAGTTCAAATGAAACTTTAATAAAATGTTTCAGTGGACACCACGCTTTATTTTCAGGCTGTGAAGGGTGATTAGGAAAATAAAAATGACTATTTTTTGTTTCCTTTTTCTTAGGATGTTTTAATGAGTTTGGCCAAAGCCGTTGCCAATGCAGCCGCCATGTTGGTACTAAAGGCAAAGAATGTTGCCCAAGTGGCTGAAGACACGGTCCTGCAGAACAGGGTGATTGCCGCTGCCACTCAGTGCGCCCTCTCCACCTCCCAGCTTGTGGCCTGTGCCAAGGTAAGCCAGCTGGCACCCCTGCCCTTTCACAAGGTGTCACATGCTCTTATCTGCCTCCAGTCATTGGGAGGAACCCAGGGGAGAACGTGTTAAAAATTGCCTAAGACTTAGAGCTTGTTTGCTTCGATATCTTTAGGTGACATGATAGGATTTTAGCACAAGCTGTCCAGTTCTGCTTTCATCCTTTGTTCTTTGCTCAAGTCCTCAGGCAGTGGTACATTCCTACATCTCATTGCCATTTCTATGTGCAAATCGCCGTGCCTCCCCTTTGGGCTTCTCACTGTGTCTTTTTCACACCTGTGCACAAAGAGCCCTTGGACTGTGCAGTACAGCATTGCAAATGGGGTCATAACAACCTGCAGAGATCACAGGAGCCCTTTCTACACTGCACAGTATCAGAATGAGGATAACGAGGAGGAAGTTCATGGTTGCCCGTTAGGATGTGCACACTCCGCATAGTACGTCACCTCGTTCAGCACTGCCATCCCCGTTTTCCTGAAGAGGAAACTGAGGCCCTTAGATGTTAGTGAGTAGATTGCAGCCACCAGATCCTAAGCAGCAGAAGTGCGGTTGCAACTCAGGCCACTCTGACTCGAGATGCCCTTTCCTCTCCACCACATGTGTCTGTGTTGAGATGATGCATTGCGGGATGGAGGCAACTCTTGCTCAACCTGATAACGTAACATTGAACCGATCCATGATCTGGTTCAGCCTGGCATTTCCAGTCCTCTGGGAGCATTTGCAACATCAATCAAAGGGGTCATTGATGGTCTCCCTCCTGCTTTCCTTGTTCACTGTCCAAGTAGCACAGATTGCTGACAACACCGCCCTGTTCTTTCAAGTACCATCGGGCAGAGTTGTAGGAAATACAGTACATTCCTAGATATATAAAAATATGTAATTCTTTTACATAGTCTTTTTACCTTAGCTCCAAAGACTCAATTCGGAGTGTCCTAAGAGGAGGAGGTATAAATGGTAAATATCAGAGGTTCGTCTCTGTAGAAGTAGTCAGCAGTATCGATGGTCATGGAGCACTAATGAAGATGAAAGTTAGTGGAAAAATCACCAAAACAGTGAAATGGTGAAGTATGAGAAACCTCCGCACTGGTTTAGTTTAATTCCTGGTCCTATAAGTAAGAGCATGAAAGGAGGTGGTGGAAGTGCCAGCCCAGAGTCATCCCGCAGCACCCAAGACCTGCCCCTGTCTCGCTTCAGGTCGTGAGCCCCACCATCAGCTCCCCTGTGTGCCAGGAGCAGCTGATTGAAGCAGGGAAGCTCGTGGACCGCTCAGTGGAGAACTGTGTCCGCGCCTGCCAGGCGGCCACGGACGACAGCGAGCTGCTGAAGCAGGTCAGCGCGGCAGCCAGCGTGGTCAGCCAGGCCCTGCACGACCTCCTGCAACACGTGCGGCAGTTCGCCAGCCGAGGCGAGCCCATCGGCCGCTACGACCAGGCCACTGACACCATCATGTGTGTCACCGAGAGCATCTTCAGCTCCATGGGCGATGCTGGTGAGGGGCTGGGCTGTGGGTGGGCCGGTGGGTTTGGGGTTTCCCAATGGTGGGACTGTGAGTGAGTAAAGGTCAGAGACCTCCTCCCTGAGGCTGGGAAAAAGATGCAAGTGTCCTCATGTGCCCATCCCAGCAACGCTGGAAGACTTAATGTTAACAAGGGCTTTTTCTTTCAATAACTTGAGTGCACCGAAAATTCCTTTTGTTCCAAGAATGTCCTTGTTGGATATGGTGTAAAGTTGGTGCAGCCACGGGAGGAGGAAAGAATGAGGCTTGAAAGGAAATTTATTATACTCACAGAGAGAGAGAGAGACAGAGAGAGAGAGAGAGAGAGAGATAAAATATATAATAATATACATATAATACATATAACATAGTATATAATTAATAGTACATAATAAATACATAGCTATTATATATAGTTATTATGTATATAATATAATATATATAATGCACCTTTTCTATTAGTTAAAAATTAAGTCTCTCCAGACCCAGTATATCACTATCCCATCTTAATCTCTAGAATTGACCGCTTGCCAATTTCTGCTTCATGTGTCCAGAAATGTTTAATCTTCCTACTGATAATATGTGTGTACAACACCTTCTTTCATTTCATATAAGTGGAATTTTGTTCCACATACTCTTTTGCAACCTTTTTCACTGAATACATTAGAAAGTTTTTTCTGTTGACTTATGCACTAATCTTTTTCTTGGCAGCATAGTATTCTAGTCACAGGACACATCATAGTCTACAAAGTCAGTTGTCTTTTAATGGACATTTAGGTGGTTTCCAAGTATTTGTTTTTCAAAAATATTGTTACAGTAACCATTCTTGTAAAAGTGTCTTGATTTACTTTGGGGCGTATGTGTGGGATAAATTCCCATCAGTTGATTTGTGGGCCAGTAACTATGTACATTTTTTTCTTTTAAACATGTCTGAAATTTTTCTCCAGAAAGGTTCTGCAGTTGGCAACCTACCAGTCATTTGTAAGAGGTCTGCTTTTCTGCTTCCTTATCGGCACAGAGCAGTACTTTATAACCAGCATTTTTTTTTTATTGAAGTACCATCAGTTATAATGTGTCAGTTTCTGGTGTACAGCACCATGTCCCAGTCATGCATATACATACATATATTCGTCTTCATATTCTTTTTCATTAAAGGTATAACTAGTATTTTTTTTTTAAAGAAAATTACCTGTGTTTTTCTCTATCCTTAAATGCTTTAAGAAGATGGCAGGACTCCACCCATTTGGATTTTTTTGTGTTCTTTTGTTTTTGGTTTCTTTCATAAACTTTTTGTCATGGAATGTTTTTAAATTTACAGAAAAGTTGCTGGGGAAATAGAGATCTCCTGTACCATTCCCAGTTTGCCCCACTGTTAACGTCTCACCTGGCCCTGCAGCACGTTGGCCAGAACTGGGAGATGAACATCAGTTACCTTACTGGTCACCAAGCCACAGACGTTACTCGGATGTCACCAGTGTTTCATTGATGCCCTTTCACTGTCCCAAGATCCAATCCAGGGTGCCTTGAATTGAGCACATTTGGATTTTTATGAAAGTTCTTTCCTCCGTTCATGTTAACAGTGCTTTGGCATTCTTCGCAAAAGACGTTTGGGAGAGGAAGTTCCTTGTATTTGAATAGTTTTATTTTTACTGTTGATTATGGTACCCCTCCCACTTACAAAAGGAAACTGAAATCGATTTCAATAAAAATCATGGTTACTAGTAGCAGTTACTAAAACAAGATCAAACCCAGTGCTGGGAAGAAAAGGGTGAGCAAAGAGAAGATTGATAGGGAAGCTGGGCCCAGGCCAGTCTCAGCGTTTGAGTGTGAAACTGGGGTCTGTGCTTCCTGGGAGCCAGAGCCAAATGAGCAAGCAGAGTGGGTCTGTGATTCCACTCGGGTGTTAGGCCGTATGCAGACTGACTCAAAACGAGAACAGTTTTTCTGTGCACGTTACTCACAGGGCTTATTATAGGGGCTTTTGTGTAAGCCGTTCTTGACGTGAGGTAAATAATATTTTCTATATAGTATTTACTACACGTAAAATACACATAATAAATCCGCATAATCTTGTTCCCTGCCTTCTCTTTATAAAAGGTTCCTCTTGGGTTACTTTTGTCATTTTCATCCCACACAGTTCAAGACTGAACTTGGATGTGTGCGGGGTGGACGGTCCTGGCAGCCACAGGGAATATTCTTGGTTCTCGGTCTGATTTGGCTGCATGGCTTAGGAATGGAGCAGGGAGGCTCATTTCTCTTCGTCCCTTTTGCCAGAGGAATATAGACAAGACCGTGCTGGCTGCTGCCATTTCACCCGCGCTTTAGGAAAGCAGACAGACAGACTGCATCCTCTGTCCCACCCTCTAGGTGAGATGGTGCGCCAGGCCCGGGTCCTGGCTCAGGCCACCTCGGACCTTGTCAACGCCATGAGGTCAGATGCGGAAGCAGAAATCGACATGGAGAACTCAAAGAAGCTTCTGGCAGCAGCAAAACTCTTGGCTGACTCCACTGCTCGCATGGTGGAGGCTGCAAAGGTAATGCATTGGATGTATTTGATTAAAAAGTGAACATTTTTGAAAGTGAGGATTTGGAAGGTACCTTCAAGATAGAGGATGGTCAGCCAAGTGTGCGTTTTTGTTTAAACTCTATATGACTTTGTAATGTTTAACCTTCTTCAAGTGGAAAAGAGGAAGGTCCTGGAACGTGTAAATGAAGCTCCTTAGGGGAGTGGTGCTGACTCAGGCATAGACAGCAGTCCCTGCTTGGCGAGCACTCTTTCCATTGAGTCATCGCCATTGGCTTTATTGAAAATGATGATTAATTTAAGCTTGAGCTTTTTCAGGAGTAAATTCAGTTAGACCTGTTTTCTTCCTGCAGCCTTGATATGACTTTGCCCTCCACTTGACTTCTTAAGATGTTGCGTAGTAGGGTGTTTCCTGCTTCACTGTTACCCAAACCCCAGTAGCAATTTTAAATATTATAGAAGAGTTTGAATAGAGTTAACAGTCAGCTTTGTGCTTTTTGACAGCTATGCTGTGTCATAATATGTCTAAACCCCAGTGATTCTTAACCCAGGGCTGTTTCCGAGTGCCCTATGAACCTTACTGATGTACACATGCCTTAATTCTACCTCCAAACGTCCTGACTTACCAGGTTGCTGGTGGGTCTCTATGTGTGTGTGTGTGTGTGTGTGTTTCACAGAAGATTCTGATGCCTACCTCTGGGTGAGAACTGTTTAAATGGATAAGGCTGTATTTTTTAGTGTTGTTTTTATTATACAGTTAGCACATGTTACTTGTGAAATGAGTAGAAAATGCAGGTAAGTGTAACAACGAAGGTAAAAATCACTTTCAACTTCATATGCGCAAGATAACATGATCAATGTATTTCCGTGCATTTCAAGTTCGTTAAACTTCCCCACATCTTATCCTTTCTCCATGGCCTCCAACAGAACAGTGATATATCTCAACCAAGTGTATGAATGGCTTCACTTACAGTGGTGACCTGCAGTGAGCCATGTAAACCTTCCTCCTCATCTGACACATCATTGTGTTACCTGAGGGTCTGAGGGCTCTTAGAGAAACGTCACAGCTGGGGCTGAAGACATACCCAAGGAGGGGCAGGCTCTGAACTTCCTTCTTCTGTCCTAGATCCCCATTTCAGCTAAGAAGCTCTGCTCCTAACTATCCCTTTTAGCAAAAATACACATTAAGGTTTTGATTTACAGTTAATTTTTTTTAAAGGTCTTTACTAGTTTTGTTTTTTTTCCCCTCCTTCAAAGTCTAAACAAAACCATTTCAAACAAACCCTTATAGTCACAAAAACTACTTGCTAGGCTGGAAAGAACCTTACTGAAAAATGCAGTCTGTCTCTTTTTTTTTAACAAATGAGAAAATTAAAACTCTGAAGGATGAAGCCTACCATCCCATAACCAGGACGAGCCAGGACCAGTGTGCACATTTCTGTCCAGATATGTGGTGCTCCCCAGAGCAATTCACTGCATGTACCAAGTTACCAAGAACTTTTAAGTATTTGTTATTTTTGATTGTTTGTATTAGAAGGGACAGCATTGGGTGTTTCTGTAAATTCTTCTAACTTTTTCGTTAAAAGCTGTCACTTTGTCTTCATGGTAGTATTTTAGTTTGCTGAATTCTGTTGAAAGATAAAGAATGCATGATGGTTAGACTTCCAAAAATGTATTTAGTGTGAAGAAAAAAGATATTTCATTATCAGTAACTAAGGTTCCATGCCAAAATAAGCACCCCATATGTAATACCCATTCATTATGAAAAAGACATTGCTGAGGAAGGATCCAGACGCCCACATCAGTGTAACGTGGGGACATGGTGGTTCCCTGCTGCTCGAAACACACAACTAGGGCTGTTGTGCCTCTTGAGGAATTAATAAAGGACTAGCTTTTTAAAATCCCTGATAACCAGAAAAAATAAAATGACATTCATAAACCTGCAGAAGAACACAAAAGGAGCCCAAACGATCCTTCCACACATGAAATGCAAAAATATCGTTTCTTAGTTGCTTAGAAACACAAAATCGGGACTACTAAAAGTGGTTTCAGTTTGAAAGAAGAGAAGATTCCATCCAAGAGGATTGATTGCCAAGACAATTCTGTCACAGATGTTAAAGCTGTTATTCAGTGTGAATTCCTGTGACATTTATAAATACCGTGGTTGAAAGAGATAGGTTTTTTTTTTGCAAATTGGTTAATTTGGCAGGGTGGCCATATGGATAATGGAGATGTTCAGAAAATTGATTTTCGATAATTGGCATTTCGTTCTGCCTTGCAAGCAAATGTTATTGCCCGAAAGCATTCATGGAAAGAATTTTGTTCATCAACCTACATCAAGTGCTGGTCACAAAGCATCCAGGTCTTGTGAGAAGAACCTTCATTGTTGCTTTTATTGCAGATGGGGGTGGATGGCTGGATGTGCTTTAGGTTTTGTTGAGTTATTGTGCAGCAAAATAATATCCTGTCCCTATTTAACCTTTAGCCCTTCCCATCTTCAAAATGCCACTCATCTGAGTAAAATCCACTTGGATTCCTAACACGGTTTAATCTACAACAACACAATAAAAGGGCTGTGGAGTTATACAAGGGAAGCGTGGCCATCGGCTGTGCACAACAGCCTCCTCTCTCCCTGCCAGGACAGGGGCATCGATTTCTGTCATTTATTCCGTACAGTTGGGTACTTGGCTATACTTGCCAATTCAGGCTCCTTAGGAATGCAGTTTCTAGACATGGTCTTTCTTGAACAACATTGCCTTATAGAAATTTGGGTGGCATTCCCATCCCCGCTTCTCCCTCCACCCCGGCCCCTGTGTGAAGCTGTAATCTTGGTCCATTCTCATTCACCAGTGCTGCAGGACACAAGAGTCTTTCAGCAGCAACACGTGTACTCCAATTAAAATAAAATTCCACCTGAGATGTGGGCAGGAGGGAGAGTTAGCTTAACATCTTTTAAACCATGGCTTTCTGACCACAAGTTAATTTATATGCACGATGAAGGCTGTGATCTCAAGTGTTTAATTATTACTGTTACATTTCCCCTGTTTAGCTGTGCACTTTTGAAACATCCCCTGGTAGATCTTGGTTTGTTGTGAGAGGAAACATCTTTATCATAAAGATACTGCTTGGAGCGTTTGGCTCTCTCTTCCAGAGACTTGATATTCCTAGGAAAATGTAAAATTGAAGGTATAAATTCAGTGTCTGTGGCATGCTGCCCCTTGGACCTCTTAATTTTTCTTTTCACCTTCGCAGGGGGCTGCAGCCAACCCTGAGAACGAGGACCAGCAGCAAAGACTGAGGGAGGCTGCAGAAGGTCTCCGGGTGGCCACCAACGCTGCAGCCCAGAATGCTATTAAGAAAAAAATCGTCAATCGACTGGAGGTCAATAAAGAGGCTGGTTTTGTGGGTTTTAGATCACAGAGAGTCCACTGAAAGAATAATCGAAGTAATAAGGCGATGCCTGTACAAGGCTTCCTATGTGTTTGGTGGGAGGAAAGGCCTGAGCACCAGCATTTGTGCCTGGTGTTTAGCTCAGAGAGCAGCCCGTGCTTGTGAGAGCAATTTTTTTTCCTGAAACGTTTAGACTTGGTGCTGCTTATCAGTGCCATCATGGTTTTGGGACTTGTCCCATGTCTTTTTGAGAAAGACAAGTGAACATCGGAACTTGAGCGTTCAAGCCTGCCTGTCTTTATCACTCGTCCCGGAGGAGACAACGGGGCGTTGCTAGGCTAGGGTGTCAGTGGTACTTAAAGGGCGAGTCTGTGCTGGGGACTCCCCTTTCTTGCAGCTAGCCAGCGCCCCCCTTTAGTGGAAGGGACATAGGTCAACATGCACGTGTGTGTGTTTGCACACGTGAACCCTGGCTCACCTCCTCTCACTGTCCTCCCCAGGTTGCAGCCAAGCAGGCCGCAGCTGCAGCCACGCAGACCATCGCCGCCTCTCAGAACGCGGCTGTGTCCAACAAGAACCCCGCGGCCCAGCAGCAGCTGGTCCAGAGCTGCAAGGTGAGGTTCCGGCTGCCAGAAGGCCAGGTTTGCTCTCAAAGACCCTGATAGCATTAGAGCTCCCAGCGCCCCTGTAATTCGATTAAGACCGATCAGCCAGGCCCCTAATCCAGTTTGTTCCGGCTCCTGTGTTCCAGGTGTACACACACATCTGGTTTTTGTCTGTTAAATGGATGGCTTGTGTTTGGAAAGAGCATGATGTTTTTCCCAGCATTGTCTTTGCTTTGTCTAGATTCTTTCCTTTCTGTTTGAGAGCCCGAATCAAGGAGGATCAATGATAAAGCCATTTTCAGGCTCTGAAATAGGAATGAAGTATTGAATTTCCAGAGTGCCTCCCTCCCCTTGAGTGGTGGCCTTTGCATTCAGTGTTGACTCATCGAATGGGTGATTTCCTGCTTTGCAGGTCCCCTTTGGGACCAAAGGGCAGGGTGTGTGTGGGAGGAGCCTGCTCAGAGATGCTGTGTTGGAACTCAGTGTTGGCCAGGACCCCGCTGGCTGAGGCTGCTGCGTGAATCCAAGGTCTGAGCGACGGCACATCCACAGAACATTAGCACCTGGGCATTCCCCGCTCCCCGCCCCTCCCCAGGTTTGGTAATTCACCATCCATGTTGTGCTCAGTTCTCATTTTCCTTGCTTTCTGTAGGCAGTGGCTGATCACATTCCTCAGCTGGTCCAGGGAGTCAGGGGGAGCCAAGCCCAAGCAGAAGACCTCAGTGCCCAGCTGGCTCTCATCATCTCCAGCCAGAACTTTCTCCAGGTAACACAGAAGCATTCACCTTGGTCTTACCCAGAACCTCAACCCACCCCAACCTGCTCCAGGCAGGGGCTGCCCTTTATCCTTAAGGAGAGGAGTTAACACATTCCAAAGCCATAGCAAAATGTTTGCAGTAAGCAGACCTGGAAGCAGTTTTAGGAGAGGGAGATGGCAAAGCAGGACGCTGGCATGCAGGGAAGTGGCCCCTGGAGATGGCACACAATCCCTTTTTCTCTTTGTTTCTCTTCTATGAGAGAAAACATATGATAAGTTGCACCTTCGGATGGACAGCCTAGTAGTAGGTATTGCCCTGGGTTTGCTAGTGTCCAGAGTACCTTGTGCCATCACTTATGGCCCAGGAAACAAGAATCGGTGAGCGCATATTCTCCAAAGGTGCGGTGGTTTCCAGCGGCAATGAGGGAATTGGTAAGGATTATCAGTCTTTGTTGGGGTGAGGGATAGATTTTTTAAAATTAAATACAATGTGAATATCAAGTTGTGGGAACACTCCCTTTGTACATACTTCTGTATGTGTACTCACACCTGGCACTTTGCCTTCTTGTACCCCATGAGCTGTTCGTGTGCTCAGGCAGTTGTCTTCCTCATCCCTGTCTCCTCAAGCCTGAAGTCACAGGTCCCAGTGATACATCTGTTTGGTTAATTTTTCAGTGCTATAGCTCCAGCATGCAGGGATAGAACAGGAAAAGTTTGTGCTTCCCCACCTTTTAACTACATATATATACACACAAACGTATTCATGTATGTATGTGTCCTCTTGGAATTCATTGTATGTAGACGGTTCTTCATGTTAACATATTATGAATGTTTGTGATTTTGAGTCATACTTGGCATTTAGCTGCTCCCATCGTTGGACACGTAGGTTGTTTTCAGTTATTTGCCATGATAGACAATCATACATAGACATGATACAATAACATATGATACATGTTATATGATAGACATGATACAATAACATATCTTTGTGTGCACTCAAATCTCTGTGACCCTCTTGCATTGTTTTCCTTAGGGTAAATTTCTAGAAACACGATTGTGAGCAGCTTATTTTTATCTTCAGGACATTGAGAATTGTGGCTTGGACAAGTTGTTTATCTTCTGCGTTGTCCCACTGCGGGCAGGATTGGAGGATGTTAATGATAGAGCGATGTGGATGTGTTCCGGGCTCACTCTCTCTCCCTGCCCTTGTTTTTCCTGTTTCTTGTGTTCTTTTCATTTTACTACTGGAGACACATCAGATCTTTACAAGAATAAAGCCAGAGCCAGAAAGAGAAATGGAATCAGGAGATCAAAAAGTTTTAAACTTTTTTTAAAGTTTGTATTTTAACCTGTCTTCATACCTGTGGTAAAATTGCCCTTCCAGAAAGATGAATGAATTCTACATTTACAGCTAGCGGTGTATGAAGCACACTTTTTAATACTTTTCCAGGTTGGGAAATCAATCATTGAAAAAAAAAAAAAAGCTTTTGCCAATTTGCTTGGTAGAGTTTTTACTGTTTGACTTTATATTTCCTTGATTTTTTCATTGTTAAACATTTTTTACATTTCAGTTATTTTTTATTATGTGAACTTTCTAGTCATGCTTTTTTGTATATGCATGCTGATTTTTCTTACAAATTCTCATGAATTCTTTAAATATTAATAATAATATTAACTTTTGTTCTTAAGATTTATGTCTGGCATTTAAATTGTCACAACTTGACTAAGAGCAGTTATATAGCATACATATTAAAACCCTGAAAATTAAGTATACTCTTTGGTCTGGAAACTCTGTTTTTAAGAATTTATACCAAAAAAAAAGTTATGAATGTGTACAAAATTTTAGCTACAAAGATGTTTTTCATATTATTCTTTATTATATGCAATGAGTGGAAACATACTCAACAATACAGAATTGCAAAGCGATAAATGTATGTGCTGGAGTATTACATAGCCCTCAAAAAGATGGAGTACGTGGAACAAGGAGATTGAAAAACAGAATAAGTAGCATGATCTTATTTTTGAAAATATATATGCCTGCCCACAGACACCGACGCATGGTGAAATTATCCTGGGTGGGGAGATGTGAGAGGTCATGTGTTTCATTTATCTTGCTGTATTTTTCTAAATAGTCTATTAGATATATTTGAGACACAGATTAAAGAGCTATTCCAAGGACCACAAACATACGGAATAAGAAACTGTCTTTCAAATCTATTTTAAATGAGAATTTCAAGCCACTCTCCCAGTTTTCCTCCCCACTCCACCCCAAAGGCATATGCTCTTTGCTTCAAACATTCCTGGAATATATTGCCCTGGATATTCAATTCTGGGGGGAAACTAGATAGTTTTAATATTCCTTGTTTTAGGGTAAAGTCAGTTCTGGCTGATACAGCGGCATTGCTGTTGGGGTCTCTGCTCTCTGACTTTTGATGCCTGGAACTGTCTTACTTTCCACTTCTTTCTACAGCCTGGGAGCAAGATGGTGTCCTCTGCCAAAGCTGCAGTGCCCACTGTGAGCGACCAGGCTGCGGCCATGCAGCTGAGCCAGTGTGCCAAGAACCTCGCCACCAGCCTGGCAGAGCTGCGTACCGCCTCACAGAAGGTAAGTGGACCCTTGTCACCATGATTAGCCTGTCGGGAGTGGAGCTTTTAATTTCTTACTGATGGTGTGACCTGGGTGCTCCCTGCAGCCTGAACACTGCCAGGCATATTCCTTGGCACAGTTGTCTGTTCCATTTGCTTGACCGTTAAAGACACTCACGTGGATTGGCTTCTACCACTTGGAGTCACTGTCTCGTAGTCTTAGTTATCACCTTCTGGTTACAGGTGACTTTGGTTAAACCATGTTCAGTTGCCTGCTTCGCCTCCTCCCTTACCCTGAGACAAGCAGTGGTCTATTTTTCAGTCTTAGGGAGACTGTAGTCAGTTTATTGGTGACAGGTCAACTGTAGGCCAAAGTCAGGGAACACATCTTCCAGGTATCATCTTGTGAACTAATATCAAATTATTTAGGCAGCAAATCTACTTTGGAGTGTCATTTATATTAACTTTGCCCTGAAAGGTTTTCACATCTCAAATGGGAACATTCACCTTAACAAGATCCTCAATAGACCAGAATTGGAGATTAATGAGTTTCTGTCTCTGGAATTTATTAATTACCAAAGGGCCTCATTACTATACTGTTTGATGTGGTATTAGCATGAAGTTCTGGCATGAATTCATTTTTCCTCATTGCAACAGTCCCTTTATAGAAACAGGCAACCTCATACCTGAGTGAGGGAGGAAGGTTAGAAACTGATTTGAATTTGTAGTATGAACAGTCCACTATATCACCAAAGAAAAATATCTATAGAGATCCAGGGAGCGTTCGCACTGGAGTCATGTGGGGGTATGCAGAATGCACATTCCTGGGCCTTGAGCACCCAAATCAGAATGCGAAAACGAATATATGTCTGTGTATGCATGACTGGAGCATGGTGCTGTACACCAGAAATTGATGCATTGTAATTGACTACACTTCAATTAAAAAAATAAAACTAGATCATCTGGTCATAGAGCACAAACATCACGATTTTAACAAATTTCTTCAGTGAATCTGTGACACACCCACCTGAAACAGCTGCTTGGTAGAAGTGAGCCCCAAAGTGAAGCTCAAGCAGGACTGTACACTGGCTTCAGGAAGACACTGTGAGAGCTTTTAGTTATTTTTGTATTATAAGGGTCAAGAATACAGGCTATAGAATCAGACTGCCTGCGTTCAAATTCTGGCCTTGCCACTGACTAGTTTTGTGTCCTGGGCAAGTTAATTAAACCTCTCTGTGCCTCAATGTTCTCACCTAGTAGTACTGGCACATAGAAATCAATCAATTAGCATTTACTGCTGCTGTTAGCATTATCTTAAAAGGAAAGAAGTTAAGATTTACCAGTATTTAATATACTTATCAATGATCATATATGTGTCTAGTTTATTAATATGTGTGCTGGGGGGTGTGATCAAAGCATTTGGAGACCAGTGTTCTAAATGATCATGAACTAGTGTTCTTAAAACAAATATTTTTTAATGAGGGAAAAAGAAATCCTTCATCACCTTCAGTAAGAAAAGATGATGATCTACAATCTAGAGATTTGTAAAGAGGATCAATAGGTTGATAGAGACATGTCCCCAGAGTCCTGAGTTCATTCATTCATTCACCCCATGCTTCCCAAGCTTCTAGGTGCACACATACTGTGCTCGGAGCCCTGTGTCTAGAACCTAGACACAGTGAATAGGGGGCCTCTTAGTCTGAGAGGCAATGCATTTTGTATAACAGCTTCGGGGAGACTTTAAGTATATCCAATTATGAGACATGCATAATTGCTTGTTCAGGGATCTGAGGACTAAGCTCCTGGTGGGGCTTAGGTTTGTGCTCTCAGGAAATGCTTGCACCCTTTGCTTCCTCTTGGTAGACTGGGAGAGTCATCGGTTATATCCATCGGTTATATTCATACGTTGCAAGGTACTGGGAACGCTTTTCCCCAGCAGACTGTGTGCACATGTTCCCAACTCTCCTGACAGGCCCATGAAGCCTGTGGTCCAATGGAAATCGATTCAGCTCTGAGCACGGTGCAGACGCTGAAGAGTGAGCTGCAGGACGCCAAGGTGGCTGCTGTGGACAGTCAGCTGAAACCACTCCCAGGGGAGACTGTAAGAGATGCTGGCAGCAGCTGGGGGCGGGGCTCTGCCTTTTATTTGCTGCGTTGAGACATTTTGGAAGTTGGGGGGGGGGTAGTGTGCCTAAATTTCAAGCTTTTCTAACACATAGCCCTAGTGTAGCCTTTAGAACTGTGTTCAGACAGAGATCGCCCTGATGCCTCTGGTGATGGTTCTGCATATGTTCTCCTGGGGTCTGGCTGGGGATGAATGGGGATCTGTTAATAGTCATCCCTCTTTTTCATAAACAAGACCTGCTGGTGTTTGAGGCCGGTGTTCTGATCCTGTGGCCTTTTTCTGAAAAGAATGCTCAGTGTGGCTGGAGGAACTATGTTTAGAACCAGAAGTTCTGGCTTCTGGGTTCAGGTTGTATCATCAACCAGCTGTAGGCAAGCCCCAGATCTCCTCTGAGGTAGCTTATGGAGGAAATGGGTGGCAATGAGGTTATAAAGATAAACACAGAAACCATTTTCAGCTGTCATGTCTTTTTAAAAGACATTTCTGTAAGGCGCTTGTAAGGCACTGGAATGAACAAGAGTGAAGCACTTGAAGGTAGTAAAACCACAACAGCAAGTAGAATGATGGCACCAGAAATCTAACTGGATCATGTTACGTGACTTCCTGATGTCTATGGCAGGGTTTTCCTGGCTAAAATTTTACCAATATTCCTCATTTGTAAGCCCCTCGTTTCCCTCATTGCTAATAAAATGCCACCATTTATTAAGCACCTGTTAAGCAGTGTATACACACTCAGTCACTCTCGTTTATCCTGATAATGACCTTAATGAGCAAGTGTTGTTCACCCATTTTACAGCTAAGGAAACAGAGGTGCAGAGGTTGTCACTGTTCTCTCCAATGTTACCTGGCAGTTTGCGTCAGAGCCGAGGCTTGAATCCCATCTACAGGACCCCAAAACCCATGCTCCCAACCCCTCCTGTTGACAGGTTTTACTCTTAACTATTGCCGCTCCTTAGATGAACTAAAAACTTTCAGAATATAAAGGAACTACCAGGGCAACTAACTTATTGGATAATGACTAGTACCTCAAAAGCACTCAGAAAACACTTCTTAAATCAAGCTACCTCTAATTGTAAAAACCAGGAAACTCAGGCTCAGAGAGCTTAAGTCACTTAACTAAGGTCCACCAGCTAATGATGAATTCAGGGTTGGTTCCTGGGTCAGCAGCTTTGCAATGTGGTCCAGGTGTCCTTTGGCAAACTTCTGTACTCCAGGGTGCCCATGACCTACATCTGCCTTTACGTAAAACAACCGTTCAGTTAAAGTGCAAGAAACATCATGTAATTTTTAAAGAAGTTGCCCTAAAAGAATATGTGTATTGTGTTGTATTGTTGGCTGCAGTGGGCCAGGCTGTTTCTCACTGGAATGCAGTGCCTCTATTGGGAAACGCATTGTGGGATTAAAAATAAGCACGTTCCCTGATGTTTTTCTGAACTCTCACAGCGTACCCCAAAAGTTCTCTTCCAAAATGTCGTCCTCATCCAGTAATTAAATAATTACCCATACCCTAGACCTTTAATGACTTAATTATCTGAATTATTTATTTAGTTTACAGAGCGAGATGAGGTGCAGGTCACGGGAAGCAAGCGCTTTGCCCGTTTTCGTAATCTCATCTACCACTCCAAGCCTCTATTTCTATTGCATTTCCTTCTGGTTAGAACTCCTCAAAGTAAAATAATCAAATTGTACCATGTTCATGGTCCCGCATGCCAGGAAGGTGGACCAGCTGGATGTCTGCCCACTTCCTGCCAAGGCATAATTAATTCTCACTAAGGATTTGTTGCAGACTTCCTAAATTAGCTTCTAAAGGCATAATACTAATAGCTACCATTTGCTGACTACCTACATTAATTTTCTGAAAACCTTCAGAGCTAGGTGCTGTGATCTCAGGACACGGAGACTTGGAGCGGCTTAATAATTTACCTCCATCTCTCACAGCTAGCAACTGGGGAAAGGGAACAGAGGGCAGGGTGTGAACTCAGGTTTGTTTATTGTGAAGCTTGGGCACTTTCCCTCCATCACCCCACTTCTTCTCAGCGCCATTGGTGTCTTGGGTGGGAAAGAGTTAAGGCCCAAAGTTTGATTTGCATTATTTTGGAACTGAGATTTCAATGGATGGTTCTTTTCTTCTGAGCTCTCCTCCCCCTCAAATATTCCTCCAGCTGGAAAAATGTGCTCAGGACCTGGGAAGTACATCTAAGGCAGTGGGCTCCTCCATGGCGCAGCTCCTGACCTGTGCTGCTCAAGGCAACGAGCACTACACAGGTGAGACCCGCACCCTCGGTGACGCCCGGTGGCCAGGTGCAGACTCCTGGGCTGGTCGGGGGAGGTCACTGATCTGACAATGAACCTGACTGTTTTATCTCAGCGGTTCAACACACATTTTTCAAGCTCCTTCCACATGCTTGCTACTGGGCTTGATGCTAAGCATACGAAGACTGATCAAATATGATTCTCCCAAACTGTTTGAGAAAACAACAAATAAGATCTTAGTGACATTTTCAATGATGAAAGGAGACAGATGAGTGAGAACTGACAGACTCAAAGAGATAAAAACCTGAATCTCTCCAGGCATAGGGAAGCTGACAAGAAACCAGCTGATGGGGTGCTGCAAAACTCTGGGAGGGTTTGAGTGCTGCAGACACCAGGTATCCTTGAACCAGGAGGACTGGGTAAGGAACAGAATGGATAAGGAAAACAGCAGGTGACATAAGGGAGGGGGTGTTATCAGAGTAGGAAGCAGACACCGTAGGCAGTCTGTAGCCATCCAAGATGCAAACATCAAGAAGTTTCAGTATAACCTCATTACTTAAGTAGGAAATAGAAGAAATCTTCAAGAACTGAGTAGCTCTAGAGATAGGAATCAGGTGGGCCCAACATGGATTGCAGCTTTTGTTGTACAGCAGTACAGCTTAACTCTTTTTTTTTTTTTGAAATATATATTGTTATTGAAGAATAATACACATCCAGAAGAGAGCATAAGACCTAAATGTATACTTTCGTGAGTTGTCACAAACTGGATGCAACCCCAGAAAGCTCCGCCAAGATGAAGTGATGGACATCTCCAGCGTCCCAGTGCAGTTGCCGGGTCATAGCCTGTACAGCTAGCTATGCAGCCACACTCCTACCGGCAGCACCTGGACGTCCCAGTCCTACACTCTTGTCACCACTCTGTATTGTCGCCATTCGCCATTCTGTTGAGTGTGTAATAGTGTCACGTTAGAGTTTTAATTCACATGTCCCCTGAGGCACAGTACAGTTGAGGACCTTTTCCATTTATCGACCATTTGGTTATCTTCTTTTATGAAGCATCTGTTCATGTCTTTTGCCCATTTTTAAAAATTTGAGTTTGCTGACTGCTTATTCATTTGTAGGAGTTTGTTGTCACATTTATTTCTTGTATGTTGCAGCTTACCTCTCCACTGTCTTAAAGGTGTTTGTTAATGAACAAAACTGAAGTTTTACTACATCTAATCATTGGTGTTTACATCGCAGAGATCATTTGAGGCTCTACATTGTGTTTCCTTCCCTACAGAGGATGATTCTTTTATTTTAGTAGCTGGTAAAGAAAGGAGCAGATCAACCTAACGTGAACAGCATGGAACTGATTGGATCTTGTGAAGTCTATTTCCAGCTTACCTTTCAGGGCATAGCCCTTGGTGCCTCCCATCCAAACGTCTGTGGTGTTGGCCAGGGCCCTTCTGATTCTTGAGCTCAGAACTGTGTGTTTCCATCATCCCAGCCCAGTGAGATTTCAGGAAGTGTTGCTCACCTTCTCAGCTTCTTAACAGGGAGAAGCAGCATTGTACTCAATTCTCTGTGCTTTCTTTCTCTTCAAGATCCTGGCTCTCTTTACCTTGGTTACTTAGTGTTTCTCCAGTGCCTTGAAACAGATAATTTTGTCTATTTTTTTTCTCAGTGTTTCTGGTTGTTTCTCTGAGGGGAAGGCTTCATCATTAGTTATTCTGCCATTACTATAAGGAAAATCTTCTTTGATTAAAAAAAAAAACTATATTTATTCCTTTAAAAATGAGAGCACAAGAGAAGTACAAAAAGAGTTAGACACAGGGTCATACAGCCCCTGCAATAAAAAGAATGTACAGTTCTGTCCTCGTGAAAAGGTAAGGGAGTTTCAGAGCAAAATTG
Organism: Camelus ferus; assembly: GCF_009834535.1. Lineage (NCBI taxonomy): Eukaryota > Metazoa > Chordata > Mammalia > Artiodactyla > Camelidae > Camelus > Camelus ferus. The sequence goes on along the minus strand of NC_045701.1, from coordinate 5,831,185 downwards.
ACACCTGATCAGGGTTTTAAGGATCATTTATGACTCATTTAGCATTCAGGGAGAAGGGAAAGTATCTGTAAATTCTTAAAAGCATAAGGCATATGAGAGATTTAGTTTCAAAAATTTCCACACATTCCTGAAATCTTGCCAGATTTTTGTGCAGATGATGAAATGGATTTTTAATGAAGGAAGGACCGCTTTACAAGTTGCATCATCTGATACTGATAACATCCAGGATGACAGACTGTCTAGCTGGTGTCTGAAAAGCAGGCTAGAAGGAGCCGCATTCTGTTTTGGCAGCCGCTGACGGGTGGTGGATGTGGGAACAGCGTAAGTGAAGAGTCCCTGAGGCCAGAGAGGAGAAGGCTGATCAAATGAACTGAGAAAGATCCAAGTAAAAGGCAAGGAGGTAGGGAGTGAGAAGGTAAGGCTGGAAACGTAGGCTGGGGCCAGATCGTATAAGGCCTCATTAGCCACTTTAAATAAACTGAATTTTAACCTGAGAGCATGGCAAAATACTGAAGAGTGTTAATCTGTGGACACAGTCTCGATTGCCCTTTAATGCAAGTTGTCCTTCCTGTCATGTGTGGATCAGTTGAGGGGAAGCAGAGTTGGAGGCAGGGAGACCAGTGAGAAGGCTGTTGCCTCATCCACAGAAAAGATGATAGTGGCCTGTGGCCGGGATGAAGGGGTGCATTAAAGAAACAGAGACCTGACAGTTGTCAGTGACCAGTTGGAATGTGGCAGGACGGGAGTAGGGAGGGTAACGGACAGCTCTAAGTGTGCGGCCCCATGGCAGGATGAAGAGTTGTATCCGTCTCTGTGACAGAAACCCAGGATCGTTGGCAGGGATGCCGAGGCCTGGAGTTGAGCAATGCCAGGTTCAACTTGCCATGTATTCAATTTGAAATACCTGCAGGACATTCAAGTAGAAGTGCCCATTAGGCAGCTAGATATTTGCTTCTGGAACTCAGTGATGAAGTCTAGGCTGGAGATAAATATTTTATATATTTAATAAAATGATAATGAGTGAAACCACGTGGGTAAATAAGTTTGCCTAGGGGGAGTGACAGAGTGAGAAAGTTTATCGGACGTAACCCTGAGGAGCCCAAATATTTAGGGAGAAGCCTGAGCGATATAAATCTTTGAAAGAAATGAAAATGCGCAGCCTTGGAAAGAGGAAGGTAACTGGGAGACGAGGTGTCTCTTGACTCACAGAGATAATTGCTGCCCAGCAGGTCACTTGAGAGAGGGACTTAAGCATCAACTGACGTAAGGAGAAACCAGGTCAGTGCTCTCCCAGTTAAAGGCATTTTCAGGAATGTTGAAGAACGGCTGGGAAGCAAGGAGACAGTGCAAGTGAGGATGGCTTCCCCCTGGGTGTCAGCTCCCTCCTCCACACTCGACATGTGTAGAATATTCAGAACTTATCCGTTGGCTGCCACCGGCTGGATTCTAATGCAGATATGTTTTTGTTTGGCCAGTACAGTGTTTAAAATTTCTTCTCGGCTGGTTACAGTCATGTAGACAGAACCTTTTCCAGATTAAAAAAAAATCTTTCATACCTGGTTTTTACCTTGTGAGTTTGATAGGTGGCCTAATGCTGTCTGCACACAAGCTACTTGAATTCTGATCAAGAAGAACTACTAGTACAAAGAATTCCACTATAGTTCATATCACTAACGTGTCTCCTTAAGCCTCCATTGCTGACTATAATTTGAGATCGAGATGGCAGGGATGCTGTGAAAGTAATCTGTGTCTTCCAAGGACTGTGGTTATTGAAACACTAGTCTGCTTCAGTGTCTCCCACTGGCAATTCCAGCGTGTCCTACACACTTGACTACAGGAACAGACTTTTTGTGGAGGGTGGTGTTTGCTTGGAGACCTGCCCCGGGTGATTCTCACCACTACCCCTGAGAACGTTGCTGTGAATTCAGCCACTTAAAGCCTTGGATGTTCATTGGGCTCCCTGGCATCTGGTGGCCTTATCTGAGCCTCTTGTGGGTGTGACTTCCTCTTTCTGGGAAACCTAGTCCTTCCAAAGAGGATCCTTGACGTGCCTTGAGATTTTGTCGGGAGTCCTCGGCAGACAGCATGTGGGTGGATCAGCCGAGGCTTTGGGAATTCAGCGCTGCTGGTTTCTGCCTTTTTGGAAAGCTATCTGAATCTATAAAAGGTCTTTCAGTAAATGATTTTTTCATAAACATGGCTCTTTTAATTGGATATGACAAATGTTTTATTCTTCTGAAGTCACGCGACTCAAATAGAAATGGGTTCAAGAGTTGGTATGGTAGATCTGGACACCGGCGAGGAGGTCTAGAAATCACAGCCTAGACTTTTCAGTGGTCAGAGCTGTGATCTCTGCCTCTCCTAAAACCTGTGGGAAACCGAGGCCCAGAGGGGAAAGCAGCAGCCACAGAGGCCGCACGGCTAGTCGGCAGAGCCAGAGCTGGGTGAGGTCTTCACCATGCCCTGCCCTTCTGAGCAAGGATGTCCTTTGACCCTGTGCTGGAAGCCTCAACATAAGATGGAATGACTCTTCTACTCGGCTTCTTTCTTTTACCTTGGCTTTGTTTATCTTTGTGTTTTCTCCTCTGCCATTAAAAACACGTTGTTTAAAATTCGTGCACTTCACATGCTGCGCCCGGATGTGCCCTGTGATGAACGGCAGGTTGGCATCTTTGTAACTTGTGTTGATTAGATTGTGGAGTTACAGTCCCAGCTGAGCACTTCCTAAATATTTACAGACTGGCAAGTCTGCCGGGCTGCCAAGTTGTCTTGTTTTATGGATCTGGGGCCTTTCCTGCTCTTTATGGGACCACGGCGCCTCGTCCTCCGTACGGAGAGGATCACCTGCTGCATCTGTGTGGCCTCAGAGCTGAAGAGGTGCCAGTAAAGGCCACATTCAGTGCTGCCTAAGGCCGTCCAGCCAAAGCCTTTAGATTATAGTGTTCTCAGAGCGCAGTGAGAGGGAACTTGATCTGTGTGCTTTCCAGGCGGATGTTACATGTTCTAACAAGAATGCCTCGTAGTCCCCTGTTCGGAAGAGCGATGTGAAGAGTCTGACCCAGAAGCTGAGAACCCTCAGATTTAAAAGTGTGTCCATGGACAAGATACTTCTCAGCCATGGGCCTCAGCTGAAACGGTTTGATGGGAAGAGCTTTGGGGCCGGCTATTCTGCGGTTCTCAGGATTCTGGGACCCTTTTGTTACATGCTCTGGCATTTCCAGTCTTCATCCTTTTCTTGGGTGTGCCAAGTCCTAGGTGCTATGTAGGAAGGCTCCTCTTTCTACGGGAAGCGGTGCTGTTGTTTTTAAGATTCTAGTTTATAGTTATATCATTTATCACCAAATCTCATCATCTTTAGAAATGAATTTAAAGATGAGCAGGCGGGGAGGGTATAGCTCAGTGGTAGAGTGCATGCCTAGCATGCACAAGGTCCTGGGTTCAATCCTCAGTGCTTTCCACTAAAAATAAATAAGTAAACCTAATCTCCTCCCCCCAAAAAACAAACTTAAAATTTTTAAATTTTTTTAAAAATTAAAAAAAAATGAGTAGGCACTTCTCAGAAGAGGATGTCCACATGGCCATTGAGTGTATGAAAAAGTGCTCAACATCATTGCTTTTTAGGGATACAAAAATTAAACCTCAGTGTGATGCAACTATACACCCACCAGAATTGGCTAAAATTAAAAATCTGACAATAGCAAGTTTGGGTCAGGATATGGAGCAACTGGAACTCTCATATATTCCTGGTAGAGTGTATAATGGCAAAGCCATTCTGAAAAAGTTGTGTAATGTCCTCTAAAGCTAAACACACACTTACACTGTGACCCAGCAATTCAGCTCCTGGGTTTAAATCCAAGAGAAGTGTTTCCCTATGTCTACCTAAACACTGTCCCGGTAGCTTTGTTCATCATAGCCCAAGCAGGAAACAATCCCCCAGTGTCCAACAGCAGAAGAACGGATAAACTAATGTTGGTGTGTTCGTATAATGGAATACGACACAGCAGGAAAAAGGAGTGAACTGCCAAGTGTAACAACATGGGTGAAACTCACAGCACTGTGGTCAGAGAAAGAAACCAGACTATATAAAGAATACACGCTGTGTGGTTCCACCAACATGGAGTTTAAAGACAGGTAAAACTAGTCTAAGGTGATAGAGGCTAGAATGGGGATTGCTTCTGGGGTGAGAGGATTTTGACTGGGAAAGGGCACAGGTGATGGAAATGTTGTATGTCTCCATCTGGGTTGTAGATACATTTGCACAAATTCAGTGAGCTGCCCTGGTAGACTCCTTCACTTTATCTCATATAAGTTGTGCCCCATTAAAAACGGCAGAGAAGAAAAGTGAGTCTGAATGATCTGTGAACTTCATCCTTTGCACTTGGTCTCTTAGGTCTAGGGACATGCGGGGCACTGGGAGTGACGGGAGCCAGAGGGAAATAGTTTTTAGCATGGCGTTGGTTGTAAAATCTCTCTTGGATCATCCCAGAGCCAGTGGTATAGGCTACCTGTTTGAGAAGCCCATCAGTTCAAATTTTACAAAAAACAATTCAGAGCCCGCCTGCGCCAGACACCGTCTGAGGGTTCGCTCCTTTCTAGGAGGCTCTGGTCTAGAGTCTTCCTCCCCAGGTAAGAGTATGACTTTTAGATGGAATCTAATAGAAAGTCTGATGGGCTTTTCTCCCCAGGGGTGGCTGCTAGGGAGACGGCCCAAGCTCTGAAAACGCTGGCGCAGGCTGCCCGGGGAGTGGCGGCATCGACGAGTGACCCCACGGCTGCGCACGCCATGTTAGATTCTGCTCGGGATGTGATGGAAGGCTCGGCCATGCTCATCCAAGAAGCCAAGCAGGCCCTGATTGCACCAGGGGACGCAGAGAGTCAGCAGAGACTAGCCCAGGTGAGGCCGGGAACTGGTCACCATGGTCATCATGGAGGTGGGCGTGTTCAAAGGCTGTCGCCTGGTGTGAGCACTTCTGCAAGCCTTGCCTAGACGCCCTCATGATGTGATGTCTGCTTCATTCGGTCAACAGAAAGTATGGGGGGGCTCGATTGAAATCGTCCCTTGGAACTTAAAGAGCCAGAACACAGCATGTTTGTTTTAGGCCTGTGTATGCTTATGCATATGTCTCTTCCTAGCCTGGGAGGTGAGGATATACTTAGTTTAGCCACTCAAAGCTTTAAACCCTGTCTCTCTAGTGCCTTTTCAGATGAGTCTTGCCAGAGAATAGAAACAGGGAGCCTCACACGTCCTTAAAAGGCAGCACGTGGGCAACTCCAGGTTGCTCTGGATGTGCTCAGAGCATCCCACCTGCCCTTGGGCGGGGTGGGGGGAGGCGGCCACGGCACCAGAGGGCCCCTGAGTAAGTCCTGGCATCCAGAGAACCCAGGACCTCTGCAGGACTCTCAAGAAGGGAGCTCTTTCTCTTTCTCTGGTTGGGAGATACCTTTGTTTTAGAACCTGATGTAACGTGGGAGAGTTGTGGTTTGAATCACAGTCACGGCGTGGCCTGGCGCTGGGGAGCAGGTAGCGCCTGCTGTGGCACTGGGTCAGACCCTTTGCCAAGACAGGACGTTAACCGCAGCGAGAGGTCCTGGGGAGGCGACTTAATGCTAAACAGCGTCAGGTGGATGCCGGCGGAGTTTCCCAGTCTTTCCCAGCTCTGCGCTCTGTCGCTGCTCATCCCCAACACGTGTGCAGGGATGTTTGCACTGAAAGCCTTTCTGATGTGGCTTTTCTCCCTCTGCGTGTTCAGGTGGCCAAAGCCGTCTCCCACTCCCTGAATAACTGCGTGAATTGCCTCCCTGGGCAGAAGGATGTGGACGTGGCCTTGAAGAGCATCGGGGAGTCGAGCAAGAAGCTGCTGGTGGACTCGGTGAGTTTATGGCTCGCGAAGGGCACCTGGGGGACCGGGCTCGCGTTCAGTGGGAGCAGCGTCCTCTCCCCTCCATGGGACCTCTGAGCAGCTCACCTTTCCCTCGGGGGTCCTGTTTTTCCTGCCTTGTCCTTGTTTTGCCTTCTGATCAACAGAGTCCCCGAGTAACGCTTCTGAAGTTTACTTTTTCTTTGAGCCCATGTTGCTGTTTGCTCTCAGGTCATCCTGAGATGCGATGAGACAGGAAAGGGGATATGTGACCATCTAACTTCTTATGAGGGCACCTCAGGCAGTGACAATCAGGTGATAATGGGACACGTGGTTAGAGCTCACAGAGAGAGTGAGTAGTCTGTGGAATTTCTCTTTGGGGCCTGTTCCTTCCCTGTTGTGTGAGCCCCTTTAGAGCTTTGTTTCTTCTCTGCCTCGTGCCTGCCACATTCCAGGTATGCAAGCATTGGGTGTGTGTGACCGACAGAGCCTGGCTTGACCCTCTGGAACTTTTCACAAACCCTGAATAGTTCTGCTAGTGCCATGTCTGTGGAAAAGCTGTATTGTTAGCAAAGACCACTAATGAAGAAATTTGGCGGCTATTAGTTTGGAATAATGAGATTTAAAGTGAGAGCATCTGCTTTTTAGTTTCAGGAAGCTAAACCTTTGGGAGTTTGCATCTAAGAGAGCCAAGATTGAGCGGTGGTTCAGAGAGTGGATCCCAGAGTCAGGCTGCCCAGGGGTGAGTCCTGGCTCTGCCACTTAGGAGATACAGGCCCTAGGGAAAGCTGTCCTTACTGTTTTTAGATCTGCTGTGTCTAGCGCTGAATAGGTGTTCAATAAATTAAAGCGAATGAGTGAATGTATATCCGTTGAAGGTCAAACTTCACATGGGCTCAGACCACACAGAGCCTTTTAGGCTGGATGACTCAGAAATGCGTCCCTGGAGTCTGTCTTCCCTCTGCAACACCTACCTTTGTCTCTCCTACACAAAGTAAAAGTTCTCATGCAATGAGCCTTCTCTTCCCACAGTTACCTCCAAGCACGAAGCCTTTCCAGGAAGCCCAGAGCGAACTGAACCAAGCAGCGGCCGATCTGAATCAGTCTGCAGGGGAGGTGGTCCATGCCACCCGGGGCCAGAGCGGAGAGCTGGCCGCCGCCTCCGGGAAGTTCAGCGATGATTTCGACGAATTCCTCGATGCCGGCATTGAGATGGCAGGCCAGGCTCAGGTGGGTGTGCAGGTGGCCGAGTGGAGCTGACCCTTGCCTCTCGACTCTGGGGGACCGTCCACCCCTGAGGCCAAGTGGCACGTGGGAGCCAGGGAGCTGTGAGCAGCCCACACCTTTATGTTCCCTTTGCTGCTCAGGGAGCTCCGTGACCTCATGGGAATGGCATTCCCAAAGACGCGATTAGCCCATGGGTGAGGTGCGTCCTGGAGATGACGGGTAACTTTCCCACGATCCTCCAACAGAACCCATTGTTTTATGTACGCTTTTTGGAGGGAGGGCAGCTCTGCCTCCTATACTTCAAATGTGGTATAATATAGTGACAACTCTTGTGCTTAAGGTTTAGCGAGCCCATTTGAAGGAACTATGTCTTACCCTGAGTGTCAGGTCATTAAAACTTACCTCCTTCAGATGAACAGATAAACCCCTTGTTAGGAACAAGGGAGCATGACTGGTCTGGTGTCGGCTTCCAGAGCTGTTTTTTCTCAAGCTCCCGTGAACTCCCTAAATGAGGCATCCAGGGTGTTTGTTTCTTGGTCTCTTATCTACAAAGGGGTGTTTCTCGGATGGCAAGCCAGGTGAGAAATGTGTCCTTTCCAGAGGCGGGAACCTCTGGGATGCAGTCAGCTCTGCGCATCCAGACAGCGCCGGTCGCTTGTGCCAGGCTGAGCCGTGCGAGCCCCTGACAACTCCAGCATTGTTGAGCAAGATGCTGGAATTGTGGCCTGCTCTGTGCGCGCTCTCTCTCTCTCTCTCCCTCCCTCCCCTCTTTTAATGCCCACACTTGTGAGACAACGCAGCTCTTGGCTGTCCCTCTTGGGGATGGATTTCTGTCCTGTTGTGTGCATCTTGGTCTGGGTGTCTGTTTGGGGAAGGGCAGACACTGGGCAGAGTCTTGACAAATTACGCATCTACGGACTAACTGGGCAGATTGGGCTTTGTGCAGTCTGTACAGATAACCTGCTTCTGTTTCACGACGCTGCTCCGAGCTCTGAGTGCTGCCTGGGACAGATGGACAGTCCCTAATCACTCTGGCTCCTTTCGACCTTCCAGACGAAAGAAGACCAGATCCAGGTGATAGGGAACCTCAAGAATATCTCGATGGCATCCAGCAAGCTGCTGCTAGCTGCCAAGTCTCTCTCTGTAGATCCCGGGGCGCCCAACGCGAAAAATCTCCTGGCTGCAGCTGCAAGGTAAGAGTGGAACAAGATGTGCTTTCACGTGTGGTTAAATCGCGTCAGTGTTTGCGAGATGTGCCTGACATCCTGCTGCTTTTGCTGAGCGAAGAAGTGATGCTGTCCTCATGTAGTCAGAGTAGGAGGCAAAAGTAACAGACGCTGGTGTCTGATTAAACTGGCTCCGTTTCCATGTGCTTTTCCCCATTAACGATGCCTCTGTCTCCTCTTACAGCCTTTTCAGGAGGACTTGCTAGGACTTGAGGCCCCCATTGATTTATAAACACGATGACTTAGATTTTTTTCAATAGTGTTAATATCTTTCAGATTAGAGAAGTAATATATGTTTATTAAAAAGAAATCAGAGGATGCTGAAAAGTACAAAAAAAGAATTTTTTTTCTTTTTTTTATTGAATTATAGTCAGTTTACAATGTGTTAATTTCTGGTGTACAGCACAGTGATTCAGTTATACATATATATATTCCTTTTCATATTCTTTGTCATTATAATAGGTTATTACAAGATATTGAATACAGTTCCCTGTGCTATACAGTAGGACCTCATTGTTTATCTATTTTACATATAGTAGTTAGTATCTGCAGATCCTGTACTCCCAATTTCTCCATCCCCTTCTTCCCCCCCCCCCGGTAACCACAATTTTGTTTTCTATATCTGTGAGTCTGTTTCTGTTTTGTAAATAAGTTCATTTGTCTCATTTTTTTTTACATTCCATATATGAGTGATCTCATATTTTTCTTTCTCCTTCTGGCTTACGTCACTTAGTATGACGATCCCCAGGTCCATCCATGTTGCTGCAAATGGCCATTTTTTATTTTTTATGGCTGAGTAGTGTTCCATTGTATAAATATACCACTGCTTCTTTATCCAGTCATCTGTTGATGGACATTTAGGTTGCTTCCATGTCTTGGCTATTGCATATAGTGCTGCTATGAACATTGGGGTGCACGTATCTTTTTGAATTAGAGTTCCCTCCAAATATATGCCCTGGAGTGGGATTCCTGGATCATACGTTAAGTCTATTTTTAGTTTTTAAAGGAATCTCCACACTGTTTTCCACAGTGGCTGCACCAAACCACATTCCCACCAATAGTGTGGGGGGGGGTTCCCTTTTCTCCACACCCTCTCCAGCATTTATCCAAAAAAAAACAAAGATACTTAACTAGCCATTCAGCATCTCTTGAGTACTTACTCTGTGCCTGGCACCAGTGTTGATTAGATGGGTTTAAACATGTTCACTCGGTCACACGCAGAAGGGCTCTAGTTCAGAATGAATGGGCTGGTGATGGGAGTAAATTGTTTTGGGAAATATATTAAAACACGAATCTGATTTAGGATGATGTCAATGTCCTTCTTTCCTGTTGTTTTCACCCAGGGAAGTGGGTAATACAGTACAATTTCTGCTCCAGGGCCACTGTGGCAATTTAGTTCCATAACTAGTGATTGAATGCTGGTACCTGGAGAAACTGCAGCGACAGCTGACAGCCCAGGGAGATTTTATGTTGTCAGTCCCACATTCGTCCTCCTGAACCGAGAGGGTGGGGTGTTTTACACCTGCGTGGTGGTGTAGGCATGTTTTCCTAACATTACTTGGCATCACTGGATATATAGGAAAGCCAACAGCAGTAAGAGATTAAATACAGGACAATTAGGATATAGAGCATAAATGGAAACATTTTCAAAATGGGTGCAGATTGGTGATTCTTAAAAAGCATGGCTTGAATTGTACTTAAAAAATTTTTTTTTGTTTGGTTTTGTTTGCTTATTTGTTTTTTTAATGTCATTATCTCTCCTGGCTTTAAGTTGTCAGAGTCAGGAGACCTAAATTCTAGTCCAAGCTTTAACGCTTGGCAAACTAGGTTACACTGGTCAGGTCGCTCAACCTGTCTAAGCGTTCCCCTTTGCAGCATGGAGGTGTGTGTGTAGCATCATCCTTAAGCCCTGTTCAGTTGTCAGTGTATAAGCTATCATGGTACCGATGGTTAAAACCTGACTCTGGTCTCCTCTTTGCTTGTAGTGTTATTTTTTTATGGGGAGATTAGATAATTTCAGAGCAGTTCCCTTGAAAGCCTTTGAGTTTATTTATTCCCAAATACGTACTTCAGTTTCAAAGGGTAGCGAGAGCCACTGGGTGGCTGGAAAAATATCCTCACGTCTCCCACTTCCATCTTATGCTTTGTTTGTGGTTGTTCCAGTAGGTGAGTGCCCTCCCGGGGTGAGGGAGGGGATGAGGAAGAATTGTGATGTCTGTGGTCTCTGTTGAGCAGCTGTTTGTTTGTTTGTTTAATTTTTTTAATTGAAGTACAGTCAGTTACAATGTGTCTATTTCTGGTGTACAGCACAATGTCCCAGGAGCAGCTGTTTCTGATATAAAACCCTCTTAATCACATTTTTCCTAAAAAGAACCTTTGGATAAGGCAACTGATGTTGCCAGGTATCTGAACACAGATGTTTTTCATTATCTTCAATTTTTTGCATCATTTCAAAATTACAGGGGGAGGGTTTAGCTCAAGGATAGAGCACATGCTTAGCATACACAAGGTCCTGGGTTCAATCCCCAGTACCTCCTCTAAAACTAAAAAAACCTAATTACCTCCCCCTCAAAAAGAAAAATAAAGACAAACAAACAAACAAACAACAACAAAAATATTAGTTTCCAACTTAGAAAGTGTTGTTGACTCTCTTAAATTATGGGAAAGAAGGGAGAGAATGAACTGGCTTTTTGAAAACCTGGTGAAGAAGGGAACCCAGGACCTCAGAGCTTGTTTCTGGTGTCATGTCTCTGTGGGTGTCCGGAGGCCTCCTGGTGGTGACATTGAGGAAGCGACCTGGAGACCAGGTGAAAAGACTTTCTTTGCTCTGTCTATCCTGGCTTTCAGCAGTTGACTGGGAGAGTTCCCAGCCTGATAGTTTTCATCGTAAAGTAAGCACTTAAAAAGCATCATGTGAAATGATAGTCTTGGGCCAGAACAGCTGCAGGAAGATGCTGGCCCGTTATCCTTGGCTTCTTGGCACATGTTGGCAGGCTCTGCTCCCTGGGGTGGTTTCCCAGCGGAAGCTCCAGCCAGGTCAAGTGAGTCAGGCAAGCTCCTCTTGGGAAATAAGGCTCTGCCCAACTGGGGTATGTTCATTCATTCTCTTGTTACTTCATTTGTTCATTACACAGACAAGTTACCATGTGCCTGATACGGGCCAGGCCTAGCACTGGGTATAAGGCAGGGACAGCCCTGGTGGAGTTAGGGCAGGGGCATACACAAGAGCAGGTGGCCTTCGGTTTATCTGCACCTCGCGACAAACCTGTGCGTAAGTGCCTTTGGAGGTGGGCAGCAGGGATCCGATTGCTGTTGGCCTCATCTTCAGCCCCACTGCCCTCCCTGTTCTTCATGTGAATGTCCCCAAAGGCCCCAGAGATACTACTGTGGGGACCCAGACCTGGACTGACTCGGCCCTCCCACTCCTACGTCAGCAGAGTAAACCTTTCTTTTTTCTTTTTCAGTGATTCTTCCTGCTTTGGGGAAACAGGTTTGCTTCTGGAAAAGCAATAGAGTATGTCTGTCTTTTCGCTCTACTCATCTTTGTGCACCTGAACCCAGGTGACTCTGAGGAATGTGGTCCCTCAGTTTCTGATGCCTAGTGGGGAGGAAGTCATTTTCTATTGAGAGTCCGGCTTCTTTCTGTGTACCTGGTGGGCTCCGGCTCTTTTCTGACGAGTTGGGTAAGCTGGAGACCCTTTGTCAGTGGTTCATCAGCCTTTTCCCTGACCAAGGACTGGCCCGATGCTCCTGGACTTAGTCAAGGAAGTGGAGAACCAAGTTTGCAGTGGCAGAAGGAGGGCGAGTCCTACCCCTGAGCCACTGCTCACACCCCAGTCCTAGCCAGAAGGACTCCCGGGCTGAAGGCTTCACGCCCACCTGCCAGCATCAGGACGGTGTCCTGCTGCTTCCAGTCCCCCGAGGGCTCCCTGGGACCTTGCAGGAGGCACCTCTTCCCAGGCAGCCCTTTGCTATGAGGTTCCCACCAGGCAGGTGTCCTGCTGTCTCCAGAGATGGTGGAAAAGGGTGACCCAGCAAGCAGCACTTCCACACTCTGAAACAGAAAATGTACACGGGCCTTCTTCTGTCTCTCGGTCTCTTCTGGAATGTTCTCTGCCCATGATCCAGATCGGGATCTCACTGAGGCCCGATTTTCCAATGGCTCTGGTCCATGTCAGGCGCTCCCTCAAAGGCAGAACCTATGCCACTGTTGAGGCTTGAATCTCCTCGGGTGTTCCCGGCGCGTCCTGCCTGCATCTGGTCCATCCTGCCTGGTGTCCTAGCCCCAGCACTGCTTCCTCTGGCTGACCTCTGTCTCTTGTCAGTTCATCGTCCTGTCTCTCCAGCTGGATTGCAAGCACCTTGCTTTCCTATAGAGATGTGAACTATGTCATACTATATCCTTTTGTACCCCCTGTGCCTTGTGCACAGTAGGACCCAGGAAATGCAGACAGGTGAATTTCAGTTTGCTCTTTCCTGCCTTCCTAAGAGCCTCTTTCCCTTGAGGAAGGGAATTGTCTGGAGTTGCTCTGTTCCCCTCCAAGTTCCCTGCTGGATGATTTGTGCTTTATAGATCATCAGAAGCACAAATTGGTTGATTTTCTTCTCTCGACCTCAATTCCATACCTATTGAGAATGTCGTTCCAGAGCTCACAGACTCCTGTCTGAATCAGTTTAGTATCTCTGAACACTAAACAATCTGTAGCTTAGAAAGCCTTTAACACCCGAGGTTGTAGACCCCAATTTTGTAAACACTGAGAGTGGCTGAATATGCTTAGGTAAAGAATGAATCACAGGAAAACCCTGTGTCTAGGTGATGGAATTACGGTTTTTTAATGTTTTGCATTTTTTTAAGTAAACTTGTATAGCTTTGGTAATTACCCATAAAAGGTGTGGGGAAAATAAAGGTAACTCAGTTCCAGCCTGTCTGAATTTATATAAAACAGAGGGAAGGTGCAGCTAATTTTGGCCGTATTTTTATGACAATGTAAGCTGGTTAATTGATAATATTTTAGTAGATTTACTGAAACCTTTGCTTTAAAAATAATAGTGTAAGGTCACTGTTAACATTTTGATAGGTCGTTCTTTCATTTTTCTATGCATATATATTTGTTTTCACAGATGTGCACTCCTATGGTTTATACTGCTTTATAAATTTTGTTTTACTTAATTGTGCATCATGAATATTCTGTGATATTAGGACTTTTCATGGAAGCCCAGAATTCTGTCGTAGTCTGTATGTTTATTTAGTCAGTCCTTTACCATTGCATATTTGGGTTGCATCTTATCCTTTGCTCTTACAGATAAGTATAATCTGAAACCCCCATTGCCCTCCCCGCTCCTTTGTTTTTACTTAAACATTTTTATGATGATTTAGATGGAAGTTGGTTTTTGTTGGTTAATGTTGGTGCCAATCCTTCAAACTGTTCATATCCGCTTTATAACATTCACTCTACTAATAACCCTTTTCAAATTGGAGTGGGGGTGGTGACACAGTTTAGTTATGTTCTCAAGATAAAGTCTTAGTGAAAAACAAATAAACGTTCTTTAATTATATTAAAAAAATTTTTAAACCTAGTTTTAGTTTAAAACCTAAAAATACTAATTTTCATTGTCAAATCTATATAACCATTTGCCTCTGTGCCACTAAGTTTATTATTTAGATATGTAATGGAGGCCCTAAAATCAGTTATGGGGATAAATGATACCTAAATCATGCTTTTTAGTCATGGATCAGTATTGGCCAAGTGATTCACTCAGATATGCGGTGCTTTACTGGCACTTCTGTGAATTTTTTCCAACCGCAAACTCTTAGTCTTAGAATTTTTTTTTAACCCCAAGTCTTTGTTTGAAAATTTTTCACTCCTAAAAAAAAATAGGTAAAAGTATAAGAATGAATTGCTATATATTCTCTGGATTCGCCAATTGTAAACACTTAGATTTTTATGGAACAATCTTCGTATATAAGCTAGGTTTTGACAATGTAGACAAACAGCAAACAAAGAAGCTACATGGAAAGCTAGTGTGAGGGGTGGAAATTGTCCCCAGATGACCACGTCACCACAGTCGGGAGCTTTGTGCACCCTTTGGTGTGTTGACACATGAGCCTGCCCTCTCAGAAGTATGTCTTAAAGGCTGCCACACACAACACGGTGTTGGACTCTCTGGGGCCCTTCCAGGGAATACATCACAGAATGCATCACAGCCTGCACACTCCAGCGGGGCCCCAACGAGGGCTTGTCTTGCTGTCTCTGTTCTTGTTTTGCTTTGCCCCTGGAGGACAGTGCTTCTCCATGACTCCTTAGGGAAGCACTTCTCCCCCAGATAAATGAATCAATAGAGCCAATCTTACAGAAACTATTTTGGGATTCTTTCTTGAGCTGAGGAATGTTTTTCTTCTTCCCGTCACTCTAGCCAGATTTAAAATTCCAATCAGTAGCTCCTCATCAAATAATTAAGCTGATTGCCTTTGTACGTTGGCAACATCATTTTGCATCTAATTTGATATTCTGTGGGAAGCTGCAAAGCCAATTTAACTAATGAGAGGAGGCATCTTTTACATTAGTCAATGTTAATGATTAACTGCAGTGTGTGTCCTATATTGGTTTTGTTCGTTATATTTTAAGTTGCCCATTAGCGGTAGTGGTTACTGACAATGAATAGAATTCAGAGTCCTGCCAAAAGAATGGACCAGTTATGAACCTGCAGAAAAATGGTTGTGGATCTGGCTTTGGAGTCGGATATGCATGGATTTGAGTCTTATTTCAACTCTTTATTTGTAGCATGCCTTTAGGGAATTATCTCACCTCTCTCCGTTTTTTTATTTATAAAAAGTAACGGTATTCAATTTATAAAAAACAAGGGTATTCATTTATAAAAAGGAAGGGTATTTCTCAAAAGCAAGAGTATTGAATTTTAAGAATATGAAAACGAATATATGTATGTATGTGCATGACTGGGACATTGTGCTGTACACCAGAAATTGACACATTGTAACTGATGCTACTTTAATTAAAAAAAAGAAAAGAGTATTCAATTTTAAAACAGTGTAAAGCTACAATAATCAAAACAGTGTGGTATTGGTGAAGGGTTAGACGCTCAAGACAGGGGAACAGAGTCCAGAAGTAGACCCACACAGATATGGCCAATCGATTGTCACCAAAGTTAGAAAAGCTATTCAATGCAGAAAGGATAGCTTTTTCAATAGTACTGAAGTAATCAGACGTCCATATGTTCCCCCACCCCACCCCTGAAAAAAGAATCTGGTTACATATTGCACACCTTATTAAAGAAATTAACTCAAAGTAGACCATAACCTAAACAGGGGCTGCCCAGGAAGGGTGGAACCCTTGCCGATGTAGGAAAAAGAATTCAGCCTCCTCTTAAGTTCTAAAAAGAATAGAAACACATATAAAATTGTCTAAGATTATCTGATTCCTATTAATTTTAACAAAGAAAATAGTGCTTTTAAAGAATAGTCTGAAGATAGCTTCCAGGAACTAGAATTAATGGAATTAATGGAAAGAAGAGGTTTTAAAATCATAAGGCATAGCTTACACAGGTTACTGTATGTCTGTTTTAAAGTATGCAAAATAGCCCAAACCATACAAAGGCAGTCCAAAATAGTCCAGCTCAGATAATCCTCTTCCTTATGGGCTGCTAGTGAAGGATACTGCAAACAGTGTTAATATGAGCTCTTTGATATTTGCAATTTCTGTGAATTTTTTCTTGTGAATATATTAGAAGATAGCCCTACTTTCTGAAGAGACCCATCAGGGCTTTTAAGGGTGAATCAGATGAATACTTAGAAGCAAGGTGGGAATTCTCCTTCGGTCCTCCCCGACTGTGGTTTATTTTTGGTTGTTTAGAGCTTTGTGGAAGAGCTCTCGCTGGGACCGCAGCCTTTATAGTGAATTGTTTTTCTAGGGATCCTGCAAAATGTAGTTGGGGAAATTACCGTTGATCCTTGCAAAACAAAACAAAAAACATTCTTTCCGTTTCTGTGGCAGAGCTGTGACTGAGAGCATCAATCAGCTCATCACGCTGTGCACCCAGCAAGCTCCTGGCCAGAAGGAGTGTGACAACGCCCTGCGGGAGCTCGAGGTGGGTCCCTGGGAAGGCTGCTGAGGACTTAAGAGTGTGTGTCTGTCCGTCCTTCTCCGCCACCATCAGTTTCTTCTCCTCCATTCTGGCCGTTTATCTTTCTTGGGAAACTCTTGGAGCCAAAGTGCCAATCTAAGTGGAAAAGAATTGAAGACAAATTAGATTTGGTGGGATTATCCCCCCTGCTTCCCTTTTCCCACCAAGATGAGAGTTACATTGTTAAAGGATTCTTTATTTCAAACAGGAAGAGGCCTGTGGTATTGAATGTAGGCTGAAGATAAGCAATTTCTACCTAGAAAGTTCCAGAGTGATTACTCTGAGGCAGTTATGAGAAACTGGGATAGATGGCGCTTTTTGAGTGAAAATGATGTTCCCATACATTTTACTTTGCAACCTATAGGGGGCGCATTAGAGGAAACCAAGAAGTAACATGTATTAGTGTACAATCAAGATGGCAGTGGGGCCCTTAGTGGCCCAGGACAGTGTGGATGCTTATCAATTTATGTTCATTCTTAGGGCTTATTTTTAATGGAAAATTCTTTTGTGCTTATAGAATGTATGTGGGTAAACATAAAGTCATGGTGCCTGCTTGTGTGTAAAGCATTCCTGACCAATTCAGGTCATATTGAAACAACCAGGTGGTTATCTCAGTACACATGGGCTGTTTGTACCCAGAGCACCTTCACTTCTCTGGACAGGAAGACCCACCATGCCAGGAAGGGCGTGGGCGGGGAGGGCTGATTGCAGCTTCTGAAGGATTAATTGAGGCTCAGTCTGCCGATGGCAGTAGGCCACTGGCGTGGCTGGAAGTGAGAGGAAGCTTGTTACCATGGGACTGAAGCATTCTGAAAACAGTGGAGAATGTTTCCCACCTTGATAAGTTGCTGCCCAATCCTGGTCTGTTCATATTTGCAAATAGATACGGTATGTGGGTGTTGAGCTAAATGAGGTCTGTTGGCCCCAATGCAAGCACTCTGTCCCTTAATGGCATCCTTGGTTGCCAAAATGAGGACTATTTCAGAGTGGCTGTTACTAAGGCGATTTTGATTATCCTAGGAGTGGGAGGAGTTTCCTCAATAAAATGAACTCCTTTATAAAGCTGCCCTCTCCCTGAGATCTTTGACTGAATAACTCAGCAGTTTTATCATTACTTCCCTCCCACCCTTGATAACTCAAGTGACGTTGTCTTTTTGTTGGCTGTGCCCTCAAAGGCTGCTGGTCCCAATGTGCATCCTTACTCAGTGGGGAGGAGGATGGGTGGCCGTATCCCCTGACTTTCCTCCCTGGAAAAGTCCCCCTTAAGTGATGATCAAGGTTATTAAAACTTGAATGCTAGTGACAGTTGGAGACCAAGACAGAAGAAGCAAGCCCCATGCCCAGTTCCTTGATGGAGACCTACACAAGATTCATCATTTTCTATACTTTTAAAATTAAAAACAAATGAACCATCCCAGTGGGCAGTTTAAGGGAGTTACCTCTTTTCACATCTACCCATTAAAAGGTTCCAGAATTGAAAACTGAGAGCCCTACAAGAAGAAGTGAATTAATGTGCCCTTGAAGTTAAAACTCCTTGGAGTCATCCAGCGGAGAGAAACTGTGCTCATTGACCATCAATATAGGTTGCCTTCCATTAACTTTCAGATTCCTTTAAGAAGAAAATCTCCCCCTTCTGTGAATACCATGCTTTGCCTTCAAATGTGAAAACAGGAGATTCTCCTCTCTGTCAGAGCTAACCCCAGACACCCCCACCCCGATCAGTATGGTGTTGCTCACAGGAAATCTGAAGTCATGAACACCATGATCTAAATTCCTCTCAGGAGTCTGAGTAATAAGTGATTATGACCAGATTCCTGAGTATGGAGAGGAAGTTGATAGTTGATATTTTATGTTACATTTCCTTTGTTCTAGAACACTTGCTTACTTTTTAAATTGTGTTCTCCTTCTGTAGACTGTCAAGGGGATGTTGGACAACCCTAATGAACCCGTTAGTGACCTCTCTTACTTTGACTGCATTGAGAGTGTGATGGAAAATTCCAAGGTAAGCCTGTCTGCTCTGGTAGCCTGCCTTCTCATTGTGGGAAGAATCTAGCTGTGCCTCGTGTGCGTCTGCCTGTGGCACAAAGCCTTGTTCTCAGGTGCGTCTCAAACCTGACTGTGCACTGGAATCACCTGAGGTCTCGGTGAACAGATTGCT
This sequence comes from Camelus ferus, assembly GCF_009834535.1. NCBI lineage: Eukaryota > Metazoa > Chordata > Mammalia > Artiodactyla > Camelidae > Camelus > Camelus ferus. The sequence goes on along the minus strand of NC_045701.1, from coordinate 5,812,577 downwards.
GGGCCACACCCCTGAGTTTCTGATTCAGCGGATCTGAGGTGGGGCCAAGATTGTGCATTTCTGACAAGTTCCCGAGTCCTACCCACGTGGTCCAGGAGCCACCCTTTGAGAACCACTGCTTATACCCTTTGTGAACCAGATCATGTATTTCCTTCCCCTGGGGCTGCACTGCTAGGGAAAGCCCTTCAGTGAACTTGACTTGTGTGAGACCCCCTTGTGTGTTCCTTTTGCCACCCATCCATGGCACACATTCACAAGAGGAGTGAAAAATTGTGGGGGGTTTTTTTGGGGTGGGGGGGTGGCAGTGAAAGTATCTAAGCTAATATAATGGTTTATGGCCTCTCTTCTCCAAATCTTAACCTCACTCAACAAAATCTTACTTCTTAGAATTTTATTTGATGTGGGTCGCGACTGGACAGGGAGGTGTCCAAGAAACCTTCTTAGCAGAGCAGCAATAATAATATTTTAAAAGGTTGAGAAACAGACCTATGGTAATAACGCCAGCGTTTTTGAGAATGCCTCCAATTCAGGTTGAAATGAAATGCAAGTGAGATGAATGGATATTGAGGAATTGCAGTTTGGCTTTGTACTTGGAGCACGACCGCCTGTGACTTGGAGCATGATGTCTGTTTACGTCACTCTTACGTTAGCTTTGGGGAGACGTCTGAACTGGTGATGTCAGGAGGGCTCGCCTCGAGCTGGGCTAAGGCTAGAGTTTGCTCTGTCCAGCATCCTTTATGGAACTATGGATGGTCTAAAGGGAGGATGTATATGCTTTACACACTTAGATCCAAAGAAACTGTTCTTCTTAAAGAAGGATGCAGGGTGAGGGAAAGGAAAATACTGTACGCAAATATTCTTTGCTTTGCAGGTCCTTATGTAAACAGAATTATTTTGTATATTTAAGCAATTTTAGAGAATTTCTTTCCCCATCCGAGATTGACAGAAGAGCTCTGTGTTGACAAAGAGCTCTGTGTTGGGTTCTAAACTTGGATGTGATCATCTCTCTAAAGAGTTCTGTTGAACATCCTTCAGTTCTAAGATCTAAGGCCCTGGAATGCAGTACCTGCGTGCCTGGGGCATGAGGAGGCCCAGAGAAGACACAGCACCAGATACGGGGCAGGCGCCTCGCCTCTGCCCACGTGACCTTCTGTCTGACCTTGTGCAGGGTACTTGACCTCTCTGAGTTGGATTCTTTTAGCTGCTGTTTTAAAGGCCTATAAAAAGAATACAACAATGATTTTCAAAATAAGGGGAAATACTTTAAAATTTTAGCACTTGTGTTCAGACTCTCTCTCTCTCTCTCTCTCTCTCTCTTTCTCTCTCCACACACACACACACACACACACACACACACACACACACACACTTCTTAACAATGACATGTTTAAATTTTACTGTCCAATGAATAAGTGAATAATATTGGGAAGGGCATGACTTCACCTACAGCTTGGTGGATTTGTCTGATTTTTATATTCTGGGAACTAACAGTTCTCAATTTAGACCATTCACCCATAGGATGCCCTGTATAGATTTTACTTCATTGATCTGTGTATATTAACTCTATCTCCTTGAGTTACAGGTAACTTCTGGATGAAAGCTTCATACTTTCATTATTCATTTCTCTTTATGGAACAGAAATGATACCACCATCTTGAATCTCTTCTTATTGCAAATAAAGGAAAGAAATGGCCAGAACTGTAAATTAAGTGGCCTCAAAGTTAGAAGCGTAGGCCCTTGACCCCACGGTCTGAAGGAATGTTGGTCAGAATGTCACCAGTGGTTGCTTTGCAGGTTCTGGGAGAGTCGATGGCAGGGATTTCGCAGAACGCCAAGACCGGGGACCTCCCTGCCTTTGGGGAGTGTGTGGGGATTGCGTCCAAGGCTCTCTGCGGGCTGACGGAGGCCGCAGCCCAGGTAAGGGTGTGGGCCCTGGGCCCCACGATGCTGGCCTTCCAGCCCGAGTCCTGTGCCAGGTCCCCATGGGAAGCACGGGGGGCTACAGGGGGAGCTTCACCTTCGGCTCCATCTCCGACCACCACTGCAGAAGCCACGGAGAAGCCCATGGCTCTTGTGCTGGCTGGGCATCAAGACAAAAGTCAGTCTGTTACCTCCAGGGACCTGGAGAGGACACTGAACACTGCAGACCCAGCGTAGGGTTCACAGGCCAGCTTTTTTTTTTTTTTTTTTTTAAGGTCATTGTTAACAGATAAGTTGTTTAGGGGAAAAATAGGTATTACATAAGTGAAATTTTCTCTGAGGATTTAGAGTTGCAAAACTCTTAGTCATGCTTTTTTTAGGATCAGAGGGAGAAAAAAGTAAATGCCATCGCGCAGAGATACGATCAGGCATGTTCCTGGCTCGCCTCTGACTGTCCTGTGCATTTCCAATAATTACTGGGCTCATGAACTTTCAAAAATGTCAGCATTTACCTTGAAGGATTTAGCATTTGACAATTACCTTGAGCCTAGAAGATTTTACTGAACCAAAGAAAAAGATCTCTAGTTTGGGGGATGAAATCATCTTCCCTTTCCCTGCCTCTCACATCTCAGGGGAGATGAGTTAAGGTTAAAATCCTTCCCCACAGATTCATTTTCTCCCCATTACTTGCCTAACACATCCAAAGGGTCTGAAGGGAAGACCTTCTCTTACAGCCCCTGGTCCTCTTGGAGATCAAACACTGCTTTTCTTCCCCCTGCACTATCTAACTCATTCTTTCTTACTATTGGAAATACCGGCCTAAATAGTAAGGAAATACTAGGCTACGAGATGAGAAACCCTCATGTAGGTCAGGCTCCAAGGTTAAGCTGATGCAGCAGCTCCACGCCATCAGTCTACACCCACTTCTTTTCCCTCTCCCAACTGCCAGCCAAAGAGTGAGCTTCCTGCTGAGGCCGGGCCCCCTCATGGTCACAAGGTGGCTGCCAGAGCACTCAGGGCTGCATCCATTATTGGTCATGCCCTATGAAAGAGCTTCTTAAGGCTTTCTTAAGAGCAAGGAGATTTCATTCCCAAAAGCCTGTAACAGGCTCCTGCTGGCATGTCCCTGGCCCGGGCTGGGGTCAGCCTGTCCATCCTTAAACCCTTAGTGATGAGCTGACTCTGACCACCTTGCACTGGGAGCACCTGAGAATGACTGCTGTGTGTGTGCTGTGGGACCCTGGTCTCTCACAGGCTTATCTAGGAGCGCAGAGAGCCTGAGCCGTGGTTTACCTCCTCCCTTTCAGGCTGCATACCTCGTTGGCATCTCTGATCCAAACAGCCAGGCGGGCCACCAGGGCCTCGTGGACCCCATCCAGTTTGCCAGGGCTAACCAGGCTATCCAGATGGCATGCCAGAATCTGGTGGACCCCGGCAGCAGCCCGTCACAGGTAACCGTGGGGCGAGCATGTGAGATCTGTGTGTCTTTAAGCTCTTGCAGATGGGTGGGGGAGACTATGAGTAAAGAACACTGTTCTTTCGGAGCTTGCAAAGCCAGTTCAATGCAGCGCTGCAGATAATGACTTTGGGGGATATTGCAAAATGTGGTGAAAGTAGAAACGGGTAGGTGCTGTGGAATGGAGTGCTGGAAGGCAGGAGGAGTGGCGTAATCACCGCGAGGGTCATCAGGAGTCTCACAATGCCGTTCATTCAGTTCAGGGGACATAGGCTGAGGGCTTGTCCCGTGCTCAGCACTGAGGGTCAACATGAGTAAGCCCCGATCCCCTACCCTCTTGGCTCTTACTGTTGGATAAAGTTTCAAAGGTGGAGTGATCAGGGTATGACGACAATGCCAGGGATGCACAGAAGGAGGTGTGATGGTCTCAAGGGGCTGTTGAGGTCCCTTCCCAGAGATGGTGGCACTGAGTGAGGCCCCAGAGCTGGGTCAGAATCCACAGCACAGAAGGAGCCACAGAGACATTTGAGAGCTAGACTGTATGTGTGGGTTTCCATGACACTTCTAATACCCGAGTGGCATGGATTCTGTTCAATTACTAAAGTGGTGTGTGCTGAAGGAAACAAGAATGGCCCGCATGGCTAGCAGAGGCAGCCCGTGAGTGGCACGTCCACCGTTGACCCTGGGACCAGCATTCTTGAGGCAGGAGAAGGACCCAAGTAGAGGAGGTAGCACGGGGCCCATCTGGACCTAAGACAGACGTCAGTGCGCCTGGGATTCCTTACCTGTCCAGTTAAGGCCAAAAGGGTGTTACCAGCCTCAGCAAAGTGGATCACGTGGATTCAGAAAAGTGCTTTGCGGGTGGAGACTGGGAGATTCCTGAGCCAGACCCCTTATTAAGGTGCCTATACCCACCTGTGGGTGAAGAAGGCACTGTCACACCTCAGTGTTTGTCTCACTCATCTAGACCTGGATTCTCCAGTGTGCTGGCCACTAGCTGCACATGGCTGCTAAGCACTAGACATGTAGCTAGTCCAAACTATCAGCTCTTAATGTAAAATACAGACTGGATTTCAGAGACTTGGTATGATAAGAAAAGATTGTAAAATCATTATATTCTTAAATTGGTTACATGATGAAATGAAATATTTTGGATATATCAAGTTAAATAAAATGTATCATTTAAAATAATTTCTCTTGTTTCTGTACTTATTTTAATGTGGCTGCTAGAAAATTTAAAATTAGACATGTGGTTTGCATGGTGCTTCTGGTGGGTGGCGCTGGCCCGGACCCAGGACCATATGCCTCCTGGCCTCGGGTTCCAAAGGGTAGCTGACTGCAGCTCCTTTGAGACTACCTGAGCCCAGCCCCTTCCCACCACCACATCAGCACCTCCTTTCTTTTTCTTTGTTTATTCTCTCTGGCGTCCTGATTCTCGCCCTCTCCTTTCTTGGAGTGACTTCGGGGGTGACAGAGCTGGAGACAAAGGTTTTATTCACCCAAGCCCTGGACATGTGAGTTGAAGGACAGTCCAGAGCTTGAGAACAGGATGGCTTCCTCTGAACTGGGCCCCTCTGCACTGAAAGCATAGGGTGTCCCCAGCCCGGTCCGTGCTTTCTAGGTTCTGTCAGCTGCCACGATTGTCGCCAAGCACACCTCGGCCTTGTGCAATGCCTGCCGCATCGCCTCGTCCAAGACGGGCAACCCCGTGGCCAAGAGGCACTTTGTCCAGTCAGCCAAGGAAGTCGCCAACAGCACCGCCAACCTGGTGAAGACCATCAAGGTAGGTCGCTGAGCTGAGAGGCCTTAGGAATCCCTGGAACACCTGCTGCGGAGGGGAGAGAGGTGTGGGATTGAAGCTCGGCTCCCTGAGGCTTGCTTCTAGAGAAGTTCAACTTCTAATCCAGTCTCAGGATTTAAGTCACTGAGGAGGAGTTCATTAGTGATGGAGATATTTATCATGAAAAACCAACAAATAGCCATGGTCTATAGTAACCTTCTAGGTAGTGTTTGGGGAGGGGTAAACTGTGTGCTCAGGGGGGTGATTTTGAGGGGCTAGTAGGAGGTCCTGCCATTGTTGCTAAATCTGTCTGGACCAAGAAAGAAGGTGGATGGAGAAGGGAATGGGAAATTCACTTTGATGTTAAAAAGGCGGGGGGGTGATTTAACTTATCCTGTGATATATACTCTGTTTATAGTTTAAATGTTTGAATTGTAGCATCAACTTTTTTTTTAATTGAAGTATAATTGATTTACAATGTTTGTTTCAGGTGTACAGCAAAGTAATTCAGTTATACATATATATACTTTTTTTTTCAGATTTTTTTCCCCATTATATGTTATTACAAGAAATTGAGCATAGCTCCCTGTGCAATACAGTAGGTCCTTGTTGTTCATCTATAGCACCAACTTCTTAAAATAGAGTGTTCCCCATGTGTAACAAGTTCATCTGTATGTTAGTGGCCATGGGCACGTGGGGGGAGGTGGGGCAGGGTACCCCGTGAGGAGGAAGTCGCAGGAGCTGGGCGGAAAGACCGCAGACCCAGTCTGTCCTAGGTGGGACACCAAGCTGACAACAAGCAGCTGACCTTGTGGGAAAGCAGCCACAATCTGGGCAGCAGACCTCAGGCAAAGAGCCCAGCACCCCACTCTGAGCCTCCAAAGGAGAGTGTCGGGGAAGGCGGGCTTCCCGTTCTCTGTGAGTGGGACGCGCAGGAGGGAAAGGCATTGGCGGGCTAGCATTCGACAGAGGGGTTTTCACACTCACTGAGGTGGGATGATCTGCTTTGTTGCTGGGCGAGTCCCGGGGTGATGAGGCTTTGCCCCGTCCTCTCCAGAGGAGATGGTACTGCCCACCTCATTTCCCTTGCTCTACACACATCCGGTTTAATCATGTGGATTAATCTGTCAATAGGCTGAGCCAAGCAGAAGCCAAGGAGAGATGGTACAGCCCAGCCCCGCCGTGGTTGGAAGCGGGCAGGCGAGTGCCCTGTCGGCAATTTCTCAGCTGTTGAAAGTTTTTTTTTTTAAACTATTTTAAAAACAAACTAACAAACAAAACCCCCCAAAACAACCAAGTTAAAATCCACCTATTTGAAGGCAATAATAAGATAGGTTGAAAATGAATAAATAAAGTCAGTGCCTGGGAGCCCCCAGGATCCTGGAGGCAGCTCACCCTAATTCCCTTCCTGGTTCGTGGCATTCAAAATGAGTAAAGCTTACATTTCTTAATATTTTGTTTGTGCAAAGCCTGTTCCCGGTGTTTTGTGTGTATCACGCGTTCAGTCCATGCAACTATCCTGTGCTTGTCATCCCCATTTTACAGTGAGGACGCTGGCGCCCAAGGTTAGGTAACGTTCCCGGGGTGACTCAGCCAGGAAGTGGTGGATTGGAATTCAGACCCAGATCCCCTGCTATTTCAACTCCATCCTGCTCTCAACCCTGGTATGCAGTTCACATCTTCGGTAGAGAGTCTAGTCCAGCTGACCAGCCTGGGAAGAAATGCCTGGGTGTGTTGCCAGTGCTTGTGTGCGAGTCTCGGGGAGGCCGGGATGGAGAGACAGCAGTAGAACTGAAAAGCAGTGACATCATTGTTGGTTGCTGTGTAATTAACTAATTTCGGTTAAACTTGGCCATCTTCTGATCATCAAGACACAGGCTATATTTAGGTGGACAAGGGAGTGAAAAAGACAAGAAACTCTTCTATACAAATTCTTGGAAACCTTTCTTTGCTGCCTCCTCCTTGGTTTTAAGTCCTGACCTCTCTCTGTTAAGATCTCATCGTCTTCTCAGAGGCTCCTCATGGTGGCAATCCCTCTTTGTAATTCTCTGCAGCAGATGAGCTCTTGTGATGGCCTAAAAGATAGGCCTGTGCAGAAACATCAGGGGTGGTGATTCAGGGTGGTTGTAATGTGGAGAAGGTAAGGGCCTCCTCTCCCTGGAGCATCCTGGGGGTTAGGAGCAGTGCACGAGGAACAGAAACTAACCTCTTGCCCCTCAACTTGCTGAAATGCATTTGGTTTTTCTGTTCCCATCACCTGGCAGCCTTTGTCGGGGACGATGAACTTTGTTCTTAATTTACTGATAGGAAAATGGCACAGGTTGCCTCGCTGTCATGTACCATACTACATACACATTGACTAGATAATCTGTGTTAAGGAATGGTGAAGAGTCCTGTCAAAGAGAGAAACAAATGAATATTTAATTTCCTAAATGCTTAAGACAGCTGCCCTCAAGGCTGCATTTTGCTCTAAGTCTTATGCTTTAGTGCTTTTTTTTTTTTTCTTTTCTTTAAACCAAAAGGATATGCCCAGCCTAAATCCCAGTTGCCACACCTTTAGAGTCAGAGAAAGGACAGAGAACCGGGCGGGAGGAGCACTGGAGAGCAGGGAGCAGATTACCTCACAGTGGGTTATCAGCACCCATTTAGAATGCATGCCTCCAGGAATTGAAAATCTCTCCTGATGGCATTCTTTGCAATCCCAGAGCATGGCTCAGCAAGGATAAATACGGGCACCCTCCTCCCTGCCAGACCCTGCTCTCAGGGCCGGCCAAGGTAGAAGCAGACGGACCCCTAACCATGGTCACCACCTCTCTGCCAGGCCCCTCGTGGACCGAAGCCTGCTTTTCTCTCTCCGGTCCGCTCGTTACCCAGCCTCAAGCCAGATGTGTGGAATGGAATGTGGTTTTCAGTGTGCAGTCACTCAGGTTTGGGTGCCAAGTAGAAATTGTGCAGCAACAGCTTTTTTTCTCTGAGAAGTGGGAGCGTAGCCTTGCCGCTCCCAGCGGAGTGGAAGCGTGAGGTTTTGCAATTAAGCATTTCCAGGGCGTACGAAAGACGCCAGACCCAGCTCTCCTGAATCGACTTCACCTCGACTGTAAGTATGTTGTCTTGGTCGTCCATGTGTCTGGATTGGTAAAGTAGATTTCTTGAGAAGAAAAAGAAGGAAGAAAACCTCTTGGGCTTCTTACACCTCATTCTTGTTGCCTTTGTCTACGGTCAGTAGGAGGGAAGGGAGCCAGGGGTCTTGGGTTCTGGTCTGAGGAGTGAGCTTGGCACAGCGTGTCACTTTCTAGGAGTTAGTTTTCTCACCTGAAACATCAGAGCTTTGGGATCAAATGATCTGTAAGATCACTGCTAACCCCTAAAGTCCGGAAATCTGTGATTCTGGTGCCCGTGTGGAACTTGTGTCTCCCAGATCCCTGTGAGATTTTGCTGAGTGTGAGAACGTTCAGAGGAGCTGGCCCAGGGTGGAGGGCGCCCTCGTCCTGATGGGACTTGAGCATTTGGCTAAGTGGCCCGACCCTTTCGTTGTTGATGCTGGCGTACTGGACGTTCTGTGACCTGGAATGTCTACTTGAGAACTGTCGTGCCTGCCAGAAATTTCACCAGATTCGAGTATGCGGTTTACTGGCGTGGCTCGGCAGCCCCCAGAGCAGAAGCAGCATTCAGGAGTGAAATACTCTGCCTGTGAACCAACCAGCCTCCCTGATGCTAAATGCTTCCTTTGGAGGAAATAGCTTTTCTCTCTTGAAAATTAAAAAAAAAGTGGTAGATTAGAACTTGGCCTTCTCGTCCGTAGTTCCCACTCTTCAGGGTCCTGTTCTTGACCAGCCTGGGCCACGTGATATGTGGTTTTAGGGCCTAGGCTCAAAAAAAAACAAACAAAAAAGCAAAACCTTTCTTCATCCTGTTGGTGATGTTCATGAAACTGCACAATTAGAAAATGCTTCCTTGGGGTTTACCTGGGCTAGTCATCTTGTCATTTTTAATAAGTTCAGCTAAGGGTTGGTAACTTGATCGGACGTCTGCGTTCCCAATAGGCTGAGAGCATTGCAGAAGGTAGAAAAGGGTGGGAGGAGTGTGGAGAGGTCAGAAGCAGGAGGAGTGAGCAGCGCCACGGAGAGGCTCAGGATCTTCCGTTGAACTAGAGCCCTGTCCTTCCGACCAGAGCAGGTGTGATTGGTGCCACTGGGATTCGAGTTCCCTTGATGCCAGAGTCCACTCCTGCCATCTGCCTGCTGGGGGTTGGCCTGTGCTGGGACCACTTTTGTCAGGCTCCTGCTGGACGGCACCCACCCTGTCTCCCACTCTGATTTCCAAATTGCTCTAAAGCCTGTAGGGTCTGGAGGCAATGATGTTAATAGCACAACTCGATTTGAGTGCCGAGATGGTCCCCTGCCACTTTGCCAGTGCAGCGTTCTGGTGCGGGTAACAGGTGCTAACTCAGTGTTTACTGAGGACGTGGCAGTTAGGACGGAGGCTGTATAAAAGCAGAAACAGACTCACAGACCTAGAAAACAGTTACAGTTACCAGAGGGGAAAGGGAGGTGGAGGGATAAAGTGAGAGTTTGGGATTTATCTATACATAAAATAAATAAATAGCAAGGTGCTACTGTACAGCACAGGGAACTACATTCGGTACCCTGTAATAGCCTATAGTGAAAAAGAATATGAAAAGGAATAAACATATATATGTATATGTACGAATCACTATGTTGTACACCAGAAATTAACACAACATTGTAAACAGACTATACTTAAGTTAAAAAAAGAAAAAAACAACTGAGGCTGTATGTATGAGTGAGCAGCAGACACGTAGGGTTTCCACTGGGCCTGGAGGAACGGCAGAACGGGCGAGGTTAGGGTCCAGGTCAGTGCCTGTCCAGTGGAGAAGGGCCTGAGCAGGGCTACGCAGTCTCAGGGAAGGCTACATTAGCAGGCTTGCGGGGGTTCCTCTGAAAGTATTAGGATGTGTAATTACGGTCCCAAGCTGCCAAGGCTTGATTGGAATACAGCTGATACTCAGATAGCCTTTAAGCCAACCATGCCCGCCTACTCTTGCCTTCTTGAAAGAGAGCAATGCTCCCGTCTCAGATCTGGTTTGTTTCATAATGCCGGTGCCTCTGGGTTTTTTGTTCACTGACTGTCTAAACTGACTTTTATACACTCATAATGCTTAAACTAAAAGTTTAATTGGTCATTTAACAAGGAAACTTACGTTCTTCTACAAACCAAACTGCCTTCTCAAATGTAGCCCTTTGTTAGGAGGGAGGGTGCCGCCTCTGGGTCACAGGCTGTTGGTTCCAAGAGTCTTGTACTTAAGGAGGTGGAGCCCAGGGTTGGGGAACTTTGGATTCAGGTGTTAACCCTTTGAGGGGTAGCCTGGCATGCATCACAGACCACTTACCTGATCGTCTTCCATTCAGGCCATTAATCAGCTGCATGACTGACCATTCAGCGCCATTGTGTTATTGCTGCTAATTTTTAAAAAATAAACTTTTGAAGCATGAGATACATAGACCAAAAGAACCCATGTGTGTACAGCTCAGTGAATTTTCCCAAACTGAACACACCTAAGAAGCTGCAGCCAGATCAAGAAGCAGAGCGTGGCCAGCCCCCAGCAGCCCAGCTTGTGCCCCTTCAGTCTCACTGGCTCCAAAGGGTGACCTGACCGCCAACACCTGAACCTGTTTCACCTGTTTTTGTGCTTTGTGCAAATGGAATCGTGCAGCGGGCACCCTATTGTGTCTGGCCGCTTTACCTAAGGATCATGTCTGTGAAGTTTGCCCATGTTGTTGAGGATAGCTCTGGTCTGTTTTTTCCCATTGGAGTCCATTTTGCTGACTTCAAAATGGCAGATATGGAAGCCCTGTTTCCATCAGTCATTCAGGGACATCCAGGTGAAAATGACTTAGAAGTTGAAAGTGCCAAACAATGTATTTTTGTAGTTTGGGAGGGAATAGACTTAAATGGAGTGGGAGGGGGAGAGCCAAAGGGCGTGGTCTCAAAAGTCAGGAAGAACGTGGCTCGGCTGCAGGGTTTGGCAGCGTGGCTCGTGGGGGGTGAAGAGCGGGGCGCCCTCTGAATCATGAGAGCTGGGGGTGGAGGGACTGAGGCCAGCTTGCCTGTGAGCCGCACGTTCAGCTTTATTTCTTACACTTGCTAACTGAGCCCCTCTGCTTGATGGCAGAGATCCCTCCAACTAGTTCTCATTCATTGTTTATGATTCACCAGACATTTTCAATATTCCCATCAAAGCACCTTCTTTTCACTGGGAGGCAATGACTGTGGCCCAGGAGTGATCGGTGCTTCTCAGTGGGGTGTAGTCTCCGTGTTGTATCCCATCAGGCTCTGGACGGGGATTTCTCTGAAGACAACCGCAATAAATGTCGCATTGCCACCGCACCCTTAATCGAAGCTGTGGAGAACTTGACAGCGTTTGCATCCAACCCTGAATTTGTCAGCATTCCTGCCCAGATCAGCTCTGAGGTAGGGGATCTTTGCAGCAAAGATAATGTTAAGATCTTTGGCTAGTTTCGTGTGACACTCAGTTAGCATGAACAGTTATGAATTCCAAAAACTCTGTCAGTGTGTAGGGCACTGTTACTGTTGCCAGTGACGATACACACAGAGTTAATGAAGGCTCAGTGTCTGCACATCTCTTAAGAGGCAGTGTCTTTGCCTTATATGTTGAGAACAATCTCTGTGCGTAGGTTTGGGGCTAATTCTTGGTATGTGTCACACTCAAAAATATTTAAGGAGTGAATCAGCCTCCATGGTTCTCTGCCCTCCGTCTCCTTTCAAACGAGAGAAGTGATGACTTGGTAAAGAACAAGACCTCCTTGGGTCCAGCTGACTCATCTAGTCTGTGTGTTCTGCCCTTGACCCTTCTGCTGTTTGGTCCCAGGGCTCCCAGGCACAGGAACCAATCCTGGTCTCAGCCAAGACCATGCTGGAGAGCTCATCATACCTCATCCGCACTGCACGTTCACTGGCCATCAACCCCAAAGACCCGCCCACCTGGTCTGTGCTGGCGGGACATTCCCACACCGTGTCTGACTCTATCAAGAGTCTCATCACGTCTATCAGGTTAGTAACTCCTCTAGAAATTGCTAGGGCCTGCATCTGACAGGGCAGGAAGAGGATAAGCCCATCAGGACTTTTATTTAATAGCAATGTGGTTCATCATCACCATCATCTTTTTCTTTACTTCTTTGGGAGCAGTGGTAGCACTTGTCACAACAATAATAGCCAACCTGAGCATTTATTATATCTTAGATACTTTTCCAAGCATTTTACCTGTATTACATTATTTGTTCATCACAACAGCCTTGTGAAATAGATGCTACCATTGTCTCCATTTTACTAATGAGAGAATTCAGGCAGAAAATCATTTAGGTAACATTCCCAAGGTCATCCCCGGGCCCAAATGCTTTAGTCCCAGTCCTTCTAACCATTATACCATATTGTCTGCGCCTTGGAGCTTAGGCAGAGAGCATTACTATTTATTTATTTAGCAGGATTGGGGCTACCTAACTTTGCTAATAAGACAAAAAGGTGTTCTTTGTCCCACAGTAACTCTGGGCGCCTCTAACCTCCTTGGTGATGGTAGGAGTCGGAAAAAATCATCCCATGAGTAGATAAAGCATTTCCAAATTTGACCAAAGTTGATAACACGACAGCATGGAATGCATCCCTTTCCTTGGATATTTTTTATTTTTCAGTTGCATTTGAAACTCAGGACCTCATTAGCTTTCTTAATGCCTTGCAAAGAAAAATCCACCAAATATTTTAACTCCTGCCACACCCAGGACTTTGTGAATAGAATACAATGTAGAGACCATAGTATATTTGCACTGGAAATAGCACTAACTTTTTTTTTTTTTTTAATGAGAGTCCTGTGCTTAAGCCAGTAAATGGAGAATCCAAGACCAAATTGTTTAATTTGCAGTTGCCTGGCATCAGCCTGAGATGGAGGACAGCACCCTATCCTTTCCACCAGAAATAAGTAGACTTAGCAAAGTGTTAAATTGAGAAATGCATGGGCTCTGAAGAGAAGCATTACCAAGCAAGGGTCAGGGATTCACTCCTGAAGGCAGTTGAGTGGGGTTGACAGTAGACAGGGGCACCTGGCCCACCGATGTGAGTCAGGTGTTGGGACTGGAGCTTCATGGAGCCTGTGTCTGACTTGCTCTGTCCCTCCAGGGACAAGGCCCCTGGACAGAGGGAGTGTGACTACTCCATTGATGGCATCAACCGGTGCATCCGGGACATCGAGCAGGCCTCACTGGCAGCTGTCAGCCAGAGCCTGGCCACAAGGGATGACATCTCCGTGGAGGTAGGCTGGGGCTCCGTGGCCAGCCCAGAAGCTCCTGGGAACACAGCACCAGGCTTTAGGGATGGGGGAATGGCACCAACATATTTCTGATGCAAGTTTCATCATTAGACCCCCTTCCCCTGGAACCAGTCTGGGAAGTTTTTGTAGTGGGTAGAGTAAATGCTGAATGGAGAGTGATGGTTTGGTGAAGGGACATATACTGCATGGGTGGAATGTTCAAATATGGCTGAAATTTGGGGGGGGGGGATGATCATTGTCAGATAAGAGTATATCTGTAGGGGGGTTACCATATTCAGTTGAACACTTCCGAGCAGACCTAAGCATGTAGATTTTGAATGCTTCTCTGTCATATTTCATCAATGCACTTTTTTGACTGATGGGCAAATTCAGCATTCAACCCTATGCATTTGGTCCATTCAGAGGTAAACACTTCTGCAGTTACTCAGTATCTCGTACTGGAGGCCCTTTTGCATTCTGCTAGCTCAGAGCCACTCTGCCCTTTCTTGTCCATTTTTCCACTTTTGAAAATAGAATTTTCCTACTTTGCTCCATTAAGTTTTTCCTATGACCTGTCCAAAGCCCCCTGATTTATACTGTTTTCTTTCTGTTGAAAGTGCCTGACACCCAGAAGGTGCTTAATAAATATGGATGGTCGGTTTGTTGACGTTTCCCTATTGCCACTGAGCCCCTCAGTAATGAACTTTGGCCCCTGCCTCTCAGCAGGGCCCAGACTTAGAACTGCTCATTTTTATTAATAGAACTATTTCACTCTAGCTTCGCCTGCTTCCCCCATTTCCAAGGAAAGAAAGAAGGAATGTTAGCATTATTGTTAACCTGTTTCATTAAAGTAGAATGTGCACACAGAGCAGTGTGTCTGTCAGAAATGTGCAGATTCATGGAGTCCCGCCAGCTAAGTGCACCCTGTAACTAGCATCCTGATCAGGAAACAAAGATGGCAGCACCGCCCCACCCCACCCCCATCCTTTCACTCCCTCCCAAAACCTATCCTCTGTCTTGACTTCTTCCCTAGGAAGAAAATCCCTCCCCTTTATCTGCATGTGCTTCCTACTTACAGAGTATTTAATTTAACAAGCCATCCGTAATAAGACAACACTGCTGGAATATCTTTGACTGTAGTTACATTATGAGTGGGAAGATAAGGAGTAATTCGCTAAATAAGACCTGTGAAAGTGTGGAGGTTTCTCTCCACTCACCTCCATCTCTCAGTTTTTCCTTTTTTTAACCCAGGATTTTGTTTAAAGTTTTGCTCATTGACTGAACTCTGCTCAAATCCCGCCCCTGGCTCATGTGCAACATTGTTCGGTGGACGAGTAGCCTGAGTCTCATTTCTTATGAGCAGGACATTGTCACTTTGTCAGGAATCACCCCATTTCATGCTGGTATGTGCAGACCTAAAATGTCCAACATACTGATCTATTAATCCTGTCGAGCGAAGCCCCTGTGGAGATTCCAGCAGAGAGGTCTGATCTTTCCCGCTCCTCGTTAACACTCTCCATCTTTGAATTCCCTGCCCCCTTCACACTTCAGCATAATCTAGATACCTCGCCCCGTCTCTTTATAGCATGACTCCGGTTCTTTAGGATGGAGAGATTAAACTATCTCTCGAACCTGAGGAGAAATGCCTTGAGGATGCCTTTTTCAATAGTGGGTCCACATCACCAGATACAGCACACTGAGCGCCCGACCTGAGCTTCTGGACATCTCACCTGGTGTTTTCACGGTGTGCGGTCTGGGAGATAGTCCTGCTTTAAGAGAGCTGATCTCACTTTTACGTCACCCTCCTCCCCACTCCCCGCCTGGGGGGTTCTCAGTTCTGAGGGCATAGCGACTGGATGTTCCCTGAGACCCTACCATCAGCTCTCTCCGTGTGTACAAAGTCGTCTTCCCTTCTTGGAAGGTCCCGGCAGTCCCACCTTTCCAGTAATTATGCTGAGTAACCCAAAGTAAAGATGCCAGTAGCATCAGTTGTCACTGTGGTTGCTGGGAGTGAGAAGCCAATAGGAAAAGTGTTCCTCGTGCCTGACTCATGTCCCTCGTGGGTGGCACTGTGGTGGGGCGGGGGAGGGTCTGGCCCAGGGGATCGGAGGTGTAGAAGTGGCTTGATGACACGTCCAGGCATTTTGATGTCCATTTCTTGTGGCCTTCCTTATCTTTCACATGGACCTGTTTAGATCGGTGCAGCTCTGGGGGTTGCCATTGTAGGGTGACCTTGACAGCTGTCTCTCCTTATCAGGCCCTGCAGGAGCAGCTGACTTCAGTGGTCCAGGAAATCGGGCACCTTATCGATCCCATTGCCACGGCGGCTCGGGGAGAGGCAGCTCAGCTGGGACATAAGGTAACGTGCGCCCGCCCGGGGGGTCCTGCTGAGAGCGTGTGAGGAGCAGGTGTGGGGGGGTTGTTATTGATTTTGTGATTCTTGTTCCCAAAAACCTCATGGCAGGGGTTTGGCCTGGGTCACCAGTAGCTTCAACTAGAGAAAATGCCACTCAACCTCTGTCAGCATCTTCTCCAGAAATGACCGCTTCAGGCTCTATTTTCACGTAGCACTGAGACACAAAGTACAGAGAGATTTTTCTGGGTGTGGTCAGACTTGGCAGCCAATGACCTGTTGCTCTTGACCTTGGCTGGGACAAGACAGAGACTGAGGCTGGCGTTCCTGGCATGATGTCTGCCATCTTATGTGCTGGCTGACCGTCGTTCTGGTGTGTTTAGGGTCTGTTCTTCCTCCACGGCTTCTAATACAGTGTCCGTTTCCACACGTGAGGAAGCAAAGCAGACTTGCAGACCTCACCCTCGACAGCTAACGCCCCCGTGTGGCCATTCTGCTCGGCTCCTGAACTCAAAGTTCTGACCCACGTGGTTGCAGGTGCTTAGTGATGTTTTTGCATGTGTGGGGTTCATTTTGCAAATCATCCAGGGATGGCTGGCTTATCAAGAAGTCTGTGCCTCACCAGAGAGAGAGCAGACATTGGGTTTTTAACAACCTGCAGGGTTTCCTAGCTTTTATCAGTGCAGCCATCTGTATCGATGTGCAGATCAAGAAATCCAGTAGCCAAAATCTTCTCTGTGGGTATTGAGTTTAGAAAATCAATGTTCCTGCTTTTTCAAATTATAGAATAGCTTAAGGGCCTACTAAGCTTCCTGCTGGTTCTAAGGAGAGGTGTTTGAGATTGAAAATGGCCGGTGTCTCTCTGCCTTTTCAAGTGTGGAAAATTTCATTTCTCAGCTGAGTTCCTTTATAATAAGAAAGGGCTTGTCCACCTGTATGAAGAGGTTTCTGAGGGTCGGGGGACTGCCCTGGAGGCTGGAGCACTGCGTGTGTGACTTCTGCGGAGAGAGTGAGTTTGGCAGACTAGCTAGACATCATTTCAGCAGTTACTTTTGATCCGAGTAGGGATTCGTAAGAAAATACTTCTAGCTTTCTAGGCCAGCATCCTTGTCTCTGCAGATATGTTGTTAGTATGGAAGATTAATTCCTGTTGTTACTGAGTCTAAGCGCATACTGCTCACTGCACAACAGCCAGTAAATGGAGGGACCAGTTGTTGGGGCAAGGATTAGTGACCTTGTTTGATAAGCCAGCAGACCGAGAAGATGGTGGACTATTGTCCCAAAGAACCATCTTGCTTGAGTTAGAATTCCTGCCTCTTTTACACTAAAAGGGGAGGGAGTGGAGTCACACATTTCCTGGTTCCAGTCAGCCTCGAGAGGAAATATGTTAATTTTTTCCTTCCTGCAGTCATTTTCAGGTGGGCCTGGTCAGGATGTTTCCTGTGAGCTAAACAAAGGTATTTTAGTTAATGCTCATTACCTGGGAGGCAGGGTTCCCAGAGGTGGGCCACTGTGTATAACTTAAGCTTACAGGCAACATCCCTTCAGTGGCTAACTTGTAGCAAAAGGAACAGAATATAAAAGTTAAAGTAGAAGAAACAGATCCAATGTGGAGTCAGATTTGTTCTTCCCTATTACGCTATGTCAGTGGATGGCATGAAAAGAGACGTGATATATTTGTGTCACCTGAGTTACGGATTTACTCTCGGCCCTTTGGCTCAACCAGCCTCCCCTTCTGAAAGGGCGTTCTGGACAAAGGCAGCCTAGGGGCCCTCCGTCCACAGGGGTTGTGGGCTGATGACTGGTACGATGCTTCATGGCAGCGTTCAGGTGGGGCCCCAGTTCGGCAGCTTCAGCACCACCTGGGAGTGATAAAGGCAAATCCTCAGACCCCATCTGGATTGATTTCCCACATAACAAATTACTGCAAACTGGGGGGCTTAAAACAACAGAAATTCAACCTCTCACGGTACTGGAGTCCAGAAGTCCAAAGTCAAGGTATTGGTAGGGCCACATGTTTTCTAGAGGCTCTGAGGCCTTCTGAATAATGAATAAGGTCCTAGGATCTCTCTGTATATTACAGGGTGACTGTAATTCATGATACTGGGTGTAAAGTAGAAAAACACCAAAGCGAAGCCCAGCAGATCTGCCTCTCCCCATCAGTCATCCCATCCCCATCCCAGCACCCCCCCCCCAGCAGGGACCCTGAAGGGGACACATGTGTTTACATGATACACCTGTGGCTTTTTTGGTCTCAAAAGGTGACACAGCTGGCGAGCTACTTCGAGCCCCTGATCTTAGCTGCAGTGGGCGTGGCCTCCAAGATTCTGGACCATCAGCAGCAGATGACCGTGCTGGACCAGACCAAGACGCTCGCAGAGTCTGCCCTGCAGATGCTGTATGCGGCCAAGGAAGGCGGAGGAAACCCCAAGGTACAGCTCAGGATGCTGCAGGCTCACCTAGGCCACTGAGAAGCCATCATGCATTCCTTTGTACCACGTTCCTCCAGGGAAGTCACCTCTGGTTTTTGGATGGTGGCATTTGATTTCCCATTCAAAGGCGGGAAATCATCTTCTCTTGGCCCTCCCCAGGGTCTTTAAGAGGAGAACCAAGAAATACACATAATTAAGGCTTATTTATAAGTTATGTTTTCCCCCACAGAATGTGTAGGCGAGGGTCCTTGGGAAAGAAAAACAGTGTGTGGTTATTAGGGGACTAAAACCATCACACCTGCAGGCACCTGCACATTGTTGACACCCAGCTTGCACAAAGCCAACATGTATTGTTTTCCAGTGAATTTCATTTCTCTTCCTAGTACTTCAGTTCAAAGCAAAACATGGTGCAGGGTGACCATGGCATGTGTTGCTGTTGCCGTGGGGATAGTAGATCAATAAGAAAACCTCCCTTACTATAGGTTTGCAAGTGGAACGTTTCTTCAGCCCAGTGCGTCCCCCTGCTACTTTAGGTGACCAAAGGTGATGACAGCATGTCCTTTGCTCTCGGGGATGATTTTTTCAGAATGATTGTTTCACAACCAGCGTGCACCCCAATTTTCCACAGGGTTCTGGAACCTGGAGAGGAGGTCGGAGGCTCCTCCCAGCATTTGTGTCTTAAAGCAGCTGCTTCCACACAGTCACTGGATCTCAGTGGGTCTCCACCCAAGCAGACTAACTTGAGAGAACACTTCTGGGAGGATTTGTGTGGGATTCTGACCTATGAGCTGTAGGAATTTATATTACGTATGTATTTTTAGCGTGTTTTGTTGCATCTCTAAGATCTTCAGATCGGTTGCACGGTGCAGCAGAGAAGACTCTCCATGAAGAGTCAGAATCACAAAATAGTGATCTCAGAGCTAAGTTCCTAAGTGCCGACTCTGTGTCATTTATCCCACCTGATAGCCTCATCTTAAATAACCTTCACAAGAGCTCAGCGGCAGAGGAAGCCTCCCACTGTGCGTTTGAGAGATGGCTCTGCTGAGTTGTCCAAGCTCACAGGCCAGGTGGGTGTGCAGTCGGGACTGAGCCTGCGCCCTCTGGAAACACAGGCCGACCCCGCCTGGAGCAGGGCTGGGAGGACTCGAGGAGAGTGGCAGGGAGGACGGCTGATTAGTCTCAGAAAGAGGGAAAGGACCCTGCGCTTAAGGGTGGCTAGAGGCACGCAGGGCAGAGGGGCAGCATCTGGAAAGGCACAGAGAGGGTTAAAAAAGGACTGTGATCTCTTTAGGAAACAGCACCCAGGCTGGTGCACATGAAGCCTGCAGAGTGTGGGGGCACTGGGGCGGCGGGGGGAGGGGGGGAGGCTGGGCTGTATCGTGCAGGCCTCCTCTTCCACGCTGGGGGGCTGGGGCTTTATTGTAAGCAGTGGGGAGTGACAGAACCTATCCACAGTGGAGAAACACCATTCTGCTGGCAGCATGGATAATGTCCTAGACTTGCATTTTTTGTCTTTTTGGTGAGGGAGGTAATTAGTTTTTTGTTTGGGGTGGTTTTTTTTTTTTTTTTTTTAACGGAGGTGCTGGGGATTGAACCCAGGACCTTGTGCATGCTAAGCACACGCTGTACCACTGAGCTACACCCTCTCCCACTAGACTTGCATTATTTTTTTAAGTCCAGTTTTTCATTCACGTATCTGGCAACTATTAAGAGACTAATTCTGGGCATGCTGAAAATACGGAGAGTCAGCCCCTGGCCTGCAAGTTGTTCTGAGTTGTCTGGCAAAACAAAAGTAGTTGCAGGAAGAGCAAGACCGCCCTTTCGGCTGTGACTGGTTAGTGGCAGGAGCCCGAGTCAGAGGACCAGCGCTTTTTGCTCCCTCCCCAAACTGCCGGATGTGTTCTGGGTTATCTTTTCTCCAGGGCAGTTTACTGCCACATCTCCACCCCTACCTGAGGGGACTTCATTCTCAGCAGAATAATTTCAAATTAGGAGGTTTCTGGATGTTTCAAATGTTAGCACCTCTGCTTGGACTGCAAGTTCGGAGCAACTCGTGGAATTCTGTTTTACACCGAGGAACCTTATGGTTGGGCGCATTTGTAGTCAACACTGTAAGCTTTATAATGACATCTTTTGCTTGGAAGCCATGGCCAGAGACCAGCGTGGGATAGTTTTCAGTGAATGACCTGAAATACTGGGCGATGAACATGGGCTGAGTCACGGCAACTGCAGGAGTTGACGTCGGTCCCTCACTGTGAGCAGTCAACTGTGCTGCCTGCAGACTTGACAGGCTTGTCACGGAACTGCCTGCGACACCACAAGTTGGCTCGTAGGTCTTCCCCTAAGAGGCCTGAAGCAGAGATTTCATCCCCTTGGGTGCTGTTCTTTGGGCAGATGTTTACTAGGTGTTACTTGCTACGTGCTGGGTGATAGATGTTTGTGTTACATGTCATAGGCCTGGTTTGCAGAGAAAATGTGTTTCAAGTGTGGTTACGTGGTTATCAGTGGCTTTGATTCTGTGAAAAACAGGGTAAGCTTTGGGGTCCAATGTAATTGGATTCAAATTCAAGCTCTGCCTCTTGCTGGCAAATTACTTCATTTGTTTCCTCATCTAAACAACAGGGTTGCTAATGAATACCTCTCTGTGGTAGTTTTCGAGGTTAAATGAGATAAAGTAGCTGCCATAGTAGGTGTTCCAAAAAAAAATTAAACATTGGATAATATTTAACACAGCTCCAGAGCCTGGTGGTAATGAATCACATGATTACAAGGCATTGCTGTGTGATCTAATCCCACTGAGCGCCCTTCTACACGCCTTCTCTTCCTCCAGACTCCCTCCCCCCCCTCCCCCTCCCCCACGCCCTCCTCCCCCACTCACCCTTCCCCCACTCATCCTCCCCCCACTCAGCTCCCTCCTACATCTTCCTTGAAGGGTCCCTCCGGCTTCTGCCCGTAACACTTCAGCAAATACGCAGCCCTGTCCACTGTCGGGCAGTTCTGACTATTAGTTGGCTTTTTCCCCTCTACTGAAATTGAGATCTGCCCCCTGTAGCCTTCTCCCGTTTTCTAAACGCATGATGTCCAGGCCTGCTCTGCTGGGCTTTGTAGTAGAAGCCCTATCCTAAAGAAGCAAGGCTCCCTTGGAAGTAGACTTCAGACACATTTCCAAAAAAAAAGAACAGAGTCGGATTATTCTCCTGTGCAGTGGCATGAGGAGCAGTAACAGGGAGCCCCTCCAGATTCTAAAATAATGACCTCACCTTTGAGCCTGCTGACTCCACTTCCCGGATCGCCATGGGTCAGGTGGAGCAGGCCTTAATTGAGAGCCTACTGTGTCTTCTGGTGTCTGATGCTCGCGTGCTCCGGCCGCCCGCCGGGGGATTTGGCCGAGGCTGTGTGCTACTCAAGAGGTCTGCCGTTGGCGTTAGAGGAAGCGGCTCTGGGTGAGCCCTGGCTTAATTGGACGAGGCTTCACAGACTCTGAGCTGACCCTTTAAGGACCTGTAAAACTGAAACACGTGGCATGAAGGAGAGCAGGCCCTCTAGTGAATCCTCAGCACGAGCCCATGAGAAGGTAATTCGTTCTGGGACAGCCGAGAGCAAGGATGTGTTTTTGCAGGTTTTGATGCGCCGGGGTGGAGAAGGTGTCCTTGACACTTTCCAAGGAGTTTCAGAGAACTGCTTTGGGGTGTACTGCTGCCCCCTCACCCTGCAAATTGGCTTCTTAGCCTGCGTGGGAGAGCGGATGGGCACGTGGCAGGCTGCTCCACTTCTCCCCAGATCTGTGTACTTTGTTGAAGTTGAATGTACAGGATTGCCGACATTTTTGTGCCCACAACAGTCATCTCATCTTAAGTGAGATTTGGAGCAATGCATGCCTTACGCTTTATCTTTTTTACAAATGAGAACCTTTTTGTATGATGTACTCTCTCTGGAGGATTATGTACAGGAGATGTCAGGCTTCCATTATCAAAGCAAAGCAATCTGCACATTTTGTGTTTTGCCTTCTTTGTGCCATGAAATCAGCAATTGACCTAAATTACCAGTTCACTCCATCGCATCCCTAAGGGAGAGAGCTTTGCACCCTGACACAGGTGCCTCAGGGTGACCGTCCGGGATCCACGTACTTCACGTCTCATCAGATGTTGTGCTGGAAGATCGCGTCCTGATTCCCGTGGCTTTTCAGTTCTGCAGACCGAGTCAGTTCTTATGGCTCACGTAGCCTCTTTTTGAAGTTCTTATTTCATTTAATGATTCAAAAGAGCTATCATTTACCATCGCTCGCTGGCTTCCTTAGCTTCTCATCTACCAAAGTAAAGACGCAATTTCTTGGGCCTTTTGAAAGGGCCATTCCCCCTGAGTAGGTGGACCTGGTGCCTGGTTGCAGTGGGATTCTGACACTACCTGGCATTAGGGCAGATTTTCCAGGCAGGGGGCAGTCCCCTACTAGTCTGCTCTTATTGTAAATGGTAAGATGCCTGTGCCATACCATCTCATTAGAATTCCAGTGCATGGCGTGGTTATAATTACCATTTCTCCAGGGCCTCTGAGCTAGTTAGTGGTGGAGACAGAACTCAACCCCAGCTTTTTCTGACCTTGGGACCTTGGCTCTGTCCCCTGCATCTTGCTACCCCTCAAAGTGTTTTTCTATGGAGCCCAGTACCACCATTCTTTCATTCAGTCACTGCTCCGTGCTTGACACGTGGTTAAAGCATCTCTGAGGACCATTGAGAGGAACTCGTGAGCACTTGGGCTTTGCCTGCAGAATGTCTGTCCCTGGAGAGCTTTCCTCATTTGTCCCTCCAACCTCATGGCATGTAATTTGGAGCTATGTAACATAGATCCAAAGCCTGTGTAGCTTTCTGCAGATTTCTCTCCTGCATGTACCTACATTTCCATAATCCAGTCATATTTGCATAAAGGGAATTATGGTGTGTTGGGCAACTTCGAAAAGAAGTTCATTGGATCGTGAACACATTTTTTCTTAATAGAGTCTTTTAAATTAAATCTGTCAACTTGTATATTAGGGAATCTGGCATTCTCTTTCCATCCCTGTGAACATAGTAACGTAAAATTAGGTCATAAGATGCTGGTTGATGTTGGTAATTTTTTTTCTCCTTTTGATTGCAAAAAGAGATCTTTTTCTAATTGTCTTTTTGATCTATATTTTGCAAACAAATGCACAAGCATAATAAAGAAAAAGAAAAAGTGTAGAATACATTGTTGTACTCCTTAATGGGGATACAGTTTTATATTCTGCTTTTTAAGGTTGTCTTTAAAAGAAGTGAGGTGATTCTTGAGAGATTGAGCACCATTGTCTTCTGCTTATGGAAACATTTCACACCCTGCCCCCCCATACAGGCACAGCACACCCACGACGCCATCACAGAGGCTGCCCAGCTCATGAAGGAGGCAGTGGACGACATCATGGTGACACTGAATGAAGCTGCCAGTGAAGTGGGGTTGGTGGGAGGCATGGTCGACGCCATTGCAGAGGCCATGAGCAAGGTGGGTGCAGGCTCCCAGGCGCTCTCCTTCACCCTGTGACCCCACTTCCTCCAAGGTGTCCCTCAGACGTGGGCCCAGGTGCTGTCCTCTAGGGAGATGTCAGTCAAGGCTGACACCAACAAGCCTCCTCTTTTCTGATTAACGTACGAGTGTTCCATCATACATCCAATGTGTTCTTTGTTATTTATTATTTGTTCATTACTTTTGTAAGCCAGTTGCACCCTTCCTTCCTCATTGACACAAGGGGAAACGGAGATGGAGAAGGCATCACTGGCCCCCTCCCTTATAAAATGGAAATAATTATTTACTTCCCTGATAATCATAGAGTTGTTGTGCTAAACAAACCCCACAATGAAGTAAGGAAGTGATTCTCAAGCACTGGCATACAGCATGGCTAATTCGAAATCACTGGGAGCATTTTAGAATGAACATTCCTAGGCCCTGCCACAGCCCTGATCACTTGGAATCTCTAGGGGTGGAGCCTAGGAATCTGTATTTTTAAATCTCCCCTTGGTTCTGGGATCTAGCCAGATGTAGAAGCCACTGAAGCGGCTAAGCACGAAAGCCCCTGTGGACCACAGCCATAGGTCATGTGGGTGTCATTTCTCCTCCAGTGACCCATCAGTTGGGTTGGGTCCGGAGGGAAGGATGAGTGGACAGGCTCTCCTGCTCTCTCCCCCAGGAATCCTTCACCAGTCGTGTCTGCTGGATACTCATTAGAGTTAACAACTGTTCATCAACATCTAATTGCTGTCCTCTGATAGCATAGCCAAAAATTTCAGACTTCCTCTGTGCTTTGAAATGTCCATTGTCAGATTGCGAATACATTAATGTGGTTTTTCGGGATAATAAGTGGTCTTTAATTGCTAATTTAGAGAAGATTGGTTGGCTCATCTCGCCATAAGCAGCCGACAGCCTGAAGCTCTAATTAGGATAATTCCCCTTAAACACAATACAAGCATTATTGGATGATTAGAGTCCCAAGCCGGGCGGGGTTGCTGAGGGTCCCTTAAAGACCCCAGGCTTGCCTGGTCGGACCACACTGGTGATTTCTGCTGTGGGCTTCTCATGCTTCATATTTGGGCAGTTTGGCAGGAAATGAGTGACATTCCCCTCTTCCTCAAGGCCCTTGGACAAGTCTCAGTGGGTTTGTTTGGCTTTCAGGACGTCAGAACACCAGAGCTTTGAAATTAAGCTGTGTATCTACCAAGCATATTAAATAAAGGAGCTCAAGTTTTCTCAACACAAATTAAAAATTTAAGTGATAGTCCTTTTCTTCTCGGGAGGTGTTTTTCACAATCACTGTAATGATAGGGAAGAGTTCCACCAATCCCTGGAAGATGGGAGGTTTTTTCATTTGTTTTTGTAGCCTCTACCCCATTGTCCCTTTGCTAAGCTTACCCCAGCCTGCCCATCACTGGGGACTGTGTAGTAAGTGATGTCTCAGGTCCTTTGAGCCCCTTAGCAAGTAACACATTACAAATACGGCATTTTCTATATGAGTTTTGGTTATTTAGTTAAAACGCTGATGCACTGTTAGAATCATTTTCTAAAATCCTGAAAGGCAATGACTGGCAGAAAAATTCAAGTGTATAACCTCAGAATAAAGGGAAGTTCTTCAACTAAATAAATTTGAAATCCTAAAAAAAAAAAAAATCACTACTTTGTTCTTACTTTTCTCATTGTGTTCACACTGGTAGAAGTTCATCATGGTGGCCGGTGGCCACTGTGTTCTAAGCTGCCCTCTGTCGCCAACATCCTGGCCTGTTTGCAGTTACACCGCATCTCATGTGAAGGCTCCCAGCACATGGACCAACCCTTAGAAGATGTCCAGTCAATTTATACTGAATGTATAAGTCCACAGCTCAACCCTCAGTTGACCAGCAGGGCCCCCATGGTGTGATGGAGATACTTGGCAGTGTATATCTCTCTGATAAAGAATGGAGAAGAAATCTACCCTGGGGTTTGTGTTGTTGGTTTGGTAGAAATTACATCCCAGCCTATGCAACCTCATATACTAGGCTACGGTGATACATTGATTCAGCTCGCATTGTCACTTGGATCTGGTCATGACATGTAGCTCCCATAGACGACTCCATCTAACCTTTTCTTACTTGCCTGTGGTCCCTGTCTCTTCCCAGACTGCCAGCTGTCTGGCAGAGGGCTACCAGGGAGAGCTTGTCAAGTGTCCAAGGTTCTTCATCAAACAGATCCAGCTTGATTCCCACCCCCTCACCAGCTCCCTTCTGTTCACCATCCTCACTCTTCCTATATTCATTTCTCTTCACCTTGTCTCCTCACGTAGAATATCATTCAGCAAGAAGTGGTGACAGTCACGATGACAATGGTGGTGAGGATGGTGGCCTTTTTCCTCATCATTACCATCACTGACACTGTCACTATCATCATCAACTTCATTATCATGGTCAGCCTCTCCTCTGCCTTCATGTAGCTGTTCACGTAGGTGAGAGGTATTATCTCAGTTGACCTTCACTCCAACCTTCTGATGCTTGGAAGTCTCCTCAGAGAAGGACTTGAGATTCAGTTTAAATACCCAGCTTGAGGCTCCTTCACAAGTCCTGGAACCAGGTCTCAAATCCAAGTCTTCTGAGCCCATGAGTCCCCAGTCCTTCTTCAAAGGACGGAGCCACTGTCCCACTTCTCCACCTCTTCTGCTCCACACTGATCTTGCTTATCTCTCAGTGCCGATGGTGCTAGAGTCAGATGAGCAACAAGTTATTCCTGGTGTTTGCAATGCCTTCTCTTACCCATTTAGATCAGCAGTGAGGGTTCTGGGGGATAGATATCCATGCACTGCACCATTCCTAGGGAAGCCCTTCGTGATGTAGGTTCTGCCTCCCCCCCACAGCTGACTGCCCACCACTCTGACTTCCATACACCTGGGCTCTCACCCACCTCCGTACTCTCAGGCGCTGCTCCCTCCCCTCGGGACTCCTTCCCCACCTTTTGTTTGAAGCAGACTCCTTACCTGGTACCACAACGACTTGCTGAGCAGTCCTTCCTCTGGACAGCCCTCCACCTCCCGGCAGAGATTGGGGTCTCTCCTTGCCTGTGTGCCTTGAGTACTTTGTATGCGTCTCTCATGAGGTCCTTCTCACAGAAGCTGGGGGATTCTGTTGACTCGAGGCCAAAGAAACTCTGAAAGCCTCTCCATTTTTCTAAAGCCCGCACTTCAACAGGCTTCTGATGACCTTGGGTTCTTTCCCTCTCGTCTGTAGCTGGATGAAGGCACTCCTCCAGAACCAAAGGGGACGTTTGTCGACTATCAGACGACGGTGGTTAAATACTCCAAAGCCATTGCGGTAACAGCTCAGGAAATGGTAAGAGGAAAATGGGCTGCCCCCCCCTCCCCACTGTTGCCCTCTTGTCCACCGCATCACAGAGTCCTCAGATCTGGGGTCTGTGCTGGAGAGAAATTGGTCCTTGCCACCAGCTCCCCCTGGGCCCCAGCTTTGTCCTTATCTGTGGTCTTTCTGGCTGCCTGTGGTCTCGAAGCCCCAGGCCGCTAGACATTTCATCTCATGAAAAAGCTCTAAAAGGGAATTAATGATTGACTGAGACTTGGGCATGAGGACAGGGGAGCAAAGGAAAGAGAGAAAATTAGAATCAAGGAGGAAATGAGAAGGAAATTGCAAATTCCAGAGAAAGAAAAAAATATCCTATTTACTTCACAGAGGACTTGAGATGTTCTTCTAGATTAAAGTTACAGTACAAGAGAAGAAATTTGGGGATAGAACTGAGATTGACTGATGGAATTGAATTATAATACTTGGACAGTACTTACAATGAGCAATAACATAGCAATAACAGTCTTCCAGGCAAAATAAAAGTGTGGTTATATAAGAAAAATTTTTTTCTCCTGACAGCAGAAGGCATGTAAATTTTAGAGGTAATTTTTATTTATTCGTTTTTTGCCAAAATGTAATGCAGTCCATTTGTATCATATGGATGTTTAGATATAAACGGCATTGAGAGACAGTGAATGTTATCAATAGATTAAAAAGTCGTACCAAAAAATGACAAATGTTGTCCTCAGATAATTAATAGACATACATAGTAAGAAAGTTCTTAACTTCTGAAGGCTCAGATGTCACAGGATAAAACTGAAAGGCGCCTGTTTGTTGCTACCCCCCTCTCCAGCCGGAGGTGGAGGGACGAGACTGCACCGCCACGTGGTTCCTGCCCCATCAGGCCCAACGCCTCTCTGGACGGTTTTGTCATGTAGTCGTGTGTCCACTAGAGGTTGAGCTTGGACCACAAAGGCTTCCCCAGCTGCTGCTGCTCGTTCTTAGAAACTCTGCAATTGTGCCAGGCTCATTGTTGAAAAGGACTCGGGCTGGGGAGGGAGGGAGGAACAGTGCCCATCTCAGCGACTGGGAGGAGGCTGGAGTCGGCCCCGATCTGGCCCTGCTCGAGAGCTCGGGGGGACGCAGGTCACATCTGGCAGCCCTCGGTGCCAAATCCTCCGAGCAGGGAGCGCAGGGCAGCTCACCAGAGTGGGGGAAACAGTTCCAGTGGCCCCACGGTGTTTCTGGAATATCTCCTGGGCGAGGCTCTTGGCCAGCCCGTCTTGACCCTGCGTGTCCACACTTGAGGACCCCGGCTCCTGAGGTGGCTGGCGGGGTCCCTGATCGGGTGAGAGTCCTCTCACCACCCCAGGTGGCCCCCAGAATCACTGTGGCCTCAAATGGAACAGCTCTTGGCACAGCCTTGTTCTCTTGGGGTTCGGCATGCATTCCTTGGGAACCCACACCTTGGCCGAAAGCCTGTGACACTTCCTGATGCCTTGGGAACCCACACCTTGGCTGAAAACCTGTGACAAAACCTGGCACATGTTCACGTCCAGCCTCAGTGGCTGCAGAGTTATATGACAGGTTTTTTGGGGTTTTTTTTTTTTTTTGCTTAAAGCCCTTTAAATACAAAGAATTCAGATGCCACAGAAAGTACTGTTGTCTAGGGAACAGGTTGGGCGGGGGGAAGCCTTGGGCCCAAGAGGGACATGGATACCTTTCTGGGGGGCAGGTTCAAACTGCCTTTGGGAACTAAGAGGCATTTTTTTATCAGAAGAGGAAAAACTAGAAACGAGCATGTCCGCTAGGTAGAGTAAGTTAAGTTTTTCTGTGAAACAGGGGAAAATAGAGAATATATTGAGAGTAGAAAAGGCAGAACTTGACCATTTTGGCTGCAGCATACTCTTCACTAAATTTGTGGCTGAAACTGTGGTCGTTCTTTGGCACAATGTTACTCCAAAGCTGTATTCTGTGAGTTTCTTCCTCCAAAACAAAATGTTAGGTGTGTCCATCACTTGAGCCACGACTTCCTAATGACCCTGTCCTCATGCCCCCCTCAGCGGTGCGGGACCCCCTTCTGGGTTCCCAGAGACCAGATCAGCCCCAGAGCCACGTGTGACCCGGGTGTGCGCTGCACGGAGCTGCGCCCCCTTGCGGTTTCTCTAGGGAACTTCCCTGGGGACCCCACGGGGCAGGGCTGGCTGGACGCCTGTGTTCTCACCTCCCAGAGAGGGGACCCTGAGGCCCGGCCTCCATGCTGCACGGCCTGACCCTGAGCATGCTGCCACTGACCCGGCCGGGACCTGCTGGCCTGTGGTACGGGATGCAGCACCCGCTTCGCTTGAACCGCCCTCTCCAGCGTCCAGCCCCCAGTGCGAGCCAGAAGGTTGAAAGTGAATGAAACCCTTTGGCTTCCGGTGGTATTAACCCGTGGTTCTCACGCTTTTCTCTGTGTGTATGTGTGTTTGTGTCTTGCTTGTTTTCTTTTTCCAGATGACTAAGTCGGTTACTAACCCGGAGGAGTTGGGAGGACTGGCTTCACAAATGACCAGTGACTATGGGCACCTGGCTCTCCAGGGCCAGATGGCAGCAGCCACGGCGGAACCGGAGGAGGTCTGCCACCTTAAGTCCCTGTTTTAAGGAGCAAACCCACACTGGTGCCCACTCCCGGGGAACTGTCCATAGCTTAGCTCCTCCCCCAGAAGACCCCAGCCTGGTAGCCAGAACCAGGCTTATTCCCTCACACCCCCCAGGTTTAGACCCAGCCTGCGCTCAGGGCTCACTGTCCTTTCTGAGGCTGATTGACAGAGACCTGGGGCATCTGGGGAGACGGGCTTTCACCAGAAGGACTCTGTTTACAGTGTTCTGCCAGGACTCCTATCCCATCACTGATGCCAAGGGCAGAGCACGCACCACACTTCCTCCTCCCACTTAGCGGTCCCCCTCAATTATGTGTGTATTTCCCAAAGGCTTACAGAAGTGTTAGAACAGCCAAGTGCAGGATTCAGTTATCCCTCCCTTGGGAAAGAGCTGTGTACCTAGCCTGCTTTCATGAATCAAAGTCTTGCCCAAATATTGTTGGTGGCTTTTTAAGAGCTGAACCAGATCCCTGTCCTATACCTCCTGTGGACCCCTCTTCCTTACCGTCCTGCCTTCCCTAAACTCGCTTTCCTTAATGGCCAATGCAGGCTTGCCTCAGAACACCTGCACCCTTAAGGGTCTTTAAGTGGCCAAAGTTTAGCTCCAGAGGTCACTCTCTAAGAGGTCCCCTGTCTAATAGCTCCGAGAAATGGAGTGGCCCATTGGCAAGCACACAGGATGGGTGCCTGAGGACACACATCAGTGTTAACACATAGAAGGGGCCCAGGCCTGAGCTCCTGTGTGCCTCCTTAGAGAAAGGAAGCTCCGTCTGCAATAAAGGATAATGGAGTGGATTGCAGGGACCCTGGGAAGACGAAGGTAACTACATCCATGAAATTCGGCGAGCTGTTTATGGAGGGCAAATCCTGTTCATAACACTCCTAAGTGAGCCAGGCTGTCAAGGCAGAAGGTTGTGGCCGTCTTCCCTTCTCCTGGGGTTGACAGTCAGTGTCCGCTAGTTACTCAGTGCTGCTGTTTGTCCTGAGGGCCAGGTCTAAGCATGTCTTCACAAAGACTCCAGAGACACTACAGAAGTGAAAACCCCAAACACAGTCACTTTCTAACGTACGTTGTAACAATGCATGTAAATGGGAGAATCATATATATGTACTTGCATACATATATATCCGCATGGGATGACTTGAGTTTCTAACAGTGCCTGTGGTTTGAGATTTTAGATTGATTGAGTATTTAGGCTGCGGCATGAATAATTCTATTTGCAATGAATCTGTTAAGTGACTCCCAGGAAAGAAAAATTATCAGAGACCTGCATCAGGATTCTGTTGGTTCTTTACACAAGGCCATCTTTTTTTTTTTTAAACGACTCCCTGTTTTAGTAGGATCATATGGACTTGTAATTCATGTGATTAACATGTAATTTTGAATTTCATAAACAAGTGTAAGAGAACTAGTGTTACAGTCAGGGAAAGTTTGGTTGGGCAAAAGGAAGAAGTGTTTGGCTTTTCAAGAGGGTTGGAAACTAAAGGAGGCTGATCGTGAGGGAGGTTTGGATCTCTGTCCCGAGAAATCTTTGAAGGTGGAATCTACATGCGTCTGCCTTGATTGGTTTCAGTGCTGACCTGCCTGAGTTACTGAGCAAATACCCAGGGATCTATGAAGCCCTTTCCACTTCTGAGTTCTTATGAGCCACCCCACCCCACGTGTGACACAAGCACATATTCTAAATGCAACTCAGATCATTGCGGCAAAATGCAAAAGAAATGCCAAAGCAGCCAGGAAAGAAAACGCATTGCTAAAAGCACGAGAGCAAGTTGCTTTAGGTCCTGGCCCTGCGTTTGCAGCAGCTAATGGTTCCATTAAGGTTTTCCCTTTTCACCATTGCATCTTGAGATGTGTTTTACATTCCAGACACACGAGCAGTGTGACCTGGAGCGAAAAGGGGCAGAGAGAATATAAAATTACCAGTGGCTTGCGAAGGAAAATTCTTTGTGTGCATTTGCCAGACAGATATTTGGGGGAAAACTGAGAAGGTTAGGAGATCCCTGAAGCAAGGCAGGTTTTTATTCCAAGTCTGTGGAATTATTTGTATACCCAAGAGGGCCCCACATCACAGCATGTGAAAATATTTATATCCAGGGCAAATAAGAAGTCGCCCCCTTCCCTGCGGTCCTGCTGTCTGCTGTGCCGAGTCAGCGTTTTGGTCTTTTCCAGAATGGGACAATCACAGGAAAAGTCCTAGCTCTGCCCTCTGAACATCCAGCCAGAGCTTTCTCTGCTAATCCTTTCCATGGAAAATTCAACCTTTTGCTAACATCCCTATGAAAACTTCTTTTTTCAGAGAAGTGAAAACCCTCTGGCGACTTTGCAATTTATGATAAGTTTCCTCTTTAAAAAAACAAAAGAAGAAAGAAAATGTAGATCTCGTGAGCCACAGCTTCTAAATGCAAAGGCAGGGGCGCCGTCTCTGAGGACGTGTTGCCGTAACCACGGGTAATCCTGCGTGTCTTAAAAGCTGGCAGGAACGTTTGTCAGGAGCCTGTGGTGAGAACCAGAGCCCTTTCCCCCGGATGAGAGAAGTGTCTGCTCGAGACGTCCCTAAAACTTTCCATTCCGGGACACGCTTTCTGTGGGTGGCAGGGTGATGCCCTGCCTCTGCGGTACACACTAGTTTTTCCTGCCGTGTTTGCCATCGAAGGAGGAACTCCAGTTGGTCAGATAACACCCATTCTTGCCTTTCCAACGTCCACAAGCGCTCCCAGGCAAATTCTGTTTGACCTGGTTTCAGATGGGATTGTTCTGAAAGCCCGAGTGTGATCTGTACGTTTTGTGTAGTTTTAGGCAGTCAAGACAATGGATCTGTGGTTCTTAGACACCCTCCAAATGAAACGAGATCCAAGCCTTCATGAAGGCCAGGCTTCTAATTTCCCTCAAGGCACAAAACCAGGAGACAGTCTTCTCCATTTTACTTTTATTTGGGCAGGAAGAGGGGATTGAGGGTTTTTCTTGATGGTTCAAGTATTGCTTTACTAAAGCTGCCAATTTAGAACTCCAGAGTTTATGTCTTGGAGCAACATTCCTTTCTAATAAACACTGGTGGTAAGTTGGATCACTCTGGGGGCTGGTCCTATTTGCAGAGAGGTTTAGTGTTGCTTTGAGAAGTGCAGCATTTTTAAAGCCCTTATCTGTTTGAAACCGTCTTAAAACTGCATCCCCTTTCTAGAATGTTCCTCCAGCAGTACAGAATGTTCCGTGAAATTGCATAGAGGATGTTGAGTCTACCGTCCTTCGTGTACGTGCCCTAGCTCTCCCCTGCACAGGGGGAGAAGGGTGAGAATACGCGAGCTGTTTATCCAGGCCACCCTGGTGCCGGTGCTGTGCTGGGCACCGTCCCATTTACCTCCCAGCTTCAGTGTGTGAGTTGAGAATCCTCTGTCGTCCCCATTTCCCAGGCAAGCAAACCAAGGAGGCCCAGGGAGCGCTGATCAATTGCCCAGGCCCACACAGCTGCCACAGTTAGTGTGGAAGCCCCTTTTTAAATAACTTTTGGGAATAAGTGAATGTTTTAAGCAAGGCAATACGCTGACAAGCAAATATGTCAAAGTCAGGATTCACGGCCAGGTGTGCTGGCCGTTGCGGCCCTTGCTTTTTGCCCTGCGCCAAGCTCTCTTTTCATGATAATGAACATTCATGGGGCACTTGCTGCTTGCTGACTTTTTACACCTACCTTCTCTTTGGTTGTCCACCTGCCTTGGAGGTGGGCAAGGGCAGGGTCTGTCCCGTGTCGCAGGTGAGGAAACAAAGTCCCCATGAGGTTAGTGGGCTCACCCAGAGAGTCCGGTGGCCAGGAGAGGGTAGAGCTGGAAACAAGTTCCGTGGTCCTTTCTGCTGCTGCCCACGTGGGCGCAGGGTTGGGAGCAGGGGTGGGGCTGGCATTCTAAGATCCTTACTTCCTGTTACGTTCAAAACTTGTCCTTCGTAACACCATATCCCCCTGCATGCTGTCCACACAGGATCGCACAGCCAAGTCAGTCAGAGGTTTGCGTGGCCATGCCCCAGAGGGTTCTCCAGGCATGTAGGAGACAATTGTGTGACCTGGTACAGACCCCAACTCCAGGACCAAATCCTGGGTTGACTGAGAACTCCAAAGCTTTTGCAACTGTTGTCTTAGTTTGGTCTCATCCCTTTGCTTTCTGGTACTGGTCTTCCTCGTGCTTCCTAACTGGGATTTCAGCCCTGAATGACCTGCTGTGCCACCTCCAGGGTTGCCTTTACAGGGTCCTCTGCAGCATGTATGACGTCACCTCCAAGAGGGAGGCTGAGCGTCAGGACGTTGGGGTGTGTTTTTATGGCACAGCCTTCTGAGAGGGAGCTGGGGGCATAAGAGTGTCACCGGGGATGTCTTCCCACGATTCATCGTGTCGGCCGATAGGTTTCAGGTTTGGGACAGCACAGGAGCTGGTTCCTTCTCCCTCCCACCCCTAGGTGGAGGCCTGTCGTTCTGCAAACAGAAAGCTCAGACTTGGCTCCAGTGCAGGGAGTGGGAGAGATGCACGAAGGCTCTTCCAGAGTCTGGATCTTTTCTAGCCCAGTGGTTTCACACCTTCTTCTACAGAATCCCGACCCAGGGACAGTGCTCTGGAAGTTCTGCACACGTTTGGCTCAAGTTTCACTTTTCAAACATAGTGTCACTATTTGTATAAAAACTGTTGGGAAAAGCTACATGGACTCTTGAACATATCCTAGGCCAAAATGGTAACCCACCGGGGCCACCTAGTGGCCTACTCTGGGCCGCTGGGTGGTTTTATGCAGACCTCAGGCTCGCACAGCATCTTCCCAGGCTGCTGTGGTCAGGGGACTGTGGGAAAACTGTTCCCTTTTGCTTTAATTACACATAGAACAGGATTTTCAACACAAATACAGACATGAGTTGGTGGCCGAGGCTGTCAGTGGCCTTCGTAACCCCATCTCTGGATCACTGAGTCTCCTTGTTGACTTTTTGAGTCAAGGATATAAATTTTAACTCATAAAGGAAAAATATAGTAATAACATTGCTTCTATTTTAGATGTTGAGGTTCCGGGAGAGATTTTATTAGAGGGTGGGAAAGGATTCTGCTGTTAAGTGGAAAAAAAATCAAGGAAATTAAAACACTGAGCTAATGAGTAGAGCACTGTGCTTGGGATTAAAGACTTGGATTCTCATCTCGCTTTGCCAGGGACCAGCTGTGTGATTTTGGGGCCAATCACCTCACTTCTCTGGGCCTCAGTCTCTTCATCTGTAAAATGGGGAGGTTGAATGCATAAGGTCTTTTTTATTTTGAAGTTCTGTGAGTGTTTCTTCTTCCATTTCCCCTGACCTGGCTTCCCCATTAGCACCTTATCCTTTAGAGATCGGTGCTCATCCTTGCTGGACAGCTGAGTTCTTGCCTTTAGATTAGCTCTGATCCTTGAGTACTTAGAGTTAAACTGTATGGATCTGAAAATGCTTGAGAGCCAGCTTGAATGTAAAACTTTAATGGAGCATCTCCCTGCTTCAGCTTGACCTTGTGTTTAACCAGCGAGCATGCCCAGCAGACAGATATCCTTAAATGGCACTGCCGCTCTGTGGGCAGAATCGGAGCCTCCCTCGTTCTCAGTTGTGGCCTTGATGCTGTCCTGGTCCCGATCTGTTTTCAGAGCGGCCATGTTGGGTGATCCCGGCGTGATGCTCGTGTCGTATGGTTAACAAGAAGCCCTGCCTGATTGCGAAGCCTCTGTGGCACCTGCTCACATACAATTAGAAGACACACAAAAGAGCAGGAAGCTCGAGTTCCCAGGGCAGGAGAATTTTTTACCAAATAGATTTAAACATCCTTTGGGCTTCAGAAGGTTCAGGGAAATAACCTTTCCCCCCGGAAAGCAGTACATGTTGCAGCCCCCTCGCTCCCCAGAGTCGCTCTTCCTGAAACTCTGACTTGTGGGAGGATGGTCAGAGATAGCACCCAGGTGGCCCAGATCCCCAGGTGTGTGGATTCCTAGCTTTTATTCTCAAAACCTGAGATCGCTTAGTAACCATCCTTGAGAGATGCTGGAAGGTTAAGCACACAGCTTCTGGCTCTGGTGGATTCTTGAAAATAACACTTAGCTTAGACGTGTTTTGTTTGTATGTAGTTGGTTACCTGGGCTGTATTGATCAGACCAAAATGAAAGTTGATGTGAAACAAAGCCAGAAGGATGGAAACTTCGGGAGGGAGAGGTGGAATTTATTACACCATAAAGAGACAGCTGGCAGCTGACCCAGAGTGGAGCTCATTTGGCTTCTTATAGGCAAAGTAGCTTTTATAATCATACAACCCAGGGGTCATTAAAAGAATGCATGCCTGCTGAGCCTGCAGCCCTCAAAATGTGACTTTTTAAGGAAACCTCCACCTGGCTCGAGAGAAAGGAAGCGTGGGCCCAGCATGGTTGCTGAGGAAGGGGGCGTTCTGGTTGGTAAACACAGCAATTTTGCAAGAATCTGAACACTTTCAAATATGCTTTATACTAAAGCTATATATTCTGAACTTCTAATTACCCTCTAGGGCTTTTGTAAGGAATAAATGAAATTAAATGCGTTACCTGCTTAAAAGAGGCCCTGACACACAGTAGGGGCTCAATAAATGAATGAATAATCCCACAGAGTTCATCTAATTAACATTCTTACCTAGTGGCTCAGGATACAGATAAACAATACACCAGGAAAGGTAACCAATATTATTAAGCTTGCTTCCTGTGGGCATTTTACAGTCTCTAAAAAGGGAAGCAGAATCCACCAAATTCCGTACTTCACCAAGCAGAGACTCCTAACAGCAGTGGAATTTTCCTAGCCAGGCTCCCCTAGGACGTAGGAGAAATTTTCCACGTGGGGCAGACCTCCACGGCAGGTCCGTCAGGCTTCTCCCTCCCCACCCTGGGCTTGCCTCCACAGATCGGCTTCCAGATTCGCACTCGGGTGCAGGACCTGGGCCACGGCTGCATCTTCCTGGTGCAGAAGGCGGGGGCCCTCCAGGTGTGCCCGACGGACAGCTACACCAAGAGGGAGCTGATTGAGTGTGCCCGCACTGTCACGGAGAAGGTAAGGAACAGCCTTAGGGGTGGGCAGGCATGGTGACCCTCCGGGACCAGGGACGCACCTGAAAATTAAGCCAAAAACCATCCAGGTGGGTCAGGTCCAGTTGTCTTCCCTCCCTCCCAGGGTCTCCCCAGGGACAGGGCGCATCAGGGAACTAGGCGTGATCCACAGTCCTGAGAAAGTGTGTGGGGGACTGTCCCCCAGAGGTCTGGGCCCCGGTGGTCACCCGCAGGGCTCTTCTGCAGACAGACTGCACAGAGGGCATCCAAGTCACAGAGCGCCAGGAGCCTCTCCCTGCAGCCCCCTCTTGACAATTTTGCCCCCGGGCCTTCTCAGAGAGGCTCCCAGGTGTGAGGGCTGAGCGAGAAGGCCCCACAGCTCCTCTTCTGCAGCCCCTTTGTTTCCAGATGAGACAGTGAAGTGGGGAGGGCTACGTCACCCGGTGGGAGAGCAGGAGTCCGCAGGCCGTTTTCTGACTCCAGCCACAGCTGATGTAGAGAGGATCCCATAGCGTGGTGCATGGGGCTCTGGGCTCCCAGCTAAGCTACTTCGCCCTGCCAAGCCTCGACTTCCTTCAGTAAAGTGAGGATGAGGAAACAGAATGAATGCCTGGCCCGTGAGTTGTGAAAATTAAACGTGGCAATTTGTGTAGAAGAGCTTGGCACGGTGCCAGGGGGCACGGTTCAGCATTTAATCATCCTGGCTGCTTGCTGTTCCCTGTCTCTGCCCTCCAGCACTCCCTTCTCCCAGGACGTTCTCCCTGGTTCACGGCACCCCATTCTGAACGTCCCTTCCGTCCCAGCAGCTCATTGACTCTCCCGCAGTTTGCTGATGGTTTGCTTGGCTTATTTCTCGGAGTCGTCGTTTTCAGGGCAGCCCCTGTGCAGGCCGCCTGCGGTGTGGGCTGTGGCATCCGTCTTTGCTGCCTTTTCCCTCTCCTTCACTTGGGTCATAGGACATAGAGCTCGGCACTGTTCAGACGCTTGGCAGCAGGACTCGAGGGGTGGCGGGGACCCTCCTCTGGAAGCTGCCACTACAGAGGCTACTCTGTACATGGCCCCTCGCCGCGGCCGAGCATCAGTCTGGCCGTCTACTCCAGCCCACAGGACCTCCCTGGACTCCCCAGGACGAGGAAATAAATCTCTCAACTCGAGGAAGGCATTCTTCCTCCTTTCAAAGCCCGTCCTTGTTGTTAAAGTTACTCATGCCAGGTCCCCCCATGGAGGACCTTGGAATGGAGCCCCAAGGGAGGGGAGGAGAGGGTTTAAGCTGCTTGATGTTGGCCAGCGTGGCCAAGCACCGTGGTCCTCCTGAGCTGGCCTCCATCATACTGCTCCCAGCAGAGGCTCCCAGACTCAGGACACCAGGAGAAGGATCGGGGTGGGGGGCGGCTGGCCTTCTGGGTGGTTTCCTGCTATCTGTCCCTACCTTTTTCTCTCCTGCCCTCCCATCTTCCCTGGTGCTGTTCTTACCTGTCTTGCTTGGGTCTGAGTCCCCCCAGCTACGAGAACAGACCCATAAGGGGAAGAGAGCGGCTGGCTGGGGAAGGAAGGAGGAGCTGGTGTGGCAAGAATTGGGGGGAACCTGGGAGGTGGGACCTGGGAGGTGGGACCTGGATGTGAAGGGAGCACACCTTCTTTCCACAGCCTGGGGGAGAGCCATACCCAGGGGTGGAGTGGGTCCAGTTTGCCTTGTAGGAAAGTGTCTCTAGGAATGTGAGGGCGTACTGGAGGGGTGACAGGTGCCAATGAAGGGTTTCTGACACTGAAGTGAACACCTTAGCCAAACTGCTGGCCCCTTAGGTCCCTGGAATTACTATTCGGTGGTGGGCGCTGGCTCAAGGTGATACAGGAAAAATGGGGCGTGAAAGGATGGCCATGCCACAGGTCTCAGACGAGTCCCCGGGATGCACCCCATCAAGTGAGGGTCCTTGGCTTCACACAGGAAAGAATTCAAGAGCGAGCCATAGTAGAGCAAAGGTAGATTTATTCAGAGATACATACTCAATAGACGGAGTCGTCTCCGAAGGCGAGAGGCGACTTCAGAGCACGGAGCCCTCTAGGAAAGTGAGATCGGCCACGAGGTGTGGGGTTGTTAGATTTTATAGGCTCAATAATTTCATATAGTAACAAGTGGGAGAATTATTCCAACTACTTTGGGGAAGGGGCTGGGATTCCCGGGGTACTCAGCCATTAGCCACTTTTTGACCTTTTATAGTCAGCCTTGAAACTGTCCTGGCACCTGTGGGAGGGCCATTTACCATGCTGTGGTATTACAGTGAGCGTATAACGAAGCTCAAGGTCTTCTGGGAGTTGAATCTTCTGCTATGTTGGTGCTAATTGCTGTGTCATTCTTTTCATGGTTGTGCCCTGC
This sequence comes from Camelus ferus, assembly GCF_009834535.1. Taxonomy (NCBI): domain Eukaryota; kingdom Metazoa; phylum Chordata; class Mammalia; order Artiodactyla; family Camelidae; genus Camelus; species Camelus ferus. The sequence continues at coordinate 5,773,418 of NC_045701.1, read as the reverse complement.
CCCCTTCCCTCCTGCCTCAAAGGGAGTGATGGGATGGGAAGGTTACATGAGGGGATCCCCTCTGGGTTCCAGGCCCTCTGGGGTCAACTGTGAAGAATTTCCAGTCAAGAGGCAGCGGGGAGGGTATAGCTAGTGGTAGAGCACATGCATGGGCGAGGTTTGGGGTTCAATCCCCAGTACCGCCAGTTAAAAAAAAAAACAAAAAAAACAGAGGCAGCCAAGGGAGGAGTGATGAGTGTTAGCAGAGGGCTGTTCTACAGAAAACCTGATCAGACGGGACAGAACGGCCACACTTTTCATGGGAGCCTGATCGTTATCCTTCTTGGTGGCGTCAGAAACATAACCAAATAAATGGATCGTCTGCCCTTTACCGAACACTTACTAAGTGCCAAGTACTTTACATACATTTTTCTGCCCATTTATTCCTCTCCCAACCCTGATAGGCAAGAAGTAATAGCCCCCTTTTCCAGATGAGGACACTGAAGCTTAGAGCAGTGAAGCAGCCTACCTGAGGTCGTCTGGCTAGCAAATGGTGTTTGGACAGGCTGTGGACTCCAACGGTGCTGGTCACACCTAAGCCGCATTGGCTCCTGGAGAGAAAATGCAGGGTTTTGTTCTTGTTTTTAATATTTTTTCCCAGTTTTATTGAGGTATAATTGGCATACAGTGCTGTATAAGTCTTGGTTGTATAGCATAGTGATTTGTCTTAGAACTGTCATGAAATGGTTTCAGTAAGTTCAGTTAACATCCATCATCTCATATAACTACAAAAAGAATATATGTGTATATTTTTTTCCTTGTGAGATGGGCTCTTAGGATCTACTCTTAAGAACTGTCATAGAGATGACAAGGCAGTGTTAACTCTAGTCATCATGTTGTAGGTTACATCCCCAATACATACTTACCTTGGAACTGGAAAGGTTGTGCCTTTGACCACCTTCATCCAATCTCATCTCCCTCAGCCATAACCACAAATCTGATCTTTTTTATGAGGTTGGTTGTTTTCTGTTTTGTTTTCATTTTTATTCAATTTCTTTAAACTAAAATAAAACCAATTCACCTATTTCTCCCACCTCCCATCTCCCACCTGTGATGACCACCAGTCTGTTCTTTTCTATCTATGAACTTGGTGGGTTTTTTTTTTTAATTCCACATATAGGAAAGATCACACAGTATTTGTTTTTCTCTGACTTTTAGCATAATGTCTTTGATATCCATTCATATTTCAAAAATGTCAAGATTTCATTCTTTTTTATGGCTGAATAGTAGTCCATTGTGTATATATACAGCACATTTTCTTTATCCATCATCCATCAATGGGCACTTAGGTTTTTTCCATATATTGGCTATGATAAATAATGCTGCAGTGAGCATGGGGTGCATGTATCTTTTCCAGTTAGTGTTTCTGTTTTCTTTGAATAAATACCCAGAAGTAGAATTGCTGGATCATATCTAGTTCTATTTTTAATGTTTTGAGGAACCTCCATTCTGATCTTTATATGGGGCTGCACCAATTTATATTCCCATCAACCACGCACAGCCTCTTCTTTGCATCTTTGCCAATGCTTGTTACTTCTTGTCTTTTTGTTAATAACTGTTATTACAGGTGTGAGGTGCTATCTCCTTGTGCTTTTGATTTGCATTTCCCTGATAATTAACGATGTGGAGCATCTTTCCATGTACTTTTTGGCCATCTGTATGCCTTCCTTGGAAAAATGTCTATTCAGATCTTCTGCACATTTTTAAAATCAGACCTTTTTTTTTTGCTATTGAGCTATAATTAGTTATTTATATGTTTATAAGATGCATGATTTGCAAGTATTTTCTCCCGTTCAGTAGATTGCCTTTTCATTTTGTTGACGGTTTTCTTTACTTTACAGAAGCTTTTTAGTTTGACGTAGTCCCACTTGTTTATTTTTGTTTTTGTTGCGTGTGCTTTTGGTGTCAGATTCAAAAAACCATCACCAAGACCTGTGTCAAGGAGGTTACTGCCTATATTTTCTTCTAGGAGTTTTATGGTTTCAGGTCTTATGTTCAGGTCTTACATTTAACCCATTTTGAGTTCATTTTTGTGTATAAAGATAGTTCCATTCTTTTGCGTGCGGCTGTCTAATTTTCCCAACACCATTTGTTGGACAGACTGTCTTTTCCCCCGTTGTATATTCTTGGATACTTTGTCATAAATTAATTGACCACACATGCATGGGTTTATTTTTGGGCTCTCAGTTCTGTTCCATTGGCCTATGTGTCTGTTTTTATGCCAATACCATACTGTTTTAATTACTATTGCTATGTAATATAATTTGAAATCGGGGGTGTGATGCCTCCAGCTTTGTTTTTCTTTCTCAAGATTGCTTTGGCTGTTTGGGGTCTTTTATGGCTCTATACAAATTTTACAATTGTTCTATTTCTGTGAAAAACACCATTGGACTTTTGATAAGGAATGCATTGAATTATATATTGCTTTCAGTAGTACAGATACATTTTAACAATATTTTTCCAAATCATGAGTACGGAATATCTTTCCACTTATTGGTGCCTTCAATTTCTTTCTTTAATGCCTTGTAGTTTTCAATATATGCATCTTCTACCTTCTTGGTTAAATATATTCCTAGTTTTTTATTCTTTTTGATGCAGTTGTCAGTGGGATTGTTTTCTTGATTTCTCTTTCTAATAGTTTGTTATTAGTGTAGAGAGACACAACAGGTTTTTGTATATTGATTTTGTATCCTGCCACTTTACTGAATTCATTTGTTCTAACTTTTTTTTTTTTCCTGGAAGCTCCAGGATTTCTTATGTATGATACCATGTCATCTGCAAATAGTGACAGCTTTACTTATTCTTTTCCAATCTGGATGCTTTTTATTTCTTTTTCTTGTCTCGTTGCTCTGGCTAGGACTTGCAATACTGTGTTGAATTAAGGTGTTATGGGTAGGCATCTTTGTCTTGTTCCTGGTCTTGTTCCTTTGAGTATAACATTAGCTGTGAACCTGTTGTTTGAAGGTAGCCTTTATGTTGAGCTGTGTTCCCTCTATACCCACTTTGTTGAGAGTTTTTATCATCGTGGTTGTTGAATTTTGTCAAATGTTTTTTCTGCATTTATGGAGATGACCATATGGTTTTTAGCCTTCATTTTATAAATGGGGTGCATCACACTGACTTAAATGTAGATGTTGAACCATCCGTACATCCCTGGACTAAATCCCACTGGACTGTTGTTTATAATACTTTTATTGTGTTGTTGAATTCAGTTTGCTGATATTTTGTTGAGGATTTTTGCATCTATGTTCATCAGGGATATTGGCCCATAATTTTCTTTGCTCGTGGCACCCTTCCCTTATTTTGGTATCAAGGTAATGTTGGCCTCATAAAATGAGTTTGGAAGAGTTTCCTCCTCTTCTATTTTTTGAGCATTCTTTAGTGTTTTTTTGAATCTGAAGACCTTTGGGTTACATTTTCTCCATTTCTCTGTATCGTCAACATTTCTTCTCTGTCTACAGGTGTCCTTGGTGCTGTCAGCTCTTCAGGCTGGGAACAAGGGGACCCAGGCATGTATTACAGCTGCCACTGCCGTGTCTGGGATCATCGCCGACCTGGACACCACCATTATGTTTGCAACTGCAGGGACCCTGAATGCAGAGAACAACGAGACCTTCGCAGATCACAGGTATGGGAGTAGATGCCATCCTGGGGGCTCCTGGATGGGAAGAGGTTCAGTGTGGCCTCATGGACTTTGGAGATGGTACCCAAGAGCCAGAAATGTGATTATCTGTTTCGATTTCAACAAGATGCCCAAGTTGGGAAAGTGAACCAAGTAGTCAACATAAGTGCCTTTTGTCAACTGTAAACAGGGTCATTTTCCAGGTTTGCCTTTCACAGCCTATATCTGGTCCTCCAGCAGAGGATACCTTTGTGGTCTTTTTGCTTTTTTAGCTGGAAGAAAGCTGTGCCTCTGATTTGCTTACTAATCCCAGTGAGACTGGAAGTGGCCAGGACGGGCATTTAGCTCTTACCTAAATGGGGAGTGAAGCTCGGAGCCTGCTGTCTCTCCTGGGCTGGTCCTTCAGGCTCTGCTCCAGAGGCTGGGGCCAGGGTCTCCGCTTGCTGCTGGAGACGCCCCATCTCCTCACCATGTGTCTGGCACCTATTTTTCCTCTCTCTTCAGCCCCAGGGCTGGGCTGGGGAGGAGATTCCCGGTGTTCTGTCCTCCCTTCCAGAGCCCCTTGGGCTCTTATTGTCCCGGGCGGGGTCCCCTGCCCCGTGTATCCTCCCAACCCCTTGTAGCTATGAAGTGTTCTCTGAGATCGCGGGAACCACGGGAAAACAGCTGCAGGGCAGGACAAGGAGGCCGAACTGGTGGGCCTGAAACTTGATGTGAATTCTGGGTCCACTTTCCTCTCCTCTCCCATCTTTCCTGCCTGGAAGATGAGAGCCCCCCGTTAAGGGAGTAGAAACACGTCACCACTCTCCTCAATGCCCTTTAACGAAAGACCCTAGGAGGGTTTCTTTTCTTGCCAACTACCAGTGACCAAGCTCTGCCCTGTGTCTCTCCCCTCCCCTTGCCCTTCCCACCTTCACAGGGAGAACATTTTGAAGACAGCCAAGGCCTTGGTGGAAGACACGAAATTGCTGGTGTCGGGGGCCGCATCCACTCCAGAAAAGCTGGCCCAGGCGGCCCAGTCCTCAGCAGCCACCATCACCCAGCTCGCCGAGGTGGTCAAGCTGGGGGCCGCCAGCCTGGGCTCTGACGACCCCGAGACCCAGGTAGGTAGGGGTGGGGCTTGCGTTCCCACAAACGCCGTGCACCAGGCCTCAGAAGAAGCCAAATGCAGAATAAGAACTTTTGGAGTAGACTGTATGTGCTTGTGGATCCATGGTTTGGGGGAACCGGTAGGAAGCACCGTCCAGGCAAGGTCGTGGCATGGACCGTGGTGCGGCCGTGGGGATGGAGACAGGCCCACAGATTCGAGAGGAATCTGAAAAGAAGACTCAGCCGAGCTTGGTGAACGATTGGACGCAGGGAGAGTTTGGAGACAAGGGAGGAGGTGGAGGCCAGGGTGCCAGGCTAGGTCAGTGAATGCTCCCTGGGGAGCGGTCTGGCTTGGGCGGAGATGAAGGTGAGTTCAGTTTGGGGCGTGTTGCACTGGACATTATGGAGGGACCCACAGATGGAACGAGTGAGTGGCCTTGAGCCTGCTCAAGGTTGGGGACGTGGCGTCAGGGGTTGTTACCAGACAGTGACTGCAACTGCAGGGAAGGAAGGGCACGGGGGGGGGGGGGCAGAAGAAGGCGTCAGGGCACAGCTGAGGAGTCCACCAGCTGGGACCGTCTTAGGTGACGGAGATGCCCATGGAGATTGAGCAGCAGCGGCAGCAGGGCAGAGGGAAGCCGGGGGCCTGGTGTCGAGAGGAGGGAGTGCTTCAGCCCACCCGAGACACCGCCCAGGAGCAAGGAAGATGCATGTGGGAGAGCCGGCCCCCAGCCCCAGGGTCACGGAGGGCAGTGCCGCCCCGCCAGGACTGGTGGTGAGGAGTGGCCAGGCCGGTGAGGAAGGAAGCCAGCGTGTATAGGCAGCCGCTGGGCAAGTTTGGCGCTGAAGGGGAGGAGGGAGAGGAGCTGGAAGGGCCCCCCGCGCTCTGACTCTCTGCCCCAGGTTTAGCATCACTGATGCTATCTCAGGGTCCTTGGCCCAAGCCTGGCCCATCATATCCTAAGGCGGGGAACCATAGTTGAACCAACAGCCAGCCATGGCCATCGTTAAGGGAGCCTACCCATTCCCGAGTGCAGAGCTGAACGATCCCTCTGTGGTTTCAACCTCAGCACCATTAAGTGATAAACACTTCAGTTTTCACTGCTTAAACCATACTCACTCAGTAGGGAGCCTGTTAGGCCCACTGGCACAGCACTGGGTAGAGAACCCCTACCATCCGGCGCCCGTGTTGGCCGCAGCTGCCGATCTGGGGAACACACGGCCGCGGGCTTGGCTCCCACGCGGCAGTGACCCTTCCCTTCCCGGCGCTCTCCAGTGGAGCAGAACTCCGTGAGGGAAACGTTCCGTGCGTTGCCTTTTGACTCCTGCTGGCTTTCTCTTTGATAACATCAGAGCTCAGATTGGCTGCCCTCTGGAATTCCAAGCATTCCCAGAAGTCTAGGCCTCGGTATTGTTGTTACCCCCGTGGAGTAAGGAAAAGCCCAAAAACCGCTCGGGGGGTTGGAACCCACGCTCTCCCCGAGCCTGGCTCAGCTTTAGCAGAAGTGAGTCAGCCGAGAGGATTTAAATCTTTGCACACAGAGAAATGTATCGGATTGTGTAGAGTCTTAACTCCCAAATGGTCTGCATGCCCGAGAGCTCCAGCCTCTTTTGAGACCACCAGTGGAAAATATCCCCTCAGAAAAGTGCACCCACTCACTGGTCACTGCCCAGTGGACCCAGATGGGGCAGTGAACACCGGGTGTTGGCCACACACCTGCCGGCTGCCCCTGCCCTCTGCGATCTCAGGAGCCAGTGTGTGGTCCCCACCGCCGCCCTCCTCATGAGCCCCGTCACAAACTGACCTGCCCTGTGGTTTCAGAGGTTGGCAGAGATCCCGTGTGCCCTGTGGGTGAGACAGCACGGGATGGGGATGGAGAGGGTGTCCAGTCACAGCGTTGCTGTGCTTACAGCTGTCTGGGATGCTCGAGTTTCTTAGACATTTCCACGTCTGTTATCCAGTTCATCCCGGCAGCAGTGCAGTGAGACAGGCAAGGCTGGTGCCACGGACCCCTTTAGAGATGAGGAGTGGGGGCCATAGAGCTTCATACCCTGTGGAGGTGAAGACTGTGGCCCTTGGGATCACAGACCAGGGTCCGCATCTCACCCCTGCCGTTCCCCGGGCTCTGGGAGTGTGGACACGAGCATCGTAGTTCTCACTGGAAACAGCAGTGGTGAGAGTGAAACAAGATCATGTACATCGTGCTTGGCTCAGCCCCAGGAACACAACCCTCAGTGAAGGGAAGTTGGTGTTGTTACAGAAGTAGGAGTTGTTGTTGTAGCTGCCGGACCCAGAAGACTTAAATGTCACACCCAATGTTGGGTAATTCCTAAGTGTGCCTGGGACTTGGGATTCCAAGTCTAGCGTACAGAAGAGGTGGCCTGTGGTCTCCGTTCAATTAGAAGAGTGAAAATCCTGTGTTACGTCCAGTGTTACGTGGGGGTATATCTGTGTACTCATTCACTCCGTATTTACTGAATGCCCAGTACACGCCAGGCCCTGGTCTGAGTACAAAACACAACAGACAGAAGCCCAGGCCAGGAGAGAAGACAGACGTATTAGTACATACATAATAAAGTAATTCCACATACTGCTGACTGCTATAAACAAAACAGGGCCGGCTGATGGGCTTGTGATGGGGGTAAGCTCGCAGCTCGAGTGGTCAGGAAGGGTCTCCAAGGACATGACAGCTGAGCTGAGACCTGAATGATGGGGAGAGCCGGGTTCCAGGCAGAGAGAGGAACAACGGGAGAATCCTTGAAGCAGGAATGAGGGAGGATTTCCAATGCAGAGGAAGGACAGACCCACGTGCCGGTAGCACGCTGAGGGAGTCAGAACCCCAGGACCCAAAGCTGGGGGTGCAGGCGGGCTGCCACGGGGACCTTGTGGGTCAGGGCAGGAGGCTTGCATTTTGTGCTCAGTGGTTCGGATGACCCAGTTCCGGGCTCAGGTGGGTGGTGTCACTCCTCGGGTGTCTGCTTAGCCGCCTTCACAGGCAACTGGTCAGCAGGGCCAGCAGCTGGGAGGTGTTTCTGAACCTGCAAGATGTAGCTGGCTTCTGCGTCCCGGCTCAGCACCTGCCTCCCTTGGGGAGCTTCTTCAAGTCTGGATTCTGGACCTCCACCCAGACTCCTGCATCAGAGTCTCCAAGGGTGGCTGCTGGGGCTTCTGCCGTGCTGAAGACTTGGGGCTGTGATGGAGAGCCCCACCTCCCGGCTGCCACCCCCTGCCCTTGGCCGCGTGCCCTCGGGGCAGCCCGCTCACCCGGGGCCATGCTCTCTTTCAGGTGGTGTTGATCAATGCCATCAAAGACGTGGCCAAGGCCCTTTCAGATCTCATTGGTGCCACCAAGGGAGCTGCCAGCAAGCCTGCAGACGACCCCTCCATGTACCAGCTCAAGGGGGCCGCCAAGGTAGAGTGGAGCCCCAGCCAGGGGCAGGCAAGCTGGGGGTGCAAGAGTGAGAGAGGCACATTCAAGAGTGACGGAGGATGTACATCTGAGCTCCTTTCTCACTTAAATGGAGGCACTTTACCTGTGGCATTAGGTCTGGAACTAAAAGAAGGGGTCAGACCTAGCTCGCTCCCTTTTCTCTCGGCCCCTCTTCCCATGCAGGTGATGGTGACCAATGTCACCTCCCTCCTCAAGACTGTGAAGGCAGTGGAGGACGAGGCCACGCGGGGCACACGGGCGCTTGAGGCCACCATCGAATACATGAAGCAGGAGCTCACAGTAAGGAGCCACCCGTCACCTCCCTCGGGCCCCGAGTCCGACAGCCAACCCCAGTGCAGCTTCTCTGAGATTTTTAGCATGAAGAGGTTTTACCTGGAGCCCCTGAGCTAAGGAGGCCTCTCACCTGCCTGCTGGTAGCTTTGTATAATGGAGACACTGTGTGAAACTGACCACTTCCGAGTTTGGCTAGGATCGATTTGTAATTAAGTGAACTGAAATATATCGCTTGGGACTATTCAGGTTTCATTCCACTAAAACTGCAGAATGAAACGAAAACACTCCAGGAGGGTCCTGGCAAAAGGAACATTCGGGGTGGCTGCACACACTCGCCTTGATTTGAAATGACGTGTACAGTGTCCCACCACACACAGCCCCTCTTGGTGCCTGTTGCCATTGGCAACAGCTCACACGGCTGCACACATAGGGGTTTGGAAGTCTGAGGTTCGCTCTTAGAAAAACCTGGATGGCTTTCCCTGAGACATTTCCCTTTGAAATCCAGCTGCCTTCTGTGTGAGGTGTCTGACCTCAGAGACGTGGACCCCGTGTTCGCCCTTGCCTCGTTCCAGCGTTGGAGAGCGAGCGTGTCTTGGGGTTACTGTGGTCACGCCTGTTCTTTTGATCCCATGATGGCTGTGGAGTGACTCATCCTAAATCCCTAGAAATAGAAATATGCTGAAAATGAGTAGTTTCAAGCTGAGGTTTCTTTTTAATAGGAGATCTGATCATAGATGATGCTTCTCTTTTGGAGGGGGAGTGGGGACCTGTCTTAGCTCCCAGTAGTTCTGCTTCTTTAGAGCATCACCTGGCAAAGGCCACAAGCCCCTGAGTGTCAGGGACTCCTGAGCCCTTCTCTTGGGCTTTGGTGGTAGAGCCTTGGATTCTCTTCTCCACTTTTTAATGAATCCTACTTTGGTTAATGTTGTGTAGTTCTCACATAAAGAGGAAACTAAAAACTTAGCAGTATCCTTAAAACAGTGCTGCCTGGGGCTCACCTGCCCTCACGGGCTGGGTGTTTCTTAACAAAAGTCTGGACATAAGTTCTGACAGGTATGGGTGGGCTGCATGGTGACAATGAAGGAGATTTGAAATTTGGAACTTTCTTGAGATCAGACTCGTGGTCAACCTAAGTAGAGCAACGTGGTTTAGAATGGACCCAGATCACACATTTCCATGGACAGAGGTTTCCAAAGGAGCATGTGACCCAAGGCCCACGTTAGCGTGGAGGGCTCTGTCCACGTGCGTTAATCTGTAGTATTCCGGGTGGTCCTGGGTGCCCTGTTTGCAGCTATTCATTTTTAGGAGGATAGTGACATTTGGCACTGGTTGGCACACAGTAGAGATGCTGGCTGGGTCCTCCCTTCTGCCCAACGGATGATTTCCCTGCTGAAACACGGCTCCCTAGGGCTGAAGGTAGCGCAACCCCACCTGGCTCGGGTGTCCTCGCGTGCAGGGCCAGCCCGAGCACCCATCACTCATGTCAGAGCCGAGGCAGGTGGGCTGGAAGCAGGAACCACTGGCTTGACTGGCAGCTGGAACTTTAAAGTGGGATATTCACTTACCATGGTTAATTTATTTCAGCTTCTCTAAAGGTGGTGTGTGCGTGCGTGCGTGTGTGTTAAATAATTCACAGTGTCACCGTGGCTCACTTGACATGAACACCTCCACACAGTTATGCAGTTTTATTTGTAAGACAGGCTAAGAATAGAAGAAACTGAATACTTCGTTTCCCCCAGCCCCACACCCTCTTAAAGAGAGAAAGCTGAGTCCAAAGTGATGCCTGCAGGTGAGTCCTGCCCTGGAACCAGCACTGAGGCTGCAGTGTCTCTGGAAGCTGCTGAAGCACCAGCAGGAATGGGGCAGGAGACCTGGGAAGCCACACCACCCCCTGCCCCGGGGGCAGTTGATAAACACTGAGTGTCAGCTTCCAACGGCGAACGGGTTAACGCTGGAGATGTGTCTCCGTCCCCATGTTGTCCCGTGAATGCCAAGTACAGGTATGCGAGGCTTATCCACGCAAGAATCTTGAGAGCAAGAATGATAGGACTGCACTCAAATTAAACTTCTAATTTCCTGCCATTTGACGGTTTCTCCCCCGACTGGCTCGCTTTTCAGACATTGTAGCCCCGTAGGAGAAGCAGAAGTTATTCTTGTCCTTCCCTTTCTGATTTTTTCAGCTCTTCGGTTTCTAACTTCCAGGTATTCCAGTCAAAAGAGGTACCTGAAAAGACGTCATCACCTGAAGAATCCATCAGGATGACAAAAGGCATCACCATGGCAACAGCCAAAGCCGTGGCCGCTGGGAACTCGTGTCGACAGGAGGACGTGATTGCCACCGCCAACCTGAGCCGGAAGGCCGTGTCGGATATGTTGACGGCCTGCAAGGTAGAGGCCTTGGCATTGTTTTGGGTGGGTAGGCGGTGCTCTGTCAGGGCTGAGCTGCTGGGTTCAGCCAGCCGCATGCGAAAGGGAGCAGCTCAGTGCCTTTACCTGGGTAACAGCACGCGCGCTGAAGGCGGGTGTGCACCAGCCCTCAGGAGGTGGTTCTGAGCGGTTCTGTGTTTGAGGGCGGTGGGGTCTGCTTGGTGACTTAATCTCCCACTTTTCCTCCCAGTTCTTTTTTTTTTTTTTTTTGAAAACCACAATTTATCTTTCTATAATTAGATTAGGAGGAAAAAAAATGAAGAACCCACGGTAGCAGGAAGAAGCAAGAGTCTTCTAGGGTCTGGCATTGGATGAGATGTTCAGTTACTGTGCATTCCCACTGTTTTCCCACAGCAGAACATACGGCAGAGGCTTGGGAATGCGCATGCCTGAAGCCGGGTTACTCTTACGTTCCATAACTGTGTTGCTTGCAGGGCTGTTGTTGCCACAGTAGTTGGCTGTGCCCCAGACAAAAGGGGTGCTTTTCTGTTCCCACAAATCTCTATCCCAGTCTTCATCGCAAGGAGGGCACTGCCGTGTGCTCTCAGCCAGAGTCTCTTGTCCAAGGTTCCTGGTTTGGTTGACTGTATCCTGCTCAGTGCAGCTTTTGTCATCACGGCTTGAGATATGATGACTGATTTCAGCCCGAGGAACCTGATGGCGAGCACTGAAGGGACAAGTAGCCGGTTTGTGTGTGACATCAGGATGATTCTTTCTGCACCTGATAAGATGATAAGGAAACCTGCAGGCCCTGATCTGGTGGTTTTTATCATAGGGGAATTGCAATAGCTTTTCAGGGTCCAGGGGATCGATGTAGGTTTCTTCCATGTTGGAGATGAAGGAGCCAAGTCCAAGTGCTTGGCCGAGACACGCTCCCCCGACAGTCGCCTTCGCCCCCCGGTTCTAAGTAGACAGGACGCCTTCCTACGAGGGCAGCCGCTCAGCAGTAGCAAGGAGGGACTGTGGCCTTTTGTTCCAGGCCCTCCAAAGGAAAGCCGCACCCCTCGTCTGCCTGCGCCCTTTCCTGCCTCCATAGGTCAGCTGCTCTGTGCCAGGAGGGGTGTTGCCCTAACTGGGTTGCGGAGTGAGTTAGAGGAACCAAACAGAGCGTCAGGGATCTGCCTTTTTGCTCTCTGGGCCAGACGTCCTGGAGAGGTTCTTCTGATCCTTGGGGAGACACCCAGGGCGGCCACCCTGAGGCGGTGCTTGGGGAGGGAGCTGGGGAGACCTGAGCTTTACAACCTTCACATTATTTTTTTATCTATTAATCAAGAGGGCCCCTAAGAGCCCCCACCCCACTGCTATTGAGCACCCCCCACCACAGCCCTTCACCCTTCTCAGGATAGCTGCATCCCAGGGACGCTGGCTTCTGCTCGGTGATGGGGAGATGACCCCCTGCCATGGCGGGCAGGTGGGGTGAACCATGGAAGGTGGAAAGCAGCTGTTGCAGTGTGGGGGCTTCGGGAACAGAGCCCTTCTCTGTGGTGAAGTGAGCTGTGGGGAGAGCTGCTGGCAGGTCCGACACTGGCTTCTGAGGTTCCTCTAAGGGGTAGGATGGGCTGGCTGTCACGCGGCAGAAGGGATGGGCGTGCGAGGGCCCGGCCTGGGAGACAGCATTGCATTTCCTGGTCTCCTGGGTGTGGGGGAGGGTAGAGCCTAGGGAGTGGTGGGGTGGGGGCAGAAGAAGGTGGCAAGGTGGTAGGACCACTGTCATGAGGACCATGTGTGCTGGGTCAGGGAGTGTTGACTCTCCCAAGGCCACCAGTACAGTTTTGAAGCACCCCATGGCATCTGCCCTGGCAGAAGTGGTAACTCCCGAAAGGGTTACAGCCTCAGTCAGAGTAGCCTTGACCCAGCAGGATGGGGCCTGAACGTCATCACGGTGTCCATGCAGGGCACCTCCTAGTTTCTGAAGGGCTGGCAGGTGCGTTCTGTCATTTGGTCCTAGGTGGGAAGGGTAAGGGGAGTTCTTCCTAATTTGACGGATGATGACACAGGATGGAGACATGAAGTGGCATGACCAAGGTCACACACTGTTACAGTCAGAACCAGAGCTGCAGTGATGTCTCCTGCGTTCAGGGCCAGCTGCTGCTGCCGCCCGGGGCCTCCCAGCCACAGAGCTCCAGGTCGCTGTGGTTGACGACTGTCGGGTACTTGGGTCTCCCTGTGACAGACGTGAAACGAAAGGGGGAAATTGAACAGATTAAGGTGGAAATGGAAGGCAGCTCAGATTTTCGTCTCTTCCTTAACACCCGTCCTCCTGTTTTCAGAGGAGCAGGTTAAGGGTTGAAATACATTCCCCGTTTGCCCAGTCTCAGCTCCTCACTGTTACCCCACGCCCGGATCGGGCCATGTAGTTTTGCAGGACACAGTAACAGCTGGGGCTTCACACGCCAGTACTAGGTGTGATGACAGGTGTCACCGCTGAGCCCTGAGGCTCCTGTGAGGGTGGGACTTAACACTTAGTTTTCCTCTGGTCTCCTGTATTCCCCGTCCCTTCACAGAAAGGAAGTGAAGCCGCTTGCCAGAAGGGGAGTGCAGCAGGAATATACAGAAAACCAGGGATGCGCAGTGGGCGGTCAGGGAGGAACCTGCTGCGTGCTAAGCAGAGGGCCACATGGCCATATCCGAGCACCACCTTTGGGGCTGAGCGGGGCAGCCAGGGAAGAGACGGAAGTGCAACAGGTTACACACTGACTCGTCTTACCACACAGGGAGGACTACACTAATTGCTCCAGTGGGGACAAGGCCATCTACACCCTAAGTTAATTCTAGTGTCTGTTTCTTTCTGGCCTTACTTTCATGTGCTTATGTCTACATTAGAGACAATTTTCTATCTCCTATACCAATGAATGTTATATGACTGTTTCTGTGTTACTGTGAGTCATTGTAACTGACTCTTTAATGACCACAGAATACTCTGTGAATATACTCTTTCCCCCACTATCAGATATTTAGATTGTCTGTACGTTTTTTTAATCATCAGCTTTACTGCAGTGAACATCTTTGGGCATATCCATTTTTTCTGTGCTTTGAATAATATCCTTATGTGAGATTCTCAGAAGCAGAATTAGCAGGTCAAATGGTAGGACATTTTAATTACTGCTAGATGGCTCTCCCAGAGGGTTCTAGCAAGTTAGAGCCAAGCCAGCAGCCGTGACTGAGCAGCAGTCACCGTCAGCCCCACACAACTCTCATGAGGGCCCTGACGTGACCTACGGGAGGTGATGCTGAAAAGCATCATAGCCCTGGCCTTCCCCCGGGGAAGGGGGTGTCATCACCCCAGACCAGCTGTGTCCTCACCCTGGGAGACACAGGGGAGCCAGGCGGAGTAAAACGTGGGAGGAGTTAAAGGCATGACCCGTCGGTCCCCAGCTGAGTCAAACCAGCTTGTAAGTGACAGATGCTGGCCTCACGAATTATCCCCACTCATCCTGGGATGCTTTGAGGGGCAGGAAACGGACCATGTTCCCCAGTGTTCCCTCAACATACCCCCCTCCTAGGGAGAGGGGGCCTTGATTGGAGGAAGCGGGGAGGCTGGTCGTTATTCCCCTACTGCCCCAACATTTTATCCTAATGTGTGATTTGTATTTGCCCTGATTTGTGATTTATTTGCAGTTTTCTATTTTATAGTATCCTGTACGCACTCTCTGGTTCTTCCAGAGCAAGGGTATAGCAGGAGGAAAGGCTAAGTGGGTAGGGTTGCCAGACTGAGCACATAAAAAACAGGCTGTCTTATACTTCAGCTAAAATTTTTCATTGTCTGTTCGCAATTCAGATGTAACTGGCTGTTCTGCAGTTCATCTGGCAACCCTGTGAATGGGTGTGCTGTCTGAAATGATGTATCTGCAGGTCACAAGTACAAGCAGAAAGGGCCCGATGCTGTGTTAACTATATGTCCCGGCTCGCTTATCTCGACGTGTATAATGTGATATGAGTTATTTATGGCGCCTCTGAGTGACTGAGGAGCTCCCCCTCTGAAGGTTCCCGGGAGCCGGAGGGCCCTGGTCGGGAGACTCACCGTGACTGCGGTGTGGTCAGGTCACGTAGTGAGGACCCCAGGCGTGGTGAGCCTGTGAGCAGTGAGGGGTCTGCAGGACACCTCCCGCCACTGGAGTGAGATAGGCTGATCCCCGGATGGGCTGGCTCCTGCTGTAAGCCCCAGTCATGAATCTTTCCTGGACATCTTAGTGCCTGTGGAATTTCCTACCTTTAAATAAAAGGTAGGGGGCTGCCAGTGAGAAAGGAAGGAAAGAGGGGCCAGATTCACTTGCTTTTGCCTGGCCCAGGGGCACTTTAAAAAGCAAGACACAACCTGTGGTCAGAGATCCTGCAGTGGAGACAGGTGGAGGAGGGCCCCCCTCTCCCCAGGGAGGCAGGAGAGGTTCCTCAGAGAGGGCGCTCCAGGTAAGAAGGAATTCCCGAATTGAGGACTCCTGCCTCTGGGTCCAGGGCTGCACAACATTGCTGGGCAGGGGACCCCACCTGGCTGCCTGGTCCACTTACCACGTGCCTCTTCCTGATTTAAGACGTCCCCGTTCCTTTCTCTCTCCAGCAAGCATCCTTCCACCCTGATGTCAGTGAGGAGGTGCGCACCAGAGCCTTGCGTTACGGGACAGAGTGCACCCTCGGCTACCTGGACCTTCTCGAGCACGTCTTGGTGGTGAGGAGGGGCGTGGGCCAGGGTGGGGCTGGGGAGGAGCTAATGTGGACACAGAGCATCCTTTGCTCAGGAAAACCCCTCTTAGAGAGTCATGCAGGCCCCACTGGTGAGGCTGGGTCTGGAGTGAGGCCGTGTCTCACTGCTCCAGCACACAAGACGTGAATGTGGTCTGGAGGAAGGCGCACTTGGCATGCAGGAGAGCCCAGCTCTCTCGCTGCACCAGAGAGGCGAGACCAGTGTGAAAGAGGGGTGGGTGGGCCGAGTGAGGGGCAAAACAGGTGGGACAAAGAGAGCCACCTCTGAAAGAGGATCTGGACGTCCTGTTAGGAAAACCCCAGTCCACCCTGCAAGGACAAGGAACTCTCCTGAAACAGCCGGACTAGCCTCCGTGAGAAGCTGAAACATCACTGCGGCTACAGGAGACCTACTGGCCTCTCCTGACTTCACTAGGCCTTCAGTGAATGGCTTAGACCACACTGAGAATGACACTTCCCTTCCTCTGATGACCTTCCACCAGCCTGGCGTGCCCGGGTGGGAGCTCAGGCTGGCACCAGCTCCCAGTTCTTAGGGTGGCTTGTCTTCCCCCAGACGTGGGGAACCAAGAAGTTATATCCGGTGTGCGTCTGTCCCTGTCCATTCCTGGGAGCCATGTTTAGAACTGGGGTGGGTCTTGGGGAGAGCTTGTTCGGGAGTCACCAACACCCCAGAAGAGAAGTTATGATGGCTCCCCTCGCTTCATTGCCCTTGCTCCTCCCCAAACCTAAAAAAAACGGGTGGAGGCTACTTTCACATATACAGTATGTGTTCCTTAAAGACTAGCAAGCCTTTTGTCTGTTGGACATAGACATTTTTCTCTTTTTGTGCAACCACGTGAGGCTGGCAGAGCAAAGGAATGATCCAAGACCCAAAGAAGTTCAGGGGCCTGGTTGAGGTCCCCCGGCTACTGATGACAGACCAGGGACCAAACCCCACTTCTTATTCCCCGTTCTGCGCATTCTTGCATTTCACTGCCTTCGTATACATAAATTACCTTCTGATGTTAAGCGTTTCAGGCCTTTGAAGGGAGCATCACATTTATTCTTCACCCAAGTAACTGTGGTCAATGCAAAAGGATTATCTTTTTGTGAGAGTTGCTGGTCCGGGGTTACTAACATTGGGCTCCCAAAACCTGAACTCTCGTGGGTAGAAACCAGCACATGGCCCACGGGCCAAGGCAGGAATATCTCAGACAGTCCACGTTCACAGGCATGAGCCTCCCCAGCCAAAGCAGCCGTCAGGGTTGGGATGTGAAGTGTTCAGCCCGTGAACATGCTTAGCAGGAAATTCAGCATAAAGAGAATGAAGCCAGCAGGGCTCCCAAAAGGTGTCTTTTTCTTAATGGGACGATCTGCGCCTTGTCACGTGGAATGTTGTCATACCCAAACGTGAGGAAGCAGAGTGGAGGAAGGCTTCGGCTTGGGTTTAGAACCCTTGAGTTCAAAGTCCAGCTCTGCCAGGTGAGTGACTGCACGACCACCGTCTCATCCGGGCTCCAGTTTCCTCAGCTG
Source organism: Camelus ferus (assembly GCF_009834535.1). Classification (NCBI taxonomy): domain Eukaryota; kingdom Metazoa; phylum Chordata; class Mammalia; order Artiodactyla; family Camelidae; genus Camelus; species Camelus ferus. The sequence goes on along the minus strand of NC_045701.1, from coordinate 5,756,306 downwards.
CTAGGAGGGCGTTGGTTCAGGGCTGAGTGAGACTGCCGGGAGCCCGGGGCTCTGGCTGAGCTCACGGCTGCACGTGCTTCGTTGACACCCTCCTGGACGGCGCCGTCCTGGCCGAGCAGGGCTGCGCGGCTGCGGCAACAGCGCCCTCATGGCTTCTGACGGCGGGGCTCTCCCCTGACACCCCGTTTCTCCTTGTCTCTCTCTTTCATGCTTTTGTTTTCGTCTTGTTCGTTTGATACTGGGATCCGCTTTCAACGTGAAGGATCCTCACTTTGCCCCTTCTCTCCAGTTGTTTCTTGGTCAAACTGTATCTTTTCCTGCACCTGCGCCGTGCTGACAGCTGACCCAGCGTCGGTAGGTCCGGGCCCCTGCACTCCTGTGCTCTGGGTGAGCCATTTAACAAGATGTCACTCCGTAGGGGGTCCCCTTGCTGTGGCGCCTCCAACAAATCCACGAAGCCGATGGAAAGGAGGCAACAGCCTTTAAGGCACTGAGTGGAGTGGAGATCTCTGGTTGCCCTCCTCGGCACAAAGACGGTGTAGACCGCAGAAAAGAGGTCTCTCTTCCTGAGAAGCCAGGTGCCAGCATTTGACTTCAGAAGTTTCTCCCCAAACAGAAAGTCAAGGGAGCCCTTATAGGGTCCCCTCCTTGACCTCAAGCCAACCTGAGACCTTTTCCCAAGGTCTGGGCACCCGGTGCTGTGTCCACCAAAGTGCTTCCTCTCTGCTCCCCACTCCCCTCGCCATGCCCACCTTGTGTTGGTGAGCAAAAGAGGACAAGGCCTCCTGGGGGGGCAGGGGCATGGTTGGCCTCTTTGCCCAGGAGGAGGCCAAGGGGTCCAGGGCCTCAGTGCACGTTAGGGAAGACCTCCAAGCCATTCCCAGGCTGTACATTCAGAGACCCCAGCTTTACAGCCACCTAATTTCTGTGTCAGGCAGGAGCCCTAATGATGATCAGCAGGAAGAGCACATACTGCAGGGAGGCCCCACATCACATGTTGGGGGCAGAGGTTGTTAGTAGAGGGAGCGATGGTCTTTATGGGAAGACACATGGCAGCAGGTGACCACAGTATCTCCATCCAGGAAAGAAAGTCAGCCTAAATTGGAACCAGAACAGATCTTAAGATAGTCCTCCTGGATCCCTTGTAAAGCTGACTTCTTGTTTTTGTTGACCAAAGAGAATTAATAAGATTTCTGAAAGCTGAAGAAAGGCTAGATCGCTGCCCAGTTTTTGCAAAAGGGGGACGAGAACAGTAGAAATGAAGGTTTGGAGAAAGCGTCCCGGAATTCAGAAGAACGAGCTGAGGTCACCCTCGGGTGGTGCAAGGAAGGTTAGCGATTGTCTTCAGTAGCTGCTTTGCTTAACTTCAGACACATGAAACGGCAGAGAAAATCATGCAGCTTTAACCTGGTTCAGTTCAAGTATCCTGGAGCCAAGGCTCCTTCACCTTTTTTGACTGGCTTATATATTTTAGTTTTACTTTAGAAAAAATTTAAAAACACAGAAAACCATATCAACGTTTGTATGTCTACCATCTATAACTAATTTTGCTGATGTTTTCTTTGGTTCAGACCCTTATTTTTTTAAAGAAATAATCAATAATAATTAATTTTGTGTCCTTTACCAACACCATTCTCCTTTTTCTCTAGCTGGGCTCAAATAACTGTCACGATTTCAGCTTTCTTAACGTTTCGTGGATCTTGGGCTCCCTTGAGCTGAAAGCTCATTTCCCACTTCCCCTTCATCAGAGAAACATCAACACAAATGTCCCTTAAACTGTTAAGAGGGTCCCTAGATCAGGGGACCAGCTGGATCCTCTTGGAAATTAAGACACTCCAGATCAAGAACCCCTCCTTGGGGACTTTTTTTTTTTTTTTTTTTGAGAATCCAGTGAGCAGTCAGCAAACAGTGGGGCCTGATTTAGGTAGAGCGCAGTCCTCGCTGCCCTGGGAGCTGCTTTATGAAGCCGTAGACGTGCCTGTTGGGGCAGTGTCGGCCTCCTGCGTTTGCTGTTGGCTGGTTTATCGCGGGGAATTTGTTCTGCAGGGCGAGCAGCAGCCCCTCGGCCTCTGCAGCGACTGCAGTTCAGTATTGCTGCTGACCTGCAACACGAGACCTTTGACAGGGTTAACATTAGCCCTGCTCCCACCAGCAGAACTTTAATTTGGTTCTGTCTGTTGCCTGCTATTAGAGATCACGTTGACTTAATTGCAGAATAAAAACGGAACTCCTTTGCTCCTACCTTATGTGAATAGGGTGCTTTACCGTGGGGCCGTTCCCTTTCTTAGAGCCAGAGTGTGCACAGAGGTGGTTCTCTCTCTCCATCAAGGCTCTTTTAAAGACAGATACCCTTCACCACTCCGCTCTGCTGATTGAAGTGAGTCTCCCCACCACACCCTGAACTTTTGTGTCAGCTTTGCTGAGGCTTACAATACAACTACAGCTAACAAGCAATAAACACATATTTAAAGTGTACAATTTGAATATTGCTCTCCAAATACATCTGTGAAAGCAGAATCCACAATCAAAATAATGAATATACCCATTGTTCCTCAAAATTTCCAGGAAAGCACTGATCTGCTTTTTGTTGTTATAGATTTGTTGGCATTTTCCAGACTTTTACATAAAAGAAACTATATAGCATGTGCCCTTTTTTGTCTGGCTTCTTTGAATCGGCATCAGTATTTCCAATTCCATCCATGTTGTTACGTGTACCAATAACTTGTCCCCTTTCATTGCTAGTAGTAGTCCGTCACATGGATATATCATAATTGTTCATCTGTTCACCTGTTGATGGACACTGGGGTTGTTTCCAGGTTTGATTATTACAACTAAAGCTGCAAAGAATGTCCTGTATACAAATCTTTCTGCCTGTATGTGTTCATTTCTCTTGGATACATACCTAGAAGTGGAACGTTTATATCACAGAGTAGGTATATTTTTAACTTCTTAGGAAACTACCAAATTTTTTTTTTAAGTGGTTATTCCCACCAGCAGGATATGAGAGTTCCAGTGTCTCCTTGTTTTTGCGAGCACTTAGAATGGGCAGTCCTTAATTTTAGCCGTTCTAGTGGGTGTCTAGTGGTATCTCGCCACCGTTTTAATTTGTGACATTGAGTACCTTTTCTGTACCTGTTTGCCTTCTGTATGTCTTCTTAAATGAAGTGTCTGTTCAGATCTTTTGCCATTTTTATTGGGTTTTTGTCTTTTAGGCTTTTGACTCTTAGGTTTCTTTATATTTTCTAGATAGGAGTTCTTTGTCATGTCAATGAAAACAATGAACAGCAATCTAAGAAAGAAAGGAAAAATTTCATTTGAGCCAACCTGAGGATTGTAACCTAAGTGACAGTCTCAGAGAGCTCGGGGAAGGGGGCAAGGTCAGTGTATCTGTGGTTTTGGCAAAGGTGTGTGTGTGCTGTTCAAGAACATCTCTCAGCAGAAGACTGCTGCTGGTCATGAGGAACAGACATGTTAGTTGATGGTTTTAGTGCTTTTCTAAGCATGGAAAGATGCAAAAATCCAGGTTGTAAAAAATTTCTCCTAAAAATATCTAGCTGTCTGAGGGCCAGTTCTGTCAGTTTTCCTGGGGAACAAAGTGCTTCATCCTAAGCTTTGCCTTGAATTTCTTCCAGAGTATTTCGTAGGTCGTCACGCAGTGGGTTGTGACTTAATTCTTACAGACCAGATGGTGGACAACATGCTTTATTTTACAGTCCTTTCCCTTTCAGTCTTAACTTAGACCAAGAGTTGGAAGGCATTTTGTGACCAATTTGTTCCACGACACTGGGAATGTTCACTCCCAAGTCAGACGAGGATCTCATTGATAGGCCACTCGGGGTACTATTACTAGACTAGACCTTGTTAACAGTATCCAAAGGCCTCTGGACTGTCTGTCTCACTAGTCTGTTATGGTCCAAGAAATGGTTCCCTCTTATTGTTTCTTCCCATGTCTCGAATTACACTATTAAAATCATTGATCTTATGGAACTATATATTTGGTCAATCATTTAAAGTCACCTAATCATCATTAATTTTATCTGAGGCTCAGTCACACATTTGGTAATGCAAGAAACAATAATCTTGCAAAATTGGCAGAATACAAGTAATATAGCTAGTAACATTCATAAGGTCGTAAGTGGGGGAGAGGGTATAGCTCAGTGGTTAGAGTGCCTCCTTAGCATGCATGACGTCCTGGATTCAATCCCCAGTACCTCCATCAAGAAATGAATAAATAAACCTAATTACCTCCTCTCCTAAAAAAAAAAAAAAAAAAAGACGACAATAAGGTCCTAAGTAAATATATAAGTGAAGAATTTCCATTAGATGCGGCCCAGTATCTCCCCAGCTTGTCTGAACAGTCTGTTCTGCACCAATCAACACCTTTAAGGGGAATGATACATTGTCATCGTACATAGAGTTCACCCAAGATGTCTGGGTGTACAGGGTGAGTGGTGGGTCATCGTGACCCCTTACGGGATTAAGAAAGGAATGTTATCTTCTAAGGAGTTACATGGCTGACATCAGAAGAGGAAAAATTGATCTTTGTGGCTGAACAGGTGTTTCTGCTGTTGGGACGGTCTGGCTAACACACAATGCACATTCACAATGTGCACTGGAGGGGAGGGGAGGGAGGATGCCAAAGGGCAGAGAAGTTTTATGTTGAAATTTTGTTGCCTTGCTTTAAAATGTGGATTTTTATTTCATCACTCAAATATTTTTCCTGCAAAGACTTTCTCATAGGATGTCTTTTATATTTTCATTTCATAATAGTGTCTTGAGGGGTTGGGGACAAATGTATATTAAAAAAGAAAATGCAGCAATGCAGAGATTTGAGAAAACACAGAAAAAAGTGCAGATAGAACTTGGATAAATATGAAAATAAAACTACAATGTGTCTTACATCTGAAATAGTAAACATTTAGGACAACTTGTTTTGCTTATTTAATAGATAAGTAAACTGAGGCTTAGAGAGAGAGTAAGTAACTGGATCATAATTATTCATGTGCATTGACTCTGGAACCTACGTGTAACTCCGTTGTCTGCCCACTGGCTGTGTTAGAAGTAAAAGGCACCAGCCAGCACCCTCTGCCCCAACCCACCTGTCCGTGGTTCTGGTGCTCTTTTGGAACTGGCCTCGGATGCCATCATATTAGGACCCGTCTCCAGTAGTGTGTTGGTCTGTTTTTCACTCATCCATTCATTTGTTCACCCATTCACAGCTTTGTACTGAGTTAATACCTGCATGGTGATATGTGTAGGTAGGTCCTAGGAGGAGAGGATGAGAATAACAGAGCAGCTGAAATCACAGAACAGTAGCAAATATAAAATTCAGTAGATAGCAAGAGAAAGGAGGGTAAGGATAGATGCATGTGAAGTGATGCTCAAAAATCTTTAATCAGTTCAACTGCATAACATAATGTCTTCTATGCACTAGCATGCCTGAGCCTGGTCAGAGTGTGACTCCATTAACTCCCCCAACTCCAGAATTTTTAGCAAGCTTCTCTTCAAGTTCCCTTACAGTTTTAGGGCCTGAAAGACATCTTTTCCAGATTTGTGAGAAAGAGTATGATACCTGGCCAGGTGAAAAGGGAATGGGACGCCAATAAGGGAATTACCATCTAATGAATGCCTACTGTGTTCCAGGCATTGTACAGGATACTTCTTGTGTGTTACTCCGTTTGATTTTTATGCCAGTCCTGGGGAGTAGGCATTATCCCAGGGTTACAGATCAGAAAACAGGTTCTGAGGGCTTCAGTAATCTGCCCAGTGTCACAAACCAGGAGCAGGTGAAACCAGGAATTTCAGGATTAGGGAGGAACCAGATGGTGTAATTCAGATGTAAATCCATGGTGGAGAACAGTGAGGAACTCTCATCCCAATTTTACTTTCCATTCTTGAATGAATCTGAGAAGAAACCAGCTGAGATGTCCTTTAAGTTGGATTGGGGATTGGATTTCCAGTATCCTTTTTAACACCATGAAAAAAACCAAAAGCAAAAGACAAATTTAAAAACCTCTTTAAACTAGTTTTAAAAGAAGGAAAATCAGGTATAGCTCAATGGTAGAACGCACGCTTAGTATGCATCAGGTCCTGGGTTCAATCCGCAGTACTTCCACTTAAAGAAAGAAAGAAAGAAAGAAAAGGCTTAAAAAATAAAAGAAGGAAAATCCTCAAGACTTCTCCCAGGAGAGCTTGCAGTCCAGACCCTGGAAAGGGACCGCTCTTTGAGGAGAACCTCTCCTGATGAGTTGGCTGTTGCCCCCTTGGGGAATCTTCCTCCATGACCTCACCTGAGTCACATTCTTCTTCACATTTGCTTTGTCACAAGCACCAGCCGACCTGCAGCCTTGAGCTTTCGTGTTCCCTCAGAGCATTCTTACACTTTGGGTAATTTTCGTGTGCATATATTTGTTTTAGGTGCAGGTAAAAGGACAAATAAGAACTTCATCTCCCTTAGGATCTTAGGAAAATGTGTCAGAAAGACCTTAGGGAAACCCCTGGTTCCCAACTTTTCATTTCTCACCTGAGGAAACTGAAAGCCAATGAGTCTTACCTGTTTGCCTCTAAGTTTCTGAAGTCACTTGGTGACAGCTGCAACTTCAAATAGGGATGTCCAACTCTCTGTCCACCAGCAAGAGTGTGCTTCCTGTCCCAATGTCTGCCACGTCCCCTTAGGCGTTTGACCTGTGCTTCACCCGTAGATTCTTCAGAAGCCAACCCCGGAACTCAAGCACCAGCTGGCTGCTTTCTCCAAGCGGGTCGCCGGCGCCGTGACCGAGCTCATCCAGGCAGCGGAGGCCATGAAAGGTAGGCCGGGCGCTCCCGTGTCGCCTCGCGGGGCGGGGCTCGCACACCGAGCAGAGAGCGTGTGCGGCCGACACGGGCCCTTTCTGGGCAAATGCGGTCGGAAGGAGTACAGTGAGGAACCTTCCGAAAAGCAAATGGAAGTAGAATTAGACTTAAAAAGTAGTATCCTTGAGACACGTCTTTCCTCCAGGCTTTGCATTACGTACGCCTACGTAAAAGGCATGATCCATCTAGAACTGCTCGCTTCTCTTTTAAGGGTCTGGCCATTCATTTTTATCTGCATTTTCATTTGTCAGAGTATTTATTCTAATTCAAATAATATACTTCATGTATAAACAGTGGTCTCTGGGTACACTGTTTGCACCCTGCTTTATGGTTACACAGAAGCAATCAACTCACCAAGAAAAGATTTCCTCATCAGTTTCCCTGTGTTTGAGTTGAGGGGAATGGCTGTTCCTCACGAGCTCCCTTTAAGTTACAGGTCAGAGTAAACCTCAAGCTGGCCTTCGTCTATGAGACCTCAGTTTTTTGAAGCTATCAGTGGTGGCTGCTCCTGCGGTAGGGCTGTCTGCACAGCTGATGGAGAAAGCCAGGATCAGCCTGGTGCCCCCATCCCTGCCCAGCTGATCCTGGAAGAGCTGGCGAGAAGAGCCCTGGGGACAGTGCAGCTAGTCGGCTGGAGGAGCTCCCTTGCGTGCCAGTCCAGATGCTGTTTGTAATTAAGTCACTGCCCGAGATCTGCAGCTACCAAAAATGACCCTCTTTGGACTGATTTTAGGAACAGAGTGGGTGGACCCAGAAGACCCAACCGTCATTGCAGAAACAGAATTACTGGGGGCCGCGGCGTCCATTGAGGCTGCTGCTAAGAAGTTAGAGCAGCTGAAGCCAAGAGCAAAACCAAAAGTGAGTGTCCACGTGTGGCTGCATGATGGTGGCAACAGGCCTTACGGTGGGTGGCTGTGACATGGAGCGAGGGGGTGCAGGGAGCGTGTCCCCTGCCCCGTGATGAAACTAGCAAGCTGCAAACCTGTTCTGCCTGCCCAGCGCCTTTTTACAGGGCGTGGAAAAAACCCGAGGGTGAGTCTTTCAGATTCACCACCCGGAAAAACACCTTTGGGTGTCCGGAGGAAGAATCCAGGTATTTACAATTTTGATTTATAATCTATGAAGTCAAGCAGGTGTTGAATGTTTTCTATAGAAAGTCCCTGTTACTGAATGTGAGTTTGTCACCCTCCAGTTTTCTGGTATCCACAATGCTTCTTCCAGAGAAATAGCAATGCTGGGTCTCTCCTTTTCTTAAAATCAGTAGAGGGCAAGGCGAACCTCCAAAGTGGACCCATTAACAGACTTTTTCAGTACAAGCTGGAGACTGTGTTTGGCTGGTATATTTTCTCCATCTCTGTTTGTCATCTAGATAAGTTTAAAAACTTAATTAGGTTTATGAGTATGTGTTAAGAGAAACAGTCGTTTAAAGGAAAGAGACACTTTAAGATAGGGCAGTTTAAGAAAGGACAATTATTACATAAAAGGGTGATACGCTGGTGCTGGGCGGGGGGCAAAGCTCAATCTGTAAAGAAGCTGTAATCCCCCTGCCCCAGTGGCTGTCTTCATCGGGAAGATGGTGGAACCAGAGGCGGCCTCTTTATCTTTCTATTCAAGCAAGTCCCTGCTGGTCCCCATAACCTCACCTCCCTTCCAAGGATCCAAATACATTAGGAAGTAAAAACTGGCTTTTCTCTTCCAAAAAAGTTGGATTCCTCCAGTTTAGGTATGCCTAAAATTCTCCTTTTTTTTTTTTTCTATGTAAAACCAAAGGATGGAGTTTGGGTACTGGAATTCACCACAGCACTCAACCACAGTTCCTTGACTGCTGTGTGCAAAATCAACATGAGCATACAGTGAATCTGCTAAGCTTGTGGACATTCTTAAAACCATAAAATTCTTAGAACCAATCTCCCAGTCATCGCTCTAGACTTGGTAAAGGCATTTTTAGAATTTCTCATCAAGATGCAATTTAAGAGCTTTGGCTTCTGGTTTTTGGGTTTACCAGGGTCCTCTTTGCTGGCCTTAACTGGAGGCTCTTAGGAGGTCTCAGTTGGTCCAAGTTTTTCTCCACAAACTTCAGAGCTAAGTGTAGGTAAAAAGGCAATGCCATTTTCTGGTTATGTCTGTGTTTCTGCTTTATAAAAGAAGTTCATCGTGAGTGGATGTACTTTCAACCAAGAAGCACCACTGACGGAGAGTTAGAGACTTTATACTTCATTCGTTTTTTCTTTGCCTTGTCTGATCAACCACATACTTTCCTCTCCTGGGAAGGCTTCTGTCTGCTGGTGCTGAAGTCATGTCCTTGATGCTTCCTCCTGGAGAATTAGCCTGGCGCTGTTAACATTAACCCTTCACCGCATTCCAAGAGCTGCTGTCCCAGTTCCTTTCCCGTTGTCCTTTGCAAGGTCCTTCTGAGTGCTGTCTGTCTCTGAATTCTGGTTTCCCTCTGTCCAGCCTTTGATTTATCTCATGGTTCTTGATCTGCAAACCAAAGTCATTATAGAGTTCCTCCCCCATAGGATTGTTGATATAACAATTAAATGAGATAATTTAAGAACACAGTGTCCGACAGACAATATCACCATCACTGAAAATATGCTTCTGGAACTTTTATCTACTACCTCCTAGGAAAAATGCCTGAAAGAAATATTATTTCATAGATTCATGAGCTGATGGCCTTAACAAAAAGGAAAAAGAAAGGAAATGCAAAAGGCTCACATTGATTGAGCACCAGGCATGTGCTAAGCAACCTTATGGGTGCTTTACCTGGATGAACTAATCTGGTCCTTGGAACAAGTCCACAAGGCAGCAGTGTTACTGTCCCTGCTCTAGGAATGCAGAGTCAGAAGGCATTGACTGAGCTGGGAGCAGCGTTGTGTGGGGTCTGGATGTCAGTTACAGATCAGACCAGTCCTCTGGGCCTACCCAGTGTCAGAAAGCCTGCTACAGCCCTACAGGGGAAGTGTTTGGTTTCCCAGTACCCTTTGAGCCATTCATCCGACCTCTGGGAATCTGTCCTGAGGAGGAAGTCCAGAGAGGAGAAAAGTTCTGTGTGCATAAGAGGATATTTCCTTGCATCCTTGTTCATGGTAACAAGAATTTGGATCTGACCTGAGCGTCTCCTTGAAGGAAAAGTATATAGCTGTTAAAAATAATGGTCTTCAGGACTGTGTAGTGTGAGGATGCTTGTGACTTAATATTTAGTGAAAACCAAACAGGGTATGAAATTATGTACTCAGTATGATCACAACTTTGTAAAAAAGACACTTGCGTATGAAGGAGACCAGTGGGGGATGTACGGGAATGATGATGGAACTGGGGCCGTCAGAGGGTCTGTGTTTTAAATTTTATAAAACAACGTTTTAGAAGTAGCAGCACTTAAAAAATTAGTGATGACTTCTGAAGTCAGCCAGTGGGCACTCCCTACGCTGCCCCGGGATCATCAAACCTTTGTGTTTACAGTATGGGTGTTTTGGGGTTTTTTTAATTGAAATACAGTCAGTTATAATATGTCTATTTCCGCTGTACAGCACAATGTCCCAGTCATGCACATACACACATATATTTGTTTTCACATTCTTCTTCACTGGGTTTTTACAGAAAGCTAAGGGTTCCTTCAATTAAGATCAGAGTTGGCATAACTGTTGATTTGAGTCCTTTGCTTGGAGGCCCTGACGCGAGGTCACTCCTGTCTTCGTATTAGGAAGGGTGCGGGTGACATCTAGCGTGCTGTAGAATGATGTCCGTCTTACTCCACCCGATCACAGGGACTCCCGCCACATGGGTCGTGCTATCTATAAAACTGTGTTGAAGAAACCATCAGCCCAAACCACAGTTTTTGTGCTTGTCTGGGAGTGCCATCTGCTCTGCGGTAATAGCTACATGAAATAAAATATCTTTCTTGACTTCAAGAAAGAATGTTTCCCCCGTTTAAAAAAAAAAAATCCCCATCTGACACCAAAATCAACCAGTCTTTTGAAGTGTGCTGGTTCTACCCATCCGCTTACAAAACTAAAATCAATCGATCAATCACAAATCCTCAGGACACTGCGAGTAAGCAGTTGCTATGACATCTCTGTCCCTGGAACTCTGCACACAAAGCCACAGGCACCCACTATCCAGTGACTATGCTTTGCTTCCATAACTGGGAAGCGTCTGCACTGCTTTGAGGGATAGCTTTGGGGATGGGCAATGTTTTTCTTTTAGATTGTTTTGCTCACCACAGCCTCAGGTTGCCTGTTTTAAAGATAGAATGGTCTGGGGTTTAGGGAAACAATTCTTGCATATTCCAACCTCAGGCCCTTAAAATGTGAGCGCTTCTTTTTGCCTGGCATTGCCCAGACACGAATAACAAGCTGGCCCTGTCGAATCCATCATTTGCTTGGGAAGATGGTGCAAAGGCAACGTGAGGATGTCGGTGAGCTCTGGTGCATGTGCCTGCGGTCTCCCCGGTGGCGCCGTTTCCAGACCTGCAGACACCGTGTGCGCACAGACAGGTCCAGGGAGGTGCCGCTGTGGCGCCCGCAGCCTGCAAGGCTGTGCCTGTTCTCAGCTCAGTCAGACCTGGATGTCTCTTCTGCAGGCCTCTGTGTGATATGTTTGATATATTAGGTTGTTATTTAATCCAACTATATATCAAACATATTCCTACAGTGTCTTGCCCTGTCTCCGGGGGTTCCTAATATAGCTTGTAAGACCACAGGAAAGAGTATATGAAAATCACAAGTAGACTTAGCAGACGGAGTACTCATTACATTTCATCCTGCGATATTCCATCTCTTCTTGGAGCGTTTGAGTCCTGTATCTGCACTGCTAGATCATTTTATAGAAGCAAATCATAACTATTGATGTTTCATAAGAGCTTGAGATACTGTGTACAGCCTAGTTTCATGCAGTGACGAATCCTTAAGGGACGCTCTTGGTGGAAAAAAACTATGTTTGTGATACGAGGTTAGGATTATAACATCCAAATACATCTTGATTTATATTTGATTTTAGTTCAGTTTTATCTGGATCTTCAATTTAGAAATTAGTAATTTTCACGATCAAGCTTTCTGCAAAAACTCAGGCACAAATCAACTGTCCGTAACTTTCCTTCACACTCAGAGTACAAAATATATAAACCAACAGTGTGGATGGTGAGTCACTGGGCTTTATGTAAACCATGGAGGGCTAAATATATCTAATAAAGATAACGTAGTGTGGATTATACTCTGTCTGTTGGGTTTCCTGTTATAGATTACCTTGTCAGTAGAGGATGATAATATTTAGAATATGCCAAAAATCAGAACGTAATTCCATAGCCTAATTGGGTGCAACAGGAAGTTGGGGATTATGAGACATTTTTTTTCTGGCACATGACAGCCTTCTTTGGTTGGCTTTGACCTCCTCCTCATAGACGAGCCTGTGAAGTATGTGTGAGTTCATTCTGATCTCTCTCAACAAAAGACTGTGAGCACTGCTCTCTGGAAAGAGAGCTGTTGTGCTAATAGCTCAGTTTTTTGGAGCAGAAGAGCAAGTGCCCTTTTGCAGGACTTTCCTGAGTGTGTCAGCGGTGCCCACGCAGGTCGTGAGCCAGTGGTGGGGACTGCGGTCAGGAGCGCTTCCCCTGGGTGTGTCTAGGAGCCACTGCCAAGCGGCTCGCAGGGACTCTGCCCAGCGACAGGTCACAGCAGCAGCAGAGAAGTGATGACACAGGGGAGGGGAATACACTGTGGGAATCGCAGCCGCCAGAGTCGGGGGGGGGGGCTGTCCCTGGGATCCTTCTGCACTGCGAAGAGAGCAGTGGGTGGACACCAGCGGGGGCTCTTGCACACGGTTTTCAAGATGCTGCCAACATCAGCACCACCTTCGTGAACACCACCTTCACGCAGCTGGAGAGCGTGGTTCTCAGTTTTAAGTCCATTTGAAGCTGGTTGACCAGAATGACAAATTGACTGCAAGGTATTCTGAGGACCGAAAAAGCACAGGTTAAAGGACCTGAATTTGAAGCCTATACATTCAAATGGACGTATCTTTTTATTTCTTTTGGTAATTTTGCCGCTGACCAGCACGCTCTGCTGACGAGTTGGGTGAGTGGGAGAAGATGGCCCGATGCTGTGGGAGGAGACAGAGCTCTGTCTCCGTGGCTGAGCTGCGTGCGCCGAGCTCACCTGCGCCTGGCTGGTTCCAGGCCCGGAGACGTGAAGGGAATGAGAGAGAAGCTGAGTCAGGCTCTCGGCCGGCACGTGCTCCCAAGTGATTCCCCACCAGGTAGAGCAGTTGGTCCCTCAGACCCTCCTCAGACACACACAGGATTCATGTCACGGGAGCTTACAATGTAGCAAGTTGATCTGATTCAGCCTGAAAGAACTCTCATCTGTTCTTTGTCCATGCTTCCTAGATCGACGTTCAAGTGCCTTTATATTTGTTTTTGAGAGTATGGCACATCTTTAAGAATGTCTCTAACAAACAAAAATGGCAATTAAAAGATCATTCTTGTGGTATTTCATTCAAAAAATTCATTTAAAGTTAAATAAATAATTTCATTAAAAATAAAGCGGTGGCTCCTGTGGGAGAACCACTCCCAAGGTACTAATCACGCAAGCTCAGACCTTCTCCATCTGGCGCTGCGTAAACGTGTGGTTACTCCGCACTGGATGCAGAGGCTGGTCCCTCCCCAGGTTGCTGGCCTAACCATTTGGCAGCACTTTCTCTCTGTCACCCGCTCTGTTGACTGTTTCCCTGGAGTTTCCTTTGGGACCAGGCCAGCTGACCGGGCCTGGTCTCTTGGCAGTTCCAGTGGTTTGAAGAGGCTTCCCTTCTATTACAACTAGTCAGCGTGGTGATCCTGAAGCTAACCCACCCCGGGTCCTCTGGAAGAGAAGCTGAGGTGGCTCTCCTCCTGTTTGGGTCTTTGGGTACCGGCTCAGGTTCCCCCTGGGCACCTCTCAAGTCATGTCAGACGTAAACTGGTGGCAGCCAGACTTGCTGCTGAAAAAGGAGACTCGAGGCTGCCTGGTCCACTGGGGCTTCTAACTGTCAGGAACGTGCTTCAGTCACGTTACTTGAGTTCTTTGAAGTTTCTGATGTGATGTGACTTTGTTTTTAATTGCAAGCATTTTACAAGGCTCTCTGACACAGAACAAAGCATGGTTCCTAACTGGAAAGACGGGGCCATGAGCTGTGATCAGGTTTCTGGAGCCAGTTGTGAGAAAATCGACCATTGTGCCTGTCAGCTCTCAGCAGGACGGTGTCTCAAAGGAGGTTTTCAGGGAGGGAGGTGAAAATCAGGGCAGTGACCCTTTGGCCATCTCCTGTGGGTGGCTTTGGCCCATCGCCGTCAAGTGCATCAGGGGAAGGAGCTGCAGGGTTGCAGGGATGTAATTCACAAAGAAGAGGGCAAGAAAGAGGACCACGGATGGCAGCATCTTCCCTCTGCCAGGAGCATACCCAGGACCTCTCCAGAAGGATGGGCCTGGGGGAGGCTGGTGAAGATCCAACAGGATGGAAGCCGAAAGAGAGGGAGGAAGACGAAAAGGAATCATCATTAGAAGAGGCTTCACCTGGAACTGTGACATGGCGGGGCCAAAGGACCAGGAGGGTTGAGTTTGCGGTTCAAGATACAAACAGGAAACGTTTGCTACCTGCAGAAGGGCAGCTAATTCCCCAAAGTCCAAAGCCACATGACCAGAAAGGGCAGCGCAGAGACTGAAACCCAATTGTCCATCTCCGGCTTGGGTGTCGAGGGAAACGCGGGAAGCAGCGCGGACCCTTGACACTCCATTTCTCTTTGGTTTGGGTTTTCTATTTATCCTGTGGGTTCTAATCAGAAATGCAAGCTAGACCTTTTTTTAGAACTAAGAGTGGATCACAGGGTTCAGCTGAGAATCAGACTAGCTTCACTCAAAACCAGAAAAGTGGTTTTTAAAACCACAAAAGATACATGTAGGGATAGAAAGAATAGTGAAATCAATTGTGAATGCTTGCTGAGCATTTACTGTGAGTCAGTTATGCCCTGTGTATGTTAATGATGTATTTACAACAGCCCTCTCGGATAGGTGAGAGGGAGGGTAGGCTCAGAAAATGAACAAACTGCCATAATGATTATGTTCTCAGAATCCCTGGGAGGCCAAAAGGAAAAATAAAAATGAGGACAAGCTTCCCCTTTTCTGTCCCCCTCTCCACCCTCCTTTCCCCTCTCCTGCTCCAGTGGCACCTCCAGCTCCTGAAACTCAAAACCTGTCAGCAGAGCAGGAATCTCAACCGCTCCCCGCTCCGAGCGTGGGAAGCAGGCAGCAAAGGACCCAGCCCACAGTGCGGCCTTTCCCACAAGGGATCTCACCAGCCCTCTGACTTGTTCAGAGAGGAGCTCTGGAGAAGTTCAGCAAACAGGAGAAGTATCAGCAGAAGGGTGCTTAGACGTCTGTCAAAGCTGCCGAGAAGCCACAACTAGATAGAGTCTGCTGGACAGTCCAGGAAAAACAGTTGCTAAGAGCTGTGGGCGACACAGCCAGTAACCTTTTCAAGTGGAGAATAACAGGGAAGGAGCAGTGTACAAAGGATGAGAACGTGGATGCAGCACTCAGAGGCTGCAGCCAACGCCCTCACCAAGCAGACTGGGCTCTTAGTTTGCACACCTATGACATTAGTTTGCTAAGAGAGCCTCTTAGTAAAATGCTGCAGTGTTTTGCATCTGTCTGTGCCTGACTCAGTGTCCTGGACCACGAGTGCCACTTGAGGGATACGGGCAGAGCGTGCAATTAACAACCCACAGCCTCAACAGAGCAGGAGCCCGTGCTTGGATGTGTGCGTCCATTTATCCCCAGGACTCAGGAATGGAAAGTTAATTGATGTGGACGCTCACCCCATGCATTTCCCCTTCTCTTACCTTGTACGTTGTCCTCTGGCTGAACTCTGGAACTTGGAGGCTTGTCTTAAATAGATACATTCTGTCAGCAAACCTTTATCACAGGGGTTTCTCTGCCTCATTTTGTGCTTGAGAGACATACATTAGATGAACACAGTCTGTGCCCTGGAGGAGATCACAGGCTGCACAGTTATGCTAACTGGTGTCTGTTTCCCTTAGTCCAGGCTAGCGTGTCCCCCAGAGTGGCCCTTACCTCCTGCATCTTCAGCCAGCTCCCGGGAACAGAGCAAGGGCTGTCGTTAATAAGCCTGTTGAGTGAAAGCATTTCCTTTCGTTCTGGTGCCCTGGGTCTCCAGGTTCTTCCCCAGGGTCGCCTTGCTGCAGCTCCAAGTTACCATTCCTCTGCTCAGTCTCTCAGCCCCAGTGGGCTTTGTCCCATTAACACACCCTACTTTTTCATTGTGGTCCTTATTTAGGGAAGTCCTTTAAAGACCAAGCCAATTCCTTGTCTCTCCTTGTTTGCAACGTGGCTAAGCATACATCCTCCCTTTTCTTGCCGCCCTCCTACCGCTCCCCCAGATTCCATCCTGTATCCTGGTGGGAGCCGAAGCCAATGGGAACACAGAACTAGGGTGCTGTGGCTTTTCACCAAGTCCCCTTGGCTTGGGGAGATCTGGTTTTCTCTTAGGCTACAAGTTGTATGATATGAGGAAGCATCAAGCGTTTGTGTCTAATTTCAGCAGGAAAGGGAGAGTGGGCTTTTAGCCTTGATGATAAATCTGGATACCAATCCAGCAGACAGAAGGCAGATTTCATCTTGGAACTCTGCCCAAACTGCAACATCTAACTGTTTGCCCCCCATCCCGGTTGCCATCACAGCCAGCTTTACTAAGCCTTTTCTTGGGAAACTCTCCGGTACATTTTAGTGAGAGCAAATGTCTCCTAGAGATAAGGCATTCTCATGTCCATTTTAAAGCCTAGAGATATTATGGAAAGGAAAATAAAAATTTATCAAAGGGCATTACAGCAATTGCCATTGCAAGAAAAATCTGTGGGTGTCAAAAATATTTCCAAGTTGAGTGTCTATTTTAAGCATGAGTTTGAGAAAGAAAAAACAAAAACAAGGGTAGTGAAAGACATGGGAGAGGCCTTTTAAATCGGTTCTAATGAGAGAATTCTATCAGCTCTATCCATGCTCAGAATGAGCACTTAATTTTAAGGAAATTCCATTTTTGTGCAGCTTAAAATTTGGGAAATGAGAAATCAGCTGTGGAAGCAGACTCAGTGTTGGAACCCATAGCGTAGCTGAGGCCAGGACCTGGGAGACGTCGGGACCCACTGGGGGCCTCCACTTCCTCGTCTGCAAACTGAGGAGGGGCTCCCTTTGGACGGAAAAATCCTATGATTTCCCCAGTGCCTTAATCTGTGATAGCCTTGGCTTTCTTTTGCAGAACGGATTTCCAGAAAAGCTCTTAATTCAAG
This sequence comes from Camelus ferus, assembly GCF_009834535.1. Taxonomy (NCBI): domain Eukaryota; kingdom Metazoa; phylum Chordata; class Mammalia; order Artiodactyla; family Camelidae; genus Camelus; species Camelus ferus. The sequence continues at coordinate 5,739,124 of NC_045701.1, read as the reverse complement.
GTCATTGAATATACCTATCGGAGCCCAGTGTCATTTCTTTGTGGCCTTGGTATAGTGGTACCTTTTATGCCAGAGTGTCTTACAATGAGTTGTTTTGGGGTTTCAGTAAATAGATTTCATCTTCCACCATGACCTCAGGCTTCCCCGCCCCATAGCAAGGAGTCCAAGCTTAATCTACTGGCACTGAATCCATTTCTGTCCCGAATGCTCCTAGAGCAGGACTGCGTCAGAAATAAGAAAGAGTATGCTGCTTCTGTCTCAGAGCTTCTGAGATGCTGCCGTCATCCTTCAGACCCACTCGATGTGCACGGAAATGTTTTTATGATAATCCAGGTTATAAAAACAAAAATGAGAGTGGCCACATGTTGAACTATGAGAGAGCCGTAAAGAACAGGGCACTGGGGAAGCACTGTGCCCTTGTGTCCACATGGGACCATTAGTGAGCTGACATTGAGCCTCTGACAAGTCATTTCTCACCAGTGCCCGAAGTGGTGGCCTCATCTAGGAAAGGCACAGACTTGTGGAGGCAGAGGGGTTACATTTAGATCTCATCTAGACGCTTCCTGCTGTCGCGTGACCTTGGCCCAGGACCCCACCTCCCTCAGCCTGACTTTCCTCATTCTAAATATAAGGATAAAGATGAGGACAGTATGAGATTTTTTCCCCCTTTTTTGGGGTGAGAATTAAACAAGTTAATGAACATAAAGTGCCCGACAAAATACCTAGCACATAGTGGCCACTCTTAAAAACGTATCAATATTGTATAACATTGGGAACCAACTTATTGCCACTGAGTCTTACACTTAAGATTGGTTCAAAGGGTGAGTTTCGTGTTACGTGCATTTTAGCACTCACACACAAAGAAAAGCAGCGTTATACCTGGCCGTCGTCTCTCAGTGCCTGAGAGGCACCAGCTGCATCTTTAACCTCCTGTGATGGAAAGGGAAGTTAACCATGTTGACTTAGATTCACAGAACATGATTGCTGGAGGGGGCCTTGGAGGTCACCTAGTCTGACCACCCCGTATGGTGGTGCTCCGCCCCACCCTGCCGGGGACCAAGGTCTTTACACTTGCCCCACTTCCCGAAAGCTTCTCTTCAACTTTGCAGGTGTTGAGCAGCACGGGGCCGGGTGGTGGTGAATTTCAAGCAGAGGGGGCCGGCGTTCTTCCCCAGGTTGGGTTGTGCCTGGGTCTCCGGGTGACCACGCAGCTCTACCCTGATGTCCAGTCACCTCAATTTCTTTCTCACCGCTGATGACCTGTGGTCGGCATGTGCTCTGCTCAGCAACAGAAATGCAAATACTTTCCTACTTTTGTGTTCACCCAAAAGAAATAAGGCTTTTCACAGCTAACAGTTATCTTTCTTCTTTTCAACCCATCTTTTTGAGCCTTAAGCTCCAGGAAAGTGTGACCACCACCCACTCTTTGGATTTTGATAATTGGTTATTTTGATTTGGGGTATTGACGCTGATGGAACCATTCGAATATATTTTATTCACAATGAGCTTGCATCTCCTTAAAGATTCTACTAGAAAAAGAGTCTTAGAATTTCCTGATTTGAAATGTGCACGAAATCTCAGTGCTGGGAGATTTTATCTTTGAGAGGTGGGGTTGGGGAAGGCAGCAGAGGGAGAGGCATCCTGCCAGCTTAAGCTGGAACCCTGGGTGTGGTTTGTCAATAGAAAGCAGTGCACAAACGAAGAGCCAGGTGACCACGAAGGAAGTGGTTGGGCAGAAAGCGCCCTGTGGGGATGTGAATTGCGTGTGATGCGGTTTTCTTTTGGTTATAGCAAGCGGATGAGACCCTGGATTTTGAAGAACAGATCTTGGAAGCTGCTAAATCCATTGCTGCTGCCACAAGCGCCCTGGTCAAATCGGCCTCGGCAGCCCAGAGGGAGCTGGTGGCCCAAGGAAAGGTGTGTAAACCTCGCTGGCCGAGTGGTGGAAGGTTCATGCGGCCGGAGCCTCCGAGGACCGAGGACTCTGCCTTCCCTCCCTGAGTTGCCCGTCTCTGTCCATCTAACCAAACACCCTGTTTGCTTAAACATTACAAACAGAATGAAGGGTTTGGCTTCCAGGCCTCTCATCTAATTCTTATTAGGGAAAGTTCCCACCCCAGACAACAGTCAGGACCTGAACAAGACATTTGGCTTCCTACAGTACCTTAGTCTATTTAAAGATAAAAACTGTCATGTTTCCCTGGTGGATGGCTTCATAAGCACCATAGTCGGGGGCTTTCTAATACCATTTCCAATGCCAGTGACTCCATCCATTCTTCTAGCACTGTTTAGCTGAATGCTGTCCAAGTCTACAGTGAGCATTTCCCTCTGGTCAAAAGGCCGGTCTGGTTTTGAAGCTGAGATTTCTTGGGTCTGCTTCATCACCAGTCCCCCATTCCATCTGCATTAGCGTGAAAGCGTAGTTCTTTTTCAGTGATCCAAAGGATTTATAGTACATTTGACTAATCCTGCATACGGGAAGGTCTTCCAGTTTAAAGTTCTCCGTGTGTCCTGTGTCTCCCGTACACCGTGGACCCACCCCATCTGTACATCTTGCAGAGAAGCTTCTCGGTCACACAGGCACCACAGCAATCCTGCAGGCTTGGGAAATGTCGCCATAACTGTCAGTCACTTCTGTTTGATATTAAAAGACCTTTGCTGTCGGTGTGCAGATGACAGATGTGATGGTGTGTTGACCTAAGAACGTGTAATACAGACAAGAGTTATGGCCAACCAGTGGCCTTCCCTCTGTCTTCCTCCCACAGTTGTGTCTCTTGTGAGCTTAGCCGTGTCCTGATCCAGCCTACATACATTGGCTCCTCTTTATAAACCATCATATAATACATTATCCAATATCGTGCCCAACTGGCATGAATCTGTCCTTCCATGCGTCTCATTTATCCCCTGTAGACCTAGCAGAGTGCCGACCTCACTCACCAAGGACTTGGTGACTGATCATTATGTAAAGACCAAAAATGAATCCTGGAGAGGCACATCCTACCTAAAATTTCCATTTATTTCAACACTGATAAAGAGCCATCTACGTGGACACATTGCTAGATACTAGAAAATCAAACTTGAAGATGGCCAAGCCCCTGTCCTCTAAGGAACTTACATGTTCAAGCATTTAAGGAGTTGGTAAAGGAGGTTCATCTGGACTTGGTGAACTATGATTATATGCAGGACCGTGGGGCCTTACCTGACGGTCAGCAAGCCCCGATGTGGTACCTGTCATTGCTGACAGGGAGCCCCGATTTCTTATTCACATTAAAATACTTAAACCTTACCTCTCCAGGCCCCTCCCACAAGTATAAAAGCATTTCCTCTCGAAGCTGCTCCCACTGCATCTGGTCAGAAAATGTTACACTTGTTGGCATAATTTCTAGATAGAAGTGAAGATCGTCTTACTTCCAGCCTCTGACTGCTTTCCCTGCACCTGACAAAATGGTCTGTGTTTCCTTAAGATAAGGATCTGCACTCAGTTGTGTGCATCCCTCTTTCTAACATCATCTGCCAGAAGAATCACAGTGTGGCTTTCAGGGTCCATAATCAGGAGAGACTGAAGTTTCCCTTGGCCCTTGAGTGAAGTGAAGGCACCCTTCCCAGAAGCTTGGTGCCTGGCAGCTAAATTGAGGCTGTTGCCTCCAAGGCTGCCTCCTTGTGGCCCCGATGAAACCAGCCAGGATGCGCAGCCTTGGGACGGCCCACGTGGGAAGGGTAGGCGGGAGTCCCGAGGTGGCCCCGTGTATCTGATGAGATGCTTTTCTCTCTAGTTCCAGGCCAGGGGAGGGTCTGAGGGCTGCGGGTCGCCCTGCGCCCTCCCGCTCTCACTGCCGGTTTCTCATCTCCACTCTAGGTGGGCTCCATTCCCGCCAACGCCGCGGACGACGGACAGTGGTCCCAGGGCCTGATTTCTGCCGTGAGTCGCCCGCTCCTTCTTCCCCATTGGCTTTGTGCATCCCCTGAGGGAGGTGTGGGCCTCGGGTCACTTCTCTGTTGACTGTCCCCAGGCCCGGATGGTGGCAGCTGCGACCAGCAGTCTCTGCGAGGCGGCCAATGCCTCCGTCCAGGGGCACGCCAGCGAGGAGAAGCTCATCTCGTCCGCCAAGCAGGTCGCTGCTTCCACGGCTCAGCTGCTCGTGGCCTGCAAGGTGAAGGCCGATCAGGATTCAGAGGCCATGAGGCGGCTACAGGTAATGGTCACTGATGCTGGTGGGAAAGTACTCCTGTTGGAGCGGGTAAGTGTCGCCGCAGGGGGCGGTCTCACTTCCTTGGCATGACCCACCAGGCCTTCCATCCGCAAACTCTGTCCCACGTTTCTCATTTTCCACCTCGTGTGGCCGTGCATCCCACACCTGCTGCCCCACCAAAGTGATGTTCTCCATATGTGCCTTCTGGTCTCATGCCTTAGGGCCCTCCTCCCCACCAGCCCAACCTTGCTGAACTCCTACTTGTCCTTTGTGACACATCACCAAAGCCACCTCTTCTGGGAAGCCCTCCCTGACTCCCAGTCAGTCCCTCTTCTGCCCTGCCAGAGCCTCTGGCCAGACCACTTACACTTCTTGTCACCTGGTACCCCCACGTTTATCTTCCTGTCTGCCTTTGACAAGGCAGTGAGCTTCTTAGGCACAGATCTTTATCTCTGAGTCTCTCACGCCTAAGACGGCTCTTGTTCAGTGTTTGCTAAAGAAAGGAGCAAAAGGATGGAGGAATTTATGAGATGTTGCTAAGGTTTCCCAGAGCCCCGAGAACACACTTACGAAGGTGACATTTGAGTCCTGCCCAGTGCATCTAAGTTTTCCTGATTGTTTTAATTATAAAAGTATTTTAAACACGACAAAGGAAACGTCAGAACAAAAAAAGATCACGTAGCCTCAACATCTTCACACGTCAGATGTTTTTTTCTCTTCCCGTTTCTCAGAATACTTTTGTCTAGTTGTCATCATCACGGGAGACATTCTGCATTTTTTTCTCAACATTTTATCAGACTTCTTTTTTTCCTTGAAGAGAAGGCTTCACAGTGGCTCTATGTAGGGCTCACTGGTTCATTCTTCATGAGTCTCATTTTTAATGATTGCATGATATTGTGTCAGCTGATGATGCCAGAATTTCTCTATAGACGTTGGATGTTTTTATTTCTGATTTTCTAGAGGTTCATTATTATAAACGTTGTGATGTAAATTGTTTATGTTGCTAAAAATGTTTATGTCAGACATGAATAAAATCGTAAATGGCAGAAATATTTGAACAATTCCATCGACACTCAGGACTCATTGTATTTTCTAAGTTCTAAAGTGCCTCACCATTGTTGGGTCCTCGTGTGTCAGTCTCTCCCTGACACCCCTCCCTCACCTTCATTTTCCTGCTGGCATAAACCCAGAGGGGAAATGGGGAGCTGCATGTCTGTGAATGCATGATTCGTGGGTTCTGGGGACACTTCTTTGGAAAACATCTCGAGTTAAGAGAGACCTGGATTCAAGTCCAGCCTCTGCCATGGATTAAGTACATGGTCTTACACAAATGGTTCCAAACCTTTCAGGCCTTAGTTGTCTCATCTGTAAAATGGGAGTAGAGGTACCTGCACCTGGCTCTTACGAGGGTCAGGAAGTGTGAAAGTGCTTTTGTAAGTCCTAAGTGTTTACACAGGTACAACCCAGCATCATTCTTATCATCGTGACTAATTTAACCGGATGTAGCAGTGTCGTATCTGAATCCCTTTCGGTGACCCAGAGGTTCTCTGCAGCTATGCAGACCTATGTTCAAATCACAGCTCTATTACTGACCAGCTGCAGGATCTTAGATGAGTTACTCAACTTCTCTCTCTCCAGAGGAAAGTGGACTAATGACTTCTGACCTCATAAAGCTGTTTTGAGAATAAGCATTTGATGACTGCTTGTCAGATCCTAATTGGCTTCCCCCTCCCTTCTTGTGCAAGCCCTCATGGTCCCCATTGGTCACTTTAGGTCACCAACCAGACGAGCCAGCTAACTTTGAACGAGAAAAGCACTCAACTTTCTGATGGCTAACCCCCAAGAACAAGTCCTGGACCCCAAGGGGGCTGGGCAAGGACTACAGGAGGTTTAATGAAGCCTTGAACACCAGTTGAAAGAAATTCCAAACCTCAGGGGGCAGAGGTCAAGTCCCCTGGGCCATGTTTTTGGGGCATTAAGAGTAAGCCCATGGGGGCTGTCCCCCTTACTGAAGATCTAAACCACTCATTGACAGGTTCTTCTTTACCTGTCTGTAGCATTCAGCCCATACTCGCGACAGAAAGCCCCGCTGGGACTCTGAAATACATCGGTAAAGGCCTTGGTTGCTGTGGGGCTCCTACTCCTCCCACGCAAAGGCTTTCAGAGCCCTTCATTCCCTCAGAAGTCAGCCAGTGAGCTCCAGGCCTGAGTAGCCACTGTGCCAGGTGCTGGGGGTGTGGAGATTCAAGCCACAGCCCCTGCCTTCAAGTTCCTCACTGTCCAGGAGGGAGAGAAGCAACCACATGTGTGATAAGGGCTGCAAAGAAGCCAGCACGGAGCTTTCCAGAAGCCCTCGGGAGGGTGTGGCTAAGATCAAGGCAGACAGAAAAAGTGATCTCTGAGCCAAGTCCTCAAGTATGCCTCAGTTGGATATGGTTGGGGGTGGGGATGGTTTTCTAAACAAAGAGGCAGCCCCTGAGCATGCTTCTGTTAACACATGTATCATATTGCTGCAATCTTGTATTTACATAATTATAATTCCCCTCAAAAATGTGTGTTCCTTGGGAGCCGGGAAAAGTATCTTATTAATCTGTGAATGAGCTATGGTTAGGCAGGTTCCAGTGTTGGTAGAATCAGTGGATGGATGGATGGATGGATGGACAGACAAGTAGATGATAACTAGAGAGAAATTGTGTTATGTATAATTGGATGGCAAATTAATGCATAGTCTCATGAACTGTACCTTCATGTCTGTTCTTGCTGAATCCAAGTGGCTGTTTCTAATGATCTAATGTTTATTTTGTTCCCTCTCCAGGCAGCAGGAAATGCTGTAAAAAGAGCCTCAGACAATCTCGTTCGTGCCGCCCAGAAGGCAGCATTTGGCAAAGCTGATGATGACGATGTTGTAGTGAAAACAAAGTTTGTAGGGGGCATTGCTCAGGTTTGTGATCCAATCCAGACACTGTTTACTCCCAAGATGAGCAATGTGTTATAACAGAGGCACAAACTAACAGTGGCTTAAACAAGCTGGAAGTTTATTTCTCCCTCGTGAAACAGTCTTGGGTGTAAGAAGTCTACGGATGGTGTGATGGTTCCTTTGTGTCTGAGACCCAGACTCCATCTGCCTTACATTCCTGAGATGTTGCCTTGGCCACTTGGTCTAAGATGGCTTGATAACCACCCCAGGTTTCCAGCCAGCAGGGAGACGGAAAGTTAGGGCAGGCATGACTCTGAAGTTGCCTACATCACTTCCTCTCATATGCCATTGGTCAACACTTAGTCACATGGCCAGCCTAGCTGCAAAAGATGCAGGAAAATGTAGTATTCTTTTCTGAGTAGCAGTGTGTCTACCTAAAAATCAGGGATTCTACTATAGAAAAGGGAGAAAAGAGGATGGGAGGACAGCAGTATTATCATTTAAATAAAATGATGCATTTGGGGCTGCTACTCACTACAGACTTTTGACCCTAGAGAAAGAATGAATGGTGACCGTCTTCCCAGAACTTTTACAAGAGTAGGTGGGATTCTGACTTATGCAGATCTGCATTCCTGTGCATGGTAGTGGGAAAAAAAGGTCAGGAAACCAGGCTTGCAGTTTAGGATGTGTTAATATAAATCCTTTTTACGAGACGGGTTTTCCTCCAGGAGCACTGAGACCCCATTGCTGAAGTCAGTCATTCCCATGACTTTCTCAGCTCTTCCTGAACCACTCCCTGTGTTTGGAAATAACACTGGATGCGTTTTTACCAGAATTGCTTTCTTGATAGACTAGTTCCATGACAAGTTCCACAAAGCAGAGTCTCTGATCAAACAGGTCTGGGAAACACTGTACTCCAGCCTCAGGTATAATGATGCTCGTTAGTCTAGCAAAGATTCTGAGAAGGCCTATGGGAGAGAAATCTGCTTGGCTTTCCTGAACACAAACTTTTATTCTTTTCACACAATACCTATGAACTCATATTCCTCAGATCACACCATAGAAGCAGAAAATAGACATATGAAAGCCATTGAGTAGTTAAGAACTCCAGCTTTAGCCTCAGGCACACTTGAGCCAGGCCCTGCTCCTCTAGCTGGGGCACTTCAGGGAAGGGGACCCACATCTCTGAGCTTCAGCTCTCTCACTGGAGAAATGGGACATTGAATAGGACGTGCTTCACAGTGTTGCCGTGACGATGGTGGGACCCTCCCCGTGGAGTGCTTACACCCAAGCCTGGTGCACTGTAGTGATGCAGTAGATACTTGCTATTAAGTCGGTGGCCAGAGGTCAGCTTATTTTCTTGGATCAACGGGGTCATTGGTCTCAAAAGCAAACCATGGCCCAGAGGCTGGTCCCCAGAGGTAAGAATATTTTGTCCCAGGACACGGCTGTGGCTCACTGTAGCGGAGGCTGTGGGAGCCCGTGAGGCTTGCCGGGGAGGGGAGAGCAGTTTCCTAGACAGTTTCAGATACACCCAGCTTGTTGTTTTCCTTCCAGATCATCGCCGCCCAGGAGGAAATGCTAAAGAAAGAGCGAGAACTAGAAGAAGCCAGGAAAAAACTGGCCCAGATCCGCCAACAGCAGTATAAGTTCCTGCCCACCGAGCTGAGGGAGGACGAAGGCTAAGGCCGGAGCCGAGACGGCACGCCCCAGGGGACGGCTCTGCGAGAGCCGGACAGAGGTGTCCCTCCTGTGGCCGGGCACTGACCTGGGACTGCCTGCCTCCCCCCGGGTGAGCCCGGAGCCCCGAGCGCTCGTCCTCACACCTCTGTCCTGCCAGGCACCGGCTGCATGATCGTGATGTCACACGGTACAGTGTCCCACCCACAGCTCCTCCGCTGCCTCCCCCCCGTGCCTCCCCGTATCTCAGGAGAGAGGGGCGTAGGTTTCACCAACTGTTACCAAAAAGGAGAAGTCAGTATTACGTCGTCCTCAGACACTCGTGCTTCTGCTGGTCCTCCTCTAGGCCTGCTCCCCGGCCTGTTGTGAAATTTTAATAGGAAAGAAAAACCAGCTCGGGGGAGAATCACTGATGCCATAGACACTCAAAGATACCCTTCTCCCTCCCAGGAGAAGATGGACGGTGGAGTTGGACACGGTTAATAAAAGCCAGAGACATAAGCCAGTGTGGACTCCAGGAGGGCAACTTGGGCCCACCTGCCATGTCTCCAGCACTGGCTCACCCAGAGGGTGGAGAATTCCTGCTCCTGTTTGCACGCTTTCTTGCCTCAGTGTGTAAGCCCCTTATACAATCTAGACCCAACTTGTATTCTGTGGCCCAGAAAATCGAATGATTATTTTTTTTCCTCCATGATCCAAGGGCAGAGGTATGGGGGACTGTCAGGGCTGGGGGAGCAGGGGCTGTAATAAAATGTGTGGGCTCCTTACTCTGCGGAGGCTGCTTCAGTTCCTACAGATTCATCCGCACAAACCCACATCCCCCAGGCGACAGGCAGTACCTTACACATGCAGAGTCGGGGTTCAGCTCAAATAAAGCAGTTCTTGGTGACTCTGTTTTCTGGGTCCCACGTCAGCTTCTCTGCTCTCAAAATGGTCACAATTCAGGATTCTGCTTAAAAATCTGTTACCTGTCCTCCAACCTAAGATGGACGTTTTCTCTGTCTTAATAGCTCTAAAATCCAGATGTATTCTAAGATCATTATGAACCTTTAACAAGATAGTTTTGCTAATTAACACATCTTATCAGCAAAGACACAGTTTAAGATCATTATGAACCTTTAACAAGATAGTTTTGCTAATTAACACATCTTATCAGCAAAGACACAGTATTTTCAGAGTCTGCCTCCTGGATCCCACACTTGCAGAATTTTGTATTATTTCCCCCGCCCTTTCTCTTTTCTTTTCAGGGCCCTCTCCTCGGAAGGGCATTTTAAGATGTTGCACTTACCTTTGATCTGAGCCTTTACCCAAGACAGTACATGAAGGGTGGATGACTGGTGGGACAGAGCCTAATGCCAGGTAGCAGGTGTCTTTAAAAAAAAAAACTCGTCAGGGGAAGACGATGGTTATGGAGGTGCGTGGCTTTCAAAGATGGTGACCGATGAAGGCAGTCATCCTCCGCTTCTCTGCAGCAATGGGGTATCACACCTCCTATTTCTTCACATTAGAGCTTGAAAATCCTACCTGGGGGAAACGATGCTTTGGTCCTCAAAAAAAGTATACCTGTAGGCCTTGCCTGGCGGTCTAGCCCATGCCGTGGTGTTAAAATAGAATTAAACTCTTGGCAGCTTCCCATATTTATAAAAGACTTAGATTTGTAAGTGCTACACTTAGTAGAATTCTTTTCCCAGCCAAGTAGAAAGCTCCAGGAAATACAGTGGAAATGAGAAACAAGTGGAGAGGGCGTGTGGGGAGTTGGGGGTGTAAGCGTTAGCTCTGACGAGAGGGAGCTGGCCGAGCCCTGGCATCTCTGGGAAGAGCCAATGAACTTCTGGCTCGCCGCCTTTGCGTGTGGGCGGTACACCTCTTCATACTGTCCTGGGCTGCACCCCCTCGGACCTGAGGATAAAGGCTGAGGGCCCGTGGACTGGGGGCACTCTCCAGGGGACACTTTGCAGATAGGAATGGGGTGCTTTCTGAGGCTCAGTCAGACACAGGGGCTCAAGGTCAAGATGTGTCAATGGCCTCAGGTAGCAGGGCTGGGGGTCCCCTCCACGGCCACCCTCACCCCCTTTTCTTCCAGGCTGTGCAGTGGCTGCTCCTCTTTTCCTTCTCCTTCTCCTCGTGCCCTGTCACAGCCTGGCATCCCAGGAGCCAGGCAGGGCAGGCAGTGAGCTCTCTGTCCCTGCCCGAGAGTCATTTAAAACCTCTGCCTCTGCTGCTTTTGGTACCAGAAAAACCTCCAGAGACAAGCCAGATAGAAAGACCTGCCCTCTGCGACTTTAAAAGAACAGGTAAGGAGCAGAGTTGATTTTTGAAAGACCTGTGTAATTATCCTTCTGTCCGGTGCGTTCTGCTGCTGTGAGCTTCGGGGAAGTTGGTTCCCAGTCACCACCTGGTGTGGTGCTGGTTTTCATCTGCCCCTTCCCTGTCCCCTGTGTGTCACGTATGAGAGTGGCCTCATGGTTGGCTTGTCTTTCCTCATGTCATATACTGGGGGGAGGCTGGGCTTTGGGTGTTGTTTAGTAGGTGTCCCTGCAGGTGTCCCCAGATGGCAGGGAGGGGACTTCTGGTTTTTCTTCAAAGGGTAATGACACAGGTCTGAGCTGCATTTGGGGGTGTGAGTTTTCTTTTCAGAGCATCTAATAAGAGGGTGGTTTCAAGGTAAAAATGGCCCCAGGCTTGGAGCACAGAAATGTCCGTCTGTGTGAAGGAGGTGCAGGTGTGTGGGTGTGTGTCCCATGAGAGGAACTGACGGGAAACCTTGAGCTGATCTTTGTGCCCAGAAATTGTTGTCTCTGAAATTCAAGAAGGAACCTGAACGGGACTTGAGAACTGCCCGGCGATTCGGGAGGTTGAGCTTTGCTTGGTTCTGCCTTTCACAAAAAGTCTGGATAAGGATGCTGAAGCCATATTCTGTTGAACAACCAGCTCTTGCTTGAACTGCTCGCGTCCGGTCAGGTGTGGGCCCGGTGATCAGGGCCAGCAGGTACCTTGAGTCCTGGGCGGCCCTCCGGCCAGGCAGTGCGGGCCCCCCGGGCCGCCTACGGGGAGCTGCATGACCTCGAAGGATGAGCTCCATGTGTCCTTCATCACAGAAAACCCCTCAGGGCTTCTCACAGGCTCTCCCTGCTTGCATTCTGGGTGTTTTACCAACAGGTTTACAGGCAACCAAAGCGTATTCCTAATTTATCAAAATATTATAAACAGAATTCACTGTCCCCCCAAGAGAGTGAACCCCGCCACCCACGTGATCCTAAAGTCACAGCCCCACGAGGGAGCCAGGCAGCAGGGTGATGTGGGCGAGCCGTGGTCTCCGCTGCCGGTGAGCCTCCTTCGCCTGGGCCATGGACCCCCAGACCTCCCCCAGCACTGAGGTTCTGGGCTCTGGCCAGGCCTCGGGATTCTGGCCTTCAGCCCCCAGCACAGACCATCCATGTGTGTGGCTCTCCGACCCCTGGAGGAAGTACCCCTCTGCTGCCCAAGGGAATGACCACCTCTGAGTGCCTGTGGGAGCCTGAGGACTGGGGGATGTTCGCTTCAGGCTCAGAGGCAGTAGAACTGAGAACTCTGAGATCCTGGGAGCTGTGCCCCCCGCTCGGGGGTCACCTCTGCACAGCCTCCTCCAAGTGCTGGCCTCGGGACCCTCTCCCTTCTCCCTCCATAGGCTCCCCAAGTGCCACGTTTACACGTCCCTGAGAAGGCTGCTCCGTCCCTCGGAGCATCTGCTTGGTGTGTTGTTTGTAGTCATTAGGAGCAGGCATGTGGCCGAGCTTCTGCTGTCTGATTGAAAAGAGACATTTTTCTGTCAGACAGGTTTGGCTACGGCCCTCTGAGCCCACCTCCCAGCCCCCAGGAAGCATCTATGCGCGAGTCACTCCTCGTTCCATGTGTGAGGCTCCTGGTCCCATGAAGCACGCGGCTGGGTTTCACTCGGCCGCCACCTCACCGAGCTGCAGAATGCAGAAGGAAACGGGAGAGTTGAGTTCTGCCCTGGGTCCTAATGTCTTTATTGATCCAGTCACAGAATTTTTTTTTTCTGTTCACCAGAAATAGGCTTGTAGAGGAACGAACCTGTGTGAGAGCCTCGTGGGCATGGGAGGACCATGGCAGAGAGGAAGAGGAGGCTGTGTTTTCATCATGTGAGAAGTTCCACCTTGAGGCCCAGCCCCATAGTCACCAGATGTGGGTTAGAGGAGTGGAGGGGGGTGTGTGTGCGCGTGCGCACGCGCGAGAGAGACCGAGGCGAAGCGGCAGAAAACCACTAAATTCCATACAGCTTTGCTGACTCTGGAGAAAATTCAAATAAGAAATAGACTCTGAGTAGGAGAATGCAATTATTTCCATCTTAAAGAAGCAGGGTCCCAGGCGGGGAGCCCAGGCTCTCTGACTGCTTGTCCTCTGATGGGAAGGTGGCTCAACGACATGCGCAGCGCACGTGTTCCTCTGCGAGCCAGACTCGGGGCCCAACCCCAGTCTGGGGGTTTACCTCCAGCGGCTGGGGCAGAAATGCAGCCTCCAGGGATTGTACCCTCTCCTTCCTGTGGGGAAGGGGCTGCAGATTGTCTTCCAGAGTCCTTGTTTGGGGGAACCAGACTCAGAAAAGAGTGAGGAGTTTCTCATCTGTAAGAGGGTGATGCCAGAGGGTCACCATAGCAACAGAGGGAGTGTCACTGGTATGTCTGACAACGAAGAGGATTATTTTTCCTCTTAAAGTGGTGATTTAGAATCTCTAAGCCCATTAGTCATATTTTTCTATCTTTGACTTAAAAGTGGGGCTGGGACTGACCACCCGCAGTGCATGGGTGGGGAGCTGAGGTGTGCCATCCAGGATGGGGTCGGGGGGCTCATGTTTAGGGATGGCGCGGCCTCTCTCTCCAGAGACGCTAAGACCTACTTTTAGAAAGAGAAATTTGATTCAGTTAAGCTCAGAACTGAACGTTGAAGAAGTGCGTTCTGGGCTCTCTGAGAGGCGGGCTGTGTTGCAGTGGTGACCTGGGTGTCAGGACAGCCCAGAGTGAGAAGGGGCCCGAGTCGGGTCCCCAGTCCTGGGGTCCCGGCACCCTGATATTAGAGCGGCGTTCAGGGGGAGCGGGAAGGGGGAGGCAGACTGGACTCCGCGGGCATGAGGGGAGATGGGAAGAGACTAAAAGACACTGTTCTTCCCTTCAAAGATCTTAGGCCTTCCCGGAGAACGCAGTCTCCTGCATGGGAAGCGAGAACCACACACGGTGCCCACTGCTGGGCTGCAGGCTGGCAGGTGCAGGCTGGCAGGGAGGGAGCAGTGACCTGGGTGTGTTCTTGGGGAGGAGGCGGGCTAGAGTCGGCCTCACTTGATGGCAAGCAGTGGGGCTGGGGCCTGCTGCTGGGTGCAGGGAGAGTATTTGGGGCCTAGGCAGGGAGGCAGGAAGGAGCCAATGGAGAGGGTGGAACACAAAGAGTCTTGAAGCTGGAGGCATGAGTAGGGGCCTAGGTGTGCTCTGTGGAGTCAGGGCTTCATCCGAAAGGAAGCAGGGGACAGGGAAGCAGAGGAGAGACCAGCAAACCTTGCAGGCTCTCTCTGCCTCCGGGCCGCGTTCTTTATGCCTGTGGACTCACTTGATGCACGGGATGCTCTGTTTGGCCACCATGTTGCAACCTCACAGCCCCCTGCTCAGGTCTGCATCCTCGAGGGCCCCGTGTGTGCTGAGTAGATGGATCCCGGCGAAGCACTTCTGCCCCGCGGGCTGTTGCTGGGCTCCAGGGAGGAATGCCCTCAACACCCGTTTGCTGTCTTCCTTGTGAGGCCTCCTGGCTGGTGGTGACCCCAGGGGGCAGTGTGGTTCCATGGGACACTGACAGGACGTTCCTGTTTTCCTGGAGGGCAGAGGGGTCATCTCAGAGGCAAATAAATTTAAGAATCAGAGTATTAAAGTGAAACAAGTGAATACCTTAAGTCTCTATGAGATGTCTTAGAACCTGTAAGAAACATGCACTGGAGATCTCCAAAGGAACGAATACGAATTTGCCCAATATTTTTGGCCTTTGAGCACTTTTTTTTTATTCCAGTATATTTTGAGGGACAGATGTTCCAAGGATCATGCCTTGGGAAACCCTGTTCTAAAATCCTAGCGGAATTGTCCGTCTGCCCTGCCCCCTTCGCACACGCAGCGCCCTGTCTAGTATTACTAGGTAATATTTCGTCTGTGCAGCAACCCCATCGAGGTCACAGCCAGGGATCACATCTTGTCACATGTTGCGTTCCCACCACCTAAAACCAAGCTGTGGCTGTGTGAGATATTTAATGAAGATTGATTGCCAGGGTGATAAACATTAGAGCATGCAGTTTGCAACCAGTGTTCATGGCCTGGGGATCCGCTGTCTTGGACTCTGGCTGATTTGAACTTGAATAGGCCAAAAAAAGTTAATTTAAAAAACAGTTTGTTTCCAGTTACCACCCACCACAGCTGCCCCCTCCTCCTCTACCCCTTCATGTGAACCCACCATCCACAGGGCAACCGTGTTGCTAAAATAGTTTCTCTAGAAACTGCTTTCCTAGGCTTCCCTTCCTAAGACGGCTGCAGGGAAGCATGTCTTGATCCTATGTGTCCTGAAACCTCCTGGTAACGCTCACCATTGTTCAGCAAAATCCACGAGACAGGCTGTAGCCAGGAGGAGGTGGTTAACGAAATATTGAGAGGACCGCAGATGCTGTGAGCTGATTGCTATAAAATGGTGTTCCTGGCCCAAGTCCCCGTGGAATGTGAAGGCCATCTGGAAGGAAAGGGGAAGGCTGAGCAGGGAGGTTTCTTTAATAAGCCCAGAGATTCCTCCTGCAGCCAAAGGGCACCTGCAATTCGACTTCCCGATCCTTCCTCCTTCCCTTTTCTTGACTCATAAGGCAGCACAGGGAGATGAAAAGCGCACACATGGGGGCTTTGGACTTCAGATCGACGTGGCTTTGAGCAAGTCACTCCCTTCCGAGCCTGGAGGGTAGGGACGAGACACTGCACTTCACCCCCTAACGTCTGTTTCCCCTGCCCCCATGGAGCTGCAGCAGTATTTTGGGAGAGTTGACCTCAGGTCTAGGGCCCGCCTAGACCGTTCCTCCTGGCGGTGATGGGTTCTGAGATGGGCTTACAACTTGATCTGGCCACGGAGCTGGGAGGAAGTGTCTGCTGGAGGCATCAGCCTTTCTCTCCCAACCACGCTGAATGGAGAAGCCTCTTCTGACCGAGCAGAGCCAGCCTGGGCTGGAGCCTACCCAAGGACGGCAGAGCGAAAAGAACCAAAGAATCCGTATCTTTGGTGACGTTGATCAGCTTGTCTAACTCGAACTCTTCCAGACTTCCCAGCCCCTGACCACGTGCATTCCTGCCATGTTCAAGCCAGCCTGGGTTGCACTTGCTGCCCACACACTGTCACTGACCCCAGACAGCAGTCGCGTGGGAAAGGCCAGCCAGCATCTGGTCCCAGAGTAGGCATTCAGCAGAGCTTTCTTCCTTTTCCCTCACGCCTCCGTAAAAGCAGTCTTGAGAACGTGCACCAAGAAAATCCCATTTCCCCCACTTTGAAGAGTTAACCCAAGTGCACTCCTGTGAGCCTGATACGGTGCCAGACTCATGGTAGGTCTTCAGTACACATTTGAATGACTCTTAACCTGGACAACACCTCTAGGCTGTGATGTTGGCCGTGCCTGGACTCCAGTTATGGCTGGCTTGGTGGCAGGAAATGATACCGGACGTGCATGTAGGCATCGGAGGTCTCAGTCCTGTGTCTAGACTGGGCTGAGCAGCTGGAACGCAAGTCCTCCCCTACTTCCTCCACCCCCCAGTCTCCGTCCCTGCTCCTTAGAACTCTGCCACTGGTAAGCTGGAGAAGCCTGTGGCCAGTCACCTACAAAGTGAGCCATCTGGGGAATGTCTGGTATGCAGGGTATGTGGTGTGGCAGTGGCTTTGTTTTTTCTGTTCACCACTTGGCAAGGAAATCCTTAACTATTTTGTCTGGAGGCATTCGCGTGGAGCTGAGGACCCCAGGATGGACGGGAGTGGGAGGGAGCAGGGCTGCCCTGCCCCTTCTCCTACACCTGGGACTGCAGGGTACCCTCCCTGACCTGGAGTGTATTTCGCTCAGGCTCTGGCTTTTTCCTCTGGTTCCGCCAGCGGAAGTCTGGTTGAAATGTAGAAGCAGGAGGCCGCAGGGGGAGGACAATTTCCGTGGGGAGGGAATCACTGAAAGCTACAGGGGGAGAAAAAGACAGGGAGGAGGCTGCGCCATTTTACCACACAGATGGGTGAACTTCGCCTTCAGTGTCCAGCTCCTTAGCTTTGTGCGGAGGGAGGGATCTGGCCTGGGAGTGATGAGATCCGGGTTCTGGTTCTAGCTGGCTGATCTTGGGGATGTTCTTTGACTTCTTGGAACCTCTTTGTTGTCATGAGTTACAGGCCTTCTGCCGTGATTCCGACTGGCTCTGGGTGGTAAGCAGCCTTGATGTTTGACAGCTCCTGATATTTTGAGTATTTATGATATACTAGGAGCCCTGCCAGGTCATTTATGAGCATCCTCATTTTCTTCATCACAGCTAGCATTACGTGCTTATAATATTCCAGTCACAGTGCTAAGAACTTGATTTATATTAACTCATGTCACCCTCATAACGACCCTACACAATAGATACTAACCCCATTTTACAGATGAAGAAACTAAGGCACCATAAAGTGAAACTCTTTCCCAAAGTCCACACAGCTAGAAAACAGCAAATCCAAGAGGTGGGCCCAGGCAGCCTGGCTAGGAATTGCATCCTCAGATCACCTCTCAGTAGGTTAATAAACCCAAAGAGAGAAGACTCTTCAAACACCCAGAGTGACCCCTGCAGCCTGGGGGATCTGACATTGGAGGCCTCTGTTTGTAACCATGAGGAGGATGTCAAAATATAATTTTCAAGAAAGCTGAAGACACGACTCATACAAGTATATAGTGAACATGTGTCAAAGATTTTTTTTTTAATTGAAATACAATTGATTTTACAATGTTGTGTTTCAGGTATACAGCTAAGTGATTCCTATATATATATATGTGTATGTATATATATTCTTTTTCAGATTCTCTTCCATTATAGATTATTACAAGATATTGACTATAGTTCCCTGTGCTCTACAGTAGATCCTTGTTGCATATTTTATGTATAGTAGTGTGTATCTGTTCATCCCAAACTCCTAATTTATCCCTCCTCTTTCCTTTTTGGTAACTAAGTTTGTTTTCTATGTCTGCATGTCTATTTGTTTTATAAATAAGTTTATTTGTATCATTTTTCAAGATTCCATATATAAGTGATATGTTATTTTTGTCTGACTGACTTCACCTAGTATGACACTCTCCAGGTCCATCCATGTTGCTGCAAATGGCATGATTTCATTCTTTTTTATGGCTGAGGAGTATTCCATTGTATGTACAGACTGCATCTTCTTTATCCAGTCATCTGTCGATGGACATTTAGGTTGCTTGCATGTCTTGGCTATAGTGAATAGTGGATGTGTCAAAGATTTAGTGAACTCGTTAATGAAGGATCCAGCAGAATGGGGAGATTCATTCAAAAAGAAGAATATTAATCATTGCTGAGAGAATGCTGGGATGTGATTGCTAAATTGATTATCTTATAAGGCCACAATACTGTAACATTTGGGCCCCTCCATTAGACAAGAATCTTTTGCATCACTCTTGCCCTCCTACAATTTCACATCTCCTTGGAGGACTCCAGTGCCCCGATCACTAGTAAATACAAGGTTAAAACAAAGGCATATATCCTTAGGAAGCTTGATGAGCCTCCAGTGGGCCTCTACGCAGTGGTTCGCTTTCCTAACTCCAAGTTTCGGATGCTTTTTCTAAACCAGGGCACTGAGCTGATGACTCCCCAAGGCTGCTGTAACCTAGAAGAGTGTGACATTTAAGATTAGGAGACCATCAGGTTCATCAAGTTGGCACCCCGCTGCTCTGTGTGCGTATGAAAATCTCTATGCTCCCTGAGCCATAGTTTCATCATCTATAAAGATTTTTTTTTTTTCAGTTAGGAAAAAACTCTTCAACCTCACAGAAATTTTGTGAGGATCCACTAAGAGTGAATATGTCAGTGGGTGAATGGGTCAATCACTGCTCTGGCTTTTGCTATAAGAGGGGCCAGCTACTGGGCTCAGCCCCGGATGTTAAGGGAGGCCTTGATGAAAAGCAGGCTACAATGCAAAGCCCTCAGCTACATTGCAAAGCCCTCAGCCACACGTGATGCTCCGGCAAACACGGCTGCGTCCAAATGAGCGTGGGCCATCTTCAAGCCGAGCCAGCGAGACAAGGATTGCCAGAGACTTTGAGGACCTCGGTCACATTAAAGGATTCAGAACCACTGTGAAGGCCATTTGTGACAACGAAGCTTTGGAGGGACACCTTGATCCCAAGTCATCTCCTGGCCACCCCAGTGTGAGCTCGCAAGCAGGCCCGTGTCACCGTCTTAACCAGGGGTTGACAAACTTTCCCTGTAAAGGGCCAGATGGTGGATATTTTAGGCTTGGCCGGCCCCGTGTAGCATCTGTTGTTGCATTCTCTTTGTTTTTATTTTTGTGTTTTTCACCCTTTTAAAAATGTAAAGGCCATTCTGGGGCTTCCTGACTGGACAAAATTAAGCAGCAGGCTGAATGTGTCCCACGGGCTACAGATTGGCAAAACCCTCATGTTCCTGGCTTTGGAGGGAAGAGAACTGCCCAGAACCCTGTTTGCTTCATTTTGCAGCTGTGTGAGCTTGGGCAAGCTTCCTTCCCTCTCCGAGCCTGAGTGTCCTCGTTGGTAAAATTCTTTCTCAAAATACTTGCTGCTCATCTATTACCTTGCCAAGCACTAAAGTGTTTACGAGGCTGGAATACAATGAAAAAGTCCTGGCATGTCCAAGGAATGTGGTGTGAGGCACGGTGGCTATTGCTTGAACCCTAAAGTGGTCTGGGCTGCCCTGAGCAGGGAGTCGCAAAAGTGAAGCTTTGGTTCCATCACAATGGCCTGGAGTCAGGCAGGGCTACGTGACAGCCCCCTGAGGACTTGGAATCAGTTTGTCCAGGGTGGGTCCCGAGCATCTGTATTTTTTAAAGTCTTCCTCAGTGAGTCTGACCTGCAGCCAAGGATGAGAAACCCTCCTGAGGAGTATTGCACTCACCGGTGCCTGGGCGCCTGCTCCAGGAATTTCTGAAAGCTGTCATCCGTGCAGACGGCCCAGTGCCTCTGTTGGCCTCGTTCCCACCCGCATCCAGCGAAGCCTGGTGTCCCTCAAAGCAAAGCCTTCTCCCCAGCTTGCTACAGGTCAAACTCCTGCTCAAGCCATCAGTTCGGAAGATGGTTTCATGTCAAAATCAATCACAAGCGTTCTTCTGCAAGCACAGAAATGGCAGCAGTAGTGGGGCCAGGCCTCCTGCCGGATTGTCGCAGGGAAGGAAGCCGGCCTTTCAGAGCGAGGCCTAATGTGGGCCCGTTGTCTGACACGTGCATTGGCTCCCCAGACACAGAGACTGAGGTTCAGAGAGGCCACCCGGCTGGCTCCAGGCCACAGAGTTCATCCAGAATTTTGATAAAGAGAGAGGTGCAGTGAACCTCTAGCGAGGATGGTTCCTCCTGTGAATTACTAACGCTTCCCTTTGTGGCATTTTCCTTATGGCCATGAGATCAGAACAGTGGAACATTTATGCTGAGAATTTCCAAGGGGAATTTTTTTTTTTTAATCTCAAAGTCTCATGGTTAACTCTTATTTAAGAAGCAAATTCCTCCACCCTTTGTGGGAATTCAGACCCGGGGCAGTTCTGAGCTGGAAATACCCAGGTGGTCACTAATTCTTTGCTTTTATCCAGTAAGACTGGGTAAGTAAAATCATTGCACAGTTTAATGTGATTCAAAGGGAATTTCTGCACGTGTTTTAGGGGTTGGTTGGTTTGGTTTGGTTTGGAAATAGGAGAATCCCTCTGCAAAGAGAATAATTTACCTTTGGTTTGCAAATTTGAATTTTGGCATATTGGGTTTTCTTAATTGTGTCTGTAATTTTGGCTATTTCTTTAGTGACAGTTCCTGAACTCTCACAGATGGAGTTTGTACTCTGTGAAAACCAACTCTTTAGATCCTAAGATGGAGGCAGCAAATACTGCTTTAATACCACTGTGCCGGTCACTGCTGGACCAGATCACACACACTAACTACCCCATTTACTACTCACAAAAATTCTGCAACATGGGTTTTATTGGCCCCATTTGATAGATAAAGAAACTGAGGCACAAGCTCTTTATCTGCTGAAGGATGGAATGGCACTCCAACCCAGCTTCTTCTGACTCCAGGGCAAGCGCCCTTTCCAAGTCAGGAAGCATAAGGTTTTTCTCATCATTGAAAAACTGAGACAAAGAAACCCCATCCTCCACCACTGCATCATCCCAGCCCAAAGGCCTTCAGTAAATCCAAACTCTAGGCTGACATACAAACATTTCACATGAACCCAGCTCTCCTGTTATACAGCGAGAGAATGAACTGGGCCAGACACAAAGAGACCACCAGTATGGCCGTATTCCTCCAAGCAACTGGAAGCCTTCCCAATCTGGGCCAGTCAGGTCAGCACCCAAGCCCAGGGAGGCTGCAGAAAAGAATATGTGTGCTGGGGTCTACCTCCTCTCTGAGCCCTGACACTGCCCTCTGCCGGCAGAGTCTCAGTTTCCTCATCTGTAGAGTGGACCTGCTCCTGCTGCCTGTAGAGCACCATGACTATGAGGGACACAGCTGTCCCTTAGTCATAATCATGATTTCCTAGTCAGTGGACACCCTTGCTAAGCCCCCTCCCCACTGCACACACCTTGTGAATCTGAAGGGACATTTTTAAAATACAATTTCACATCCAGGCTCTTACCTGAACACTTATGTTGGTCTACGTTGAGTTTCTGTTGCTTGCCACCAAATGTGTCCTGGTGAATGTAGCTTGTGTAGTGCTTAGCACAAAGCCTTGCCTTGCACATGGCAGGTCTGCAAACATTGTCAGTGTTTGTGGTTGCTAACATTGCCTGTGTCTGCGTCCCCAGGGTCAGTGCATTGCCTTGCACAGGGTAGGTAGTTGTAGAGATTGACAAAACTGACCAGCAGAGGTGGCCCGGAAGGTCCCCTGCAGCTCTGATGCCCCACAGTGTAACACTGGTACAGCCCTGCTTAAGTCCTGGTATTAAATGTAGCTCTCAACCAGAAGCAGCTAGTGTTGGTGGAGTACGTGCTCAGTGCTTGGAATCATTCCAAGAATCAACACGTTTCTCAGGGTGAAGGAAGTTTGATCCAGACAGGGGAAACCACGAAAGACTTTCTGGGAAAGTTCACATATTCATTTAACAAATATTTACTGAACACTTGCTGTGTAGCTAGGAGGCTGGGGGCACTGGGAGGAGCATGGAATGGAGTCAGGGGATCTGTCTTCATGATCCTGGCTGTGGGGTCCATGAATGACTCATATCCTGCTCTGCCACGTAAGAGTCTTTGTGCCTTGGTTTCCCCGCTTAGGAGAGAAGGCTAGACACACTCACCGAGGACAGAGGTATTCACACAGTTGTGTGCAGCAGCCAGGATTCAGCCCTGCTCTCTCTGCCCGCAGAGGCTGCAGCTGAAGAGAAACTGGACCATTGGCAGGGCCAGGCCAGGGGGGCATAGCTGGAGAGACTCCAGGCTGTATCCAGGGACCCCACCATGGTGGGACGAAGGGACCTCCCCACCAGGGAGCTGACCGGCCCTGAGGAGGAGTCAGAGTGTCCAGGTTGAACAGTGTTGCATGAACACACAGGATGTGCACACGCCAAGTGGGGTGGTGGAGATGTTGGAGAGGAGAAAGGTTGCCAGTCTAGGCTTTGCCATTCGCCCGCGTGGAGTGCTTGTCGTGGCAGGGGCCGGGCTGAGGAGGCCTCAGGCAAACCTCCACGGGCGCCCTCCCTCGCCAGCCCGGACCTCTTAGTCCGGGATCCAGATGTGAATCTCAGGGTAGCTCAGTCAGCTGGGGGTGGAAGATTGGTCTGCACAGCCTGAGAGGAAAATGGCTCTATGCTTGTGAACCCACATGGGTGACGGATCAGCCAGGGAATCTGGGGCCTTTTCCAGAACCATAATAGGTGATTTTGCTCCAAAGCCCGACAGTGGGAGTATTGGTTGAAATCCACCCAGGGCGAGAGGTTTCTATTAGAACAGCATTCCAGAGCTACTGCCGGCCTTCCGCTGGGGAGCTCTGTTTCCAATCTCAAAGATGTCAAACAGTCTTAAAGGCACAGGAGCAGGGTTTTACCCTGAGCAAGGCAGGCCTGAGGGCATGTGGCTGCTGGTGTTCCCACAGCGGATGCTCAAGGCAGCTCCATGGCAGCCCCCACCCCGTCCCGAGGACTCTGGTCCCCCATCTGCTTCCCCGCTCCAGTGTGGGCTAGAGGAACAGCCGGTCTTGGGAAGTGGGGATGCCCGTAGTGACCCACGCTTTTATGGGGTGTGTCCACGCCCTCAGGCATGCCTATGCTCCCTTACTGGGCACAATGTCCAGAATCCAGGTCCCCCATGGCCTGCACCCCTGCCAGCCGGACAACCTCTGCATGCCACCCCCCGCCCTGGCAGGCAGCACTTAACAATCAAAAATGACACTAACAATAGCACACATTGTGCAGCTCTGTACACCTCACCCTTCACTGCACCTGCCCTGTCTCTGGGGAGCTTCACACAGCCCTTAGAAGGTTTCAGATTTCCCGTCGCCCTCCTTGAGAGGTGAGGAAGCTGAGGGCTGGTGGGGTAAACGGGAGTGTCTGTGGTCACTGCAGGGAGAGTGGCAGGAATCCTGGGCCTCTCCATCTCAGCCCAGGGTTCTTTCTGCCGGGTGGCATCTTGGGGTGAGGTTGGGAGCAGGGGAGGCACCCGGCAGTGGAGTCCTGCAGGTCGGGGTAGGGGCATCTGGTCTCTGGTGGCCCATCAGCTCTGAGTCCTTGTGGAATCATTCTTTGAGGTTAGAAACATACAAGTTTCAATCATCCGAGCAGCCTATTTGTATAAATACACCACAAGGTCTTTATCCAGTCACCAGCTGATGGACATTTAAATTGTTTCTATGTCTTGGTTATCGTATATAGTGCTGCTGTGAACATTGGGGTGCAGGTGTCTTTTCGAATTAGAGTTCCCTCTGCATATATGCTCAGGGGTGGGATTGCCGGATCATATGGTAAGTCTATTTATAGTTTTTTGGGGAATCTCCATTCTGCTGTCCACAGTGGCCGCACCAAACTGCATTCCCACCAGCAGTGTAGGAGGGTTCCCTTTTCTCCACACCCTCTCCGGCATTTATCGTCTGTGGACTTTTGAATGATGGCCATTCTGACTGGTGTGAGGTGACACCTCGTTGTAGTTTTGATTTGCATTTCTCTGATAATAAGCAATATTGAACATTTTTTTCATGTGCCTATTGGCCATTTATATGCATTCATTAGAGAAATGTTTGTTTAGGTCTTCTGACCATTTTTGGATTGGGTTTTTTTTGTTGTTGTTGTTATTCAGTTGTATTGATCTGCGCAGCCTATTTGATTTTAATTCTCTCTCCTACAGAGGACCACCCCCTTCCCCCGCCATTTAACCAATTCTGTGGCCAGTTATGATCTGGAAGTGAGGAGCCTGCCCTCAGGATTCTCAGGAGCATTGGTGGGCAAGGCTAGCCTTTGAAATCCCCTTACGATGTGATCATGGCCATTTAGCGGCTTATTGAATAATGTGCCCCGCGGGAAGGGACCCCTCAGACTTTCAGCTGTGACGTGCATCTACTTCCCTGATGTCAGGTCACAACAAGGAAAGGAGCTAACCTCACTGAGAGGGCCCACAGGGCACGGTCCCAGGGAAAGCCACCTCTGGGAAACAGCTATTTGCCCAGATCAGGGATGCGAGAACTTTGGGGTGGCCCTGCCAGGTGCCGGCCAGGATGACCTCTTGGGGCCCCTCCAATTCTGCAGCCCTAGGAGAACAGCCCAGGACTATCCTGAACCTTTGCAGTGAACGGTCCTTTCAGCCATTGCCGGGCAAAAGATGCCCAGAGCAGGCTGCCGAGGCTGGCCAGGCAGCCCCCCGGGGGTCGTAGAAGCCTGAGGAGCAGGGGCCCAGGTGCGATGCGGTCACCGCCATCTCTGGCACTTCACTCGGAGGGATCGCATGCAGGTAAAGAAGGCTCTCCTGTGGCCTGGCTGAGGACACTGGCCTCGATGTTGAGTTTGAGGTGTCACAAAAGACCTGAAACATGAGTGTCATGGAAGGCTCAGAGGACCCTCAAACCGAGGACATTATCACTCCTCTCCAAAATTGAGGAGTCTCCCGGCAGTTGCCAGATTCTGAGGCCGACTGTGGTGTGGAGATGCAAAACACACGGCCACTCAGGGCTTCCCGCCTCTAGTAACATCTGCTTCCCTCCACCCCGCTGCTTCCCGGGTCCCAGAGTCCTCACCAAGAGGGTCCTGGAGCAACTCTCTCCAGCTGGACACGGAGCTGGCGATGACTCCAGCCTCCCAGACCCCCTGCAAGGAAATAAATGTCTCTGAGAACCTAAGAAAGACCCTCTCCCAAGCAAAGCCCTAACGTCTGTCCTGTGAACGCCAGCCTTCTCCTTCCAACCCGCCCCCGCTTTGTGGAACTGCCTGCTCCAGCCCTGGCTTCCTCGTGGGAGGGTGAGGGGACACAGGTGGGCCTTCCTTCTGGGGCGTTTTGCTGCCGGGGTCAGCTGCCGTGTAAACTGCTTCCTGGGTCACCGCTGACCATCAGCTGCTGCCCGCAGCCCCGCAGGGAACAGGGGCAGGTGGGGCGGCAGCTGGGCAAACAAGACACAAACAGCGCGAAAGGATGTGATCCGTCGGATGCTGGGAGAGTGGAGGCGGCCGTGACTCGTGTCGTGGGAGCGAAAGAGGCCTGGAGGGCATCGTGGCACCGCGGTCTGTGTGGGGAGCTGCCCGATTAGGCGGCTGAGGGCGAGTCCAGGTGAGGCCTGGAGGCAGGGCTGACCCTGACGTGCGGCGACCCGCGTGCAGCCTGGCCTTGACCCGCTCCTGAGAGGGGATTCCAGCGAAGGTGGGGGGCGAGTCAGGGTCCCTGGGGGTGCTGTCGGAGGATAGGCTCTTGCCTCTCGCAGGGAGGAATTCAAAAGCAAGACATAGTGGAGTGAAAGCAAGTTTATTTAAAGATACACTGTATGGACAGTGTGCAGTCTGTTTCCCTCAGAAGGGAAAATGGCTTAGGAGATACACACTCCGTAGAAAGAATGTGGGCCATCTCAGAAGGCGAGAGGGGGAGAGGCCGAGAGGTGTGGGCTGTTTAAAGCGAAAGTAGATACACACTCCATAGACAGAGTGCGAGCTGTCTCGGAAGGTGAGAGAAAGAGAGAGAGAGAGGGGAGAAGGGGAGGGAGAGAGAGATACAAGGTGCAGAGTTGTTAGGTTTTGTGGGCTCGGTAATTTCATATGCTAACGAGTAGGAGGATTATTCCAACTACTTTGGGGAAGGAGAGAGGATTTCCAGGAAACACACCTCCCCTCCTACTTTTTGACCTTTTATGGTCAGCCTAGGAGCTGGCATGGCGCCCGTGGATGCGCCGTGAGGCTCAAGGCCCGCTGGAGGTTGAACCTTCCGCCATCTTGGTTCCCACCGGTAGTCCTGTCCTCGGTGGCTGTGTTAGTCCTTTGCTGGTTGTGCCCTGTCCCCTTCCCTCCTGGCTCAGGGGCAAGTAACTCCTGAGCCAACTTAAGCAAAGAAGAGATCTGTAGGGAGACCAGGAGATGGTCACAGAATCAACAGGAGATCTGGAGAAACTGGGCTTAAGTGGATGGGAACCAGGAGAGGCAGGGCGGCAGCGGGGAGGTCAAGGGCATGTCACAGAAACTTCCAGCCTCCCATCGCTGGAAGTCATCTCTCAACTGTCCTGCTTCTTGGCATCTTCCCTCCAAGGGTCTAAGTCCCACATGAAGAAGTTTGGGTCCTGTCTCTGCATTCCAGCTGCCAGCGGGCACAGGGCAGGATCCTTTGGCTCCTAGTGTCCGGGGAAGGGAGGCCCGGAGCCCTCACGGGTCAGACCTCAGACATTCTCTGAGGGTCTTGGCTGGAGAGCTGCTTCCTGTGGGGGATGGGCAGCAATTCTTCCAGATCTTTTCTCTCCACCCCTAAGCCATAGAAAAGTTGGAAAACACCCTGGGGAACCAGAGGGAAGGGAGGGAAGAGGTTAATTTCCTAGTTTCTGCCTTTTCCAATGTGACTCATTCATTTATTTGTATGGCTTTTTGAGAACATATCTTGTGATCTGTAGGCATGGAGATCCCACTAGGTACCATAAGGAATAGGCTCGGGGAATCCTAAACAGAACATAGTGAGGACATCTCTCTAAGAGAATTTTAATGATAATTTAAGTGTCTACTGTGTGTCAGGCACTCAGTGAAGTACAGTCTTTTAATGTAGCAGGGAGAAAATTTTATTTTAAAAGCTTGGTATACACTATTTGTAATAACCTCAAACTGGAAACTACCCAAATGTCCACCAAGATTAGGAGAAATTAATTAAATTGGAGGATATTCATATTTTGGAATAGCATGCAACATTGTCTCTTGGTGTGGTTGGCCCTGTGGGTCCCTGAGGTTCTTTCAGGAAATCTGCAAGGGCAAACTATTTTCATAATAATTCTAACACATTCTTTGCCTTTTCCTCTTTATTAACATTTGCACTAATGGTGCAAAAGCAATGGGGGGCTAAACTACAGGGGCTTAACACAAATCAAGGTGGTAACACTCACCTGGACTAATTAGTCCTGATGGTCATCATTGTCACACATTTTCTCAGCAAAAATTCGGCCATTTCACTTAAGACCATATCTTAATGAAACAGTAAAAATTATTAATTTTATGAAATCTGTAATATCCTTTGTGACAAAATAGGAAGCACGCATAAAACGCCTCTACTGCGTAGTGAGGTACAATGGATGTCTGGGGAAAAGGCATTTGTGTGAGTGGGTTGCAAGCCGAACTCATGACTTCCTTGTACACGATTCTTGATGCCCGTGAACAAGAGACTCGGACAAGGACTAGGATTGCTGGGCTGAGTGGTATATGTGTTTCAATTTCATGAGGAGACGTCAAGCTGTTTTCCAAAGTACTTATACTAAATGGCAAGAATGTGTACAAGATCTTTTCACATACACTTTCTCTCCACCACTTGGTATTGTACAAGTCTTACATGTTTTGCACCCCCCAAAACAGGTTATAAAATGGTATCTAAACATCTCTATTCGTGTTTTCTGAATCATTAACGAGGTTGATGTATTAGTTGGCTATACATTTTTGTCCACCACTGCTAATTTTGAATCAGCCGAGTCGGCCAGGATCACAGAAAACATGAGCCTGCGTGGTACCAGCCGGAGCCGGGAGAGGTGGCTGACAATTACCATATTTAGTATAAGATGCCTTCAATTGTGAGATACATCATCAATTTAATATAGATTTTCAAAAAAAGTCACATCAAATTATATAATTTTTAAAATGAATAATGGTGTACATTTATTTATCTGTACAATTATCTACTATTTTCTACTTCAGTGTAACCATTTATAATCGACTAAGTTTTCTCTGCATTTGGGGGAGGGGTCTAAGGATTCTTCCCAGCTGAGGCAAATACTACCAAAGAAAGGTGGAGGTAAGGAGCCTGAGCCTGTGAACGTGACCTCCTGCGTGTACTTGGTAAAGACAGTTTATATGTCAGGTTTTGAGTGCATTTCCTGTTTGGTTAAACTCACGGATTCATTTTCTGTGTAATTGAACTACATATCACTGGAGATCTGAAAGCCAGCCAGACACTTTTGACGAATGGATATGTCGTGTCTAGTGATAATCTTCCACAAAGCACGAACGAGCCCCAGTAGCTTCTCACAAGCTCTCACTTGCGTGATCTCCTTGGAGAGGTTGGCTAAGTTTGCCGAGACCTGTGATGACAACCGTGTCACCACTCACTCCTCTGTCTGCTGCTGGCACATTTCGGTTGACGTCAGTTGAAAGACAAGCCACTCTCAGAACCGTTCACAAGTAAGAGTGTGCATCTTATTTTTATTTGAATTACTTATTAGTTAAAATTTAAATATATGCCTATGTGTGTATGTATGTATATAAATACGCATGTGCTTATGTACGTATGTGTGTAGCCAACCATTATTGAGCATCTACTGGTCAATAAATTCCATGGCAGGGACTCTCCATTCATAACGTGAGCTATATAATTTTGTGATGTAGGTAATAGTATCCTCATTCTAAACAAAACTGAGCAAGATAACTAGACCACTACTCATACGTGGCAGAACCAAGATCCAAATCCAGCTCTACCTGGTTCAAAGCCCATAGCCTCCTACCACGCCATAAAGGGCACAAATGTCAAAGATGGTGAGACCTCTTTTTAGGTATCGAACTCCATAGTCTGCTGCTGGATAAGATCTCAGACAAATTGCTGCCCATTCTTGCCTGTTATGCCTCTAAGGGTGGATGCCTCCATTTAGGAAGAGGTTACTGGCAGGGACAATGGAGAGATTTACTAGAGAGCTGAGCTATGTTAAAAATAACAACAAGGTATTTACTCCTAATCCTATTAAGCTCCCTTGAGCTGTGTGCAAGCTGAGAAGGGGAGGGCATGTTCACTGGCCGCCGTGCAGGTGGGGCTAAGGTTGCTGTTATAATCTCCAGCATTTTCCCACCTCAACCAGGGCTTGGTGTCACTTTTTCTAGTGTTGATTGGTGCAAAACCCTGACTTTTCCTGTTACAATGAGCAATCATAAAGCTGATGTGCTAGCTGGCAACAAAGAGTCTCGGGTTCGGTCCTGGAAATGCTCTTCTTTTCATCAGTGGTGTCCTAGTCCAGAGGGAGGGCGAGCTCTAGACGGGGGCTGACACATGGTATCAGGACTCAGGGGTTTGTGTTTTCTCCAGGCTCCAAACTACACATCGGTCTGGTTTGGAGCCTGAAGAGATCTGGGGTGGAGGAGGTGGGAGGGGCTCTTCCCCACCATTTGACAGGATGACCCTAATTTACCTTGAGCAAGTAAAAGCTTGTTTGGGTTTTTTCAGATCTTCTCAAAGGAGTGTGTTCCTTTATTTCCCTCAAATGTATGGCTTTATCTGGCCATTCACAAACGTTTCAACACCAAAAACCCATTTTATAATTCCCCGTTACCCCAGGCCTCTTCTTTAGAAGGACTTTTATCCACCAAGCTACACACTGGGTTTTTAAATTCTCTGTGAGTTAAATATGACCAGCAAAAAAAGAGAATTTCAGCCAAAAGTGAAAGAAATTGAGATTTTACTTAGGTAAAGCATGATTTTTCTTAGGCCTTTTCTTGAAATGTGGAAGATAACTCCATGGTCCCAGTCACTACCCTTTTAGATAAATCCTCAGGGCTCCTGTGAGCTGGATTTGAAACCACTGGTCTGATTTACTCAACACAGTTCACTTCGTGGTTGACCTGGGGGAGGAATCACTCTCTCCCAGTGCTCCTACCTTTGGGTCAAGCCAAACCACATATCAATGAGATTCCATATTTCTTTAGTTCAGAGATGCCCCAACATTTAAAAAATTGAAATATAGTTTACATACAGTGAAATTCACACTTTTGCTGTATAATTCCGAGTTTTGACAAATGCATACATTCATATAACCACCACCACAGTCAGGTTATAGAACAATTATGTTACCCCCAGACTTCCCCGTATGCCACTGTACAGTCATCCTTTCTACTTCTAGCCCCTGGAAACCACTGATCTATTCTTTGTCCCTAAAAGTCTCCCTTTTACAGAGTGTTACGTAAAGGGAATCATACAGGTTGTAGATTTTTGTGTGTAGCTTCTTCCGCTTAGTAAAATGCATCTGAGATTTATCCGTATTATTGTGTGTATCTGTAATTGGTTTTTCCTTTTTTATTGCTGAGTAGTATTTCACTGTACGGCTATACTACAGCTTGTTCATTCAGCAGTTGATGGACATTTGGGTGGTTCCACATTTTGAATAAAATCACTGTAAATACTTGTATACAGATTTCTGTAGGAAAATAAGTTTCCATTTCACTTGGACAAATACGTAGAAGCAGGATTGCTGGATCATATGCTAAGTGCTTATTTAACTTTACAAGTTAACCTTTTGTTTTCTAAAGTGATTATACCATTTTGCATTCCCACCAGGAATATATGAGAGTTGTAGTTGCTCCCCAGCCTCACCAGGACTTGATACTGTCAATTAAAAAAAATTTAGCTATTCTAATATGTGTACAGTGGTTCTTATTTGAATTTCCTTAATAACTAATCCTGTTGTGCATATTTATTTTGCCATCAATAGACGTTCCCTGGTGAGCTGCCTATTCAAATATGTTGCCCATTTTGAAAAATTGGATTGTTTGCTTTCTTACTGAATTTTGAGAGTCCATTATGTATTCTGAACATAGTAAGCCCTTTATCAGTTACGTGTCTTACAATAATGTTCTCCTAGACTGTGGCTTGTCTTTTCATTTTCGTAGCAGTGTTTTTTGCAGAGCAGAAGTTTTTATTTTGATGAAGCCTGATTTAACCTTTTTTTTTTAACGGAGTGTGCTTTTTTGGTGTTGTATGTAAGAAATTT
The DNA here is from genome assembly GCF_009834535.1 of Camelus ferus. Taxonomy (NCBI): domain Eukaryota; kingdom Metazoa; phylum Chordata; class Mammalia; order Artiodactyla; family Camelidae; genus Camelus; species Camelus ferus. The sequence continues at coordinate 5,707,688 of NC_045701.1, read as the reverse complement.
TTGTCTAATCCAATGTCACAAAGATTTTCCTCCTGTCTAGGAATTTTATAGTTTTAGGTTTTACATTTAAGTCTCTGGTGCATTTTGAGTTAATTTTTCTACAAGGTTTGGAAAATATGGATCAAGGATCAAGGTTCTGGGTTTTTTTATATATGAATATCCAATTGTTCCAGCACGATTTGTTGGAAAAAAATTGTGTTTTCTCCATTGAATTGCTTATGTACCTTGGTCAAAAATCAACTGACCACGTATATGTGGGTTTGCTTCTGGGCTTCCTCCCTTGTTCCAGTCACCAATACCACTTGGTCTTGATTACGCTCCTTCCATAGTACGTATTGAAATAAGATAGTATGAACCCTCCAGCTTCATTTTTCTTTTTCAGAGTTGTTTTGACTCTTCTAGGTCCTTTGCCTTTCCGTATAAATCTTAGCATCAGCTTGTTGACTTCTACAAAAGTGTGCTGAGATTTTGATTTGGATTATGTTGAACCTACCAATCAACTTGGGGGAAATTGATATCTTAACAGTATCTAGTCCTCCAATTTGCATACTCACTGGTTTAGGTTTTCTTTGATTTCTTTTCCTAGTTTTATTAGTGTGTTTTAGTTTTCAGCATGCAGGTCCTATAGATATTTAGTAAAAACTTATACCTAAGTATTTCATGGGGTTTTTTTTTTTTGCTTTTTTGCTATAAATGGTAATGCTTTTTAAACTTACATTTTCAGTTGCTCATTGCTAACATGTAGAAATACAGTTGGCTTTTGCATACGTGTTGTGTTCTCCAACCTGGTTAAACTTACTGGTTCTAATAGCATGCCTTAAGATTCCTTGGGATTTTCTATGTAGATTTTCACATCACCTGCAAATTGGGACAGTTTTGTATTTGCTTTTGCAATCTATGTGTTTTGTTTTTTCTTCTTACTCTATTATATTGGCTAGGATCTCTAGCACAATGTTGTATCAGCCTTTATACAATAGACACTTTGATTTGAGAAAAGGCTTTGTTACCACAAGATGATGGTAGAATTACTATATTCTCCTAAGGAATCTTGCTTCTAAGGAAACAGCTGTTAACATTCAGCTCATTAATAACAAAACTTAACATGTATAGGTCAACTGTTGCATCTAAGATCCAGTACTCTGCAGTTTATTTATATTATTTCATTTGATCTTTACATCAGTCTTTTGAGATAGATATTATAAACCCCATTTTTGTTTTTTTCCCTCAACAGAAGCCCTGGGATTGAACCCAGGACCTCAAGCATGCCAAGCCCAGGCTCTACCACTAAGCTATACCTCCCACTCCTTCTTAACCCCATTTTTGAAATGAAGAAACTGAGGCTCGAAGAATTTAAGAAACTTGCCTAAGATAACATAGTTTATTCCTTTCAGATGGTGAATTCACATCTATTACTTCCCGTCTCCAAAGCCCGTGTTCTTCCCACTGTACTAGACTGCTTATGGTCCAAATCATTTTCAGCAGATTTCAATCCTGTCTTCACATGAGAGGCCTTTGAGGAACTGTTAAAAAATTACGACTACCCGAGTCCTTCCCACCCCACCCCCAAAACCGAGTAAATATGAGTCTCTGGGGCTGGAGCCTGGACCTGAGTACTTCTTAGAAAACTCCCAGTCGATCCCGAGCTGAAGTCAGGGCTGAGAACACTGGCCCTGCAACTCCCGAAGACAGGGGTCCTCCTGCCCTTACCGCACAGTGACCCGAGGTGCCTGGTCCTCGGGTCTGGAAGCAGCGGGTAACGAATGCGTAGTAGGAGGCAACTGCTACGTCTGCTTTGGGCCTGGGAGGCTCAGGGCTATAAAAGGCAAAGCTTTCTCCTTCATTTATTAAATGCTAGTAAATCCAAGGAGTGTGTCATGGTATTTTAACATCAACTTATCACACATGTTTGTGCTGGCTTACAGTTGAAATCTTGATGAAAAACAGGTGGGACTCCTCAAAGCTGCTGTTGAGGACTTAATGGCTTACAAAAAGATGCTAATGAAAAAGTCTGATGAGAGGAATGTTGCCATTTCAGAGGATATGGGGGGCAGGGGTGGGGAACTCTTATTTCTCCGAGGGATTTGGCCTGCTGGGGCATCTTTCAAAGCAGAAAGCCAGATTCCTTGCGTCTCTGTGGGAGGCAATAGTATTGCTGAAATGTGCTCCGAGGAGTAGCCATAGTTACTAAGAAATGAAACTTTCTCTCCAACATGGCAGATTGAGTCTACAGTTGAGTTATTGGCAGGACAAAATCATTGCATTTTTGGGCCAGTTACTGCTAAAGCTTTAGGGTGCCCGTAGAACTTCTCCCACCCCAGGTATGATCTCCAGGCTGGGAAACATTACCCTGTTGGAAATGTTTCTATAACTTGGACCGCATTGTTGTTGTTACAGTCTTCACTTTACTTTCTCCCACAATAAGGATAAAATTGTGGAAAGCTTAGAAAATGCAGAACAGTAGGCAACTTAAGGCTGAGGAAAGGCGTTGCTAGAACTTTCTGTGCTAGACCTTTCACACAGAATGCCTCGCAGAGTCCTCGCAAGCACTCTTAGAGAGGAGCAGCAATATTCCTGTTCTCAGATGCGAATCCTGAGGCTCAAGCGATTGGCTCAGAGCCCCCACCGCGAGGCAGGCGGCCTGGCCCCACAGCTCCTCCTCCCACACTCCTCACAGCCATAGGACATTTGGGAATCTTTTCTTTCAGCATCTCTTGTTTTGAAGCAAGAATTTATATTTCGACATGGTGTTTGGGTTCCATAATTTTTTTTTTTTTAAGTAGAGGTACTGGGCATTGAACCCAGGACCTCATGCATGCAAAGCACATGCTCTACCACTGAGCTATTCCCCAGCCCAGGTTCCATACTTTGGAACACATGAAAAATCCAATTCGGCTTTGACATCTTTTCCCCCTTGTAACTTTATGATAGAAATGGTTCTCCAGGTGGTTTTTAGCCTGTGAGCATTCATTTGGAGCATGGACACTACTCAAATGACAGGCTTTGAGGGGAGTGCCTCCCAGATGAAAAGTTCTGTCTTGGCAAACTTGGCTGTTGATGGAACTTGGTTCACAGAGCACAGCACTCTCAAGGAGCGGAGCTGGGTGCTGCGGGACTGAATGAATGACGGGGCGGCAGATCCAAAAGGAAGTAAACCTCTGCTTTTTCTCACCACTTAGGCTGATTACAAGTCAACTCTTTTTTAGCCAACCACTATCCTGGTTACCAGGAAGAAGGGAAAGTTTTGAAATATAAGGATTTTTTTAAGGGACAGGATGACGTGGGAAATAGAAAAGCATGGTCTTTCCACAGTTACAGGTAAACCCAGGAAGAGGGTGTGAGGCTCTGTGCCGGCTTCTCGGAGGGAGCGCCTTGCAGAACCCCGACCCTGGCTCTGCAGGCTGGGCGGGCGGGCGGGCGGGCAGGCGGGCGAAGGCTGTGGGAAGCGGAGCAGACAAACCAGACAGACTGAAACAGGTCCCAGGGAGACAAGGGCAGGTGGCGGAGAAGAGAGGCAGGTCTGGATTTCTGGCCAAAAAGGCAAAAGTGAAGACCACGTTTGCCTTAGAACCCTACGCAGTTACGAAAATACCCAATCCAAGATGGTAGAAGCTGGCAAATCTCTCCTATAACCTCTGTTTCAGGTTAAGGGTATCAAAACCCACTTCTGTATTTTTCTGGCTAAGGTCTCACCTTGGCTTTATTTTTTGCACAATAGCTTCATTGACCAATGCTAGAGTCTGTGGGTGGCTGGGTGGCTGGGCGGGGACCACAAACATGGACGTTCCCACGACAGAGTAAACATTTCTCTGTGCAAGTCAGGCTCCCTCTGCGTCCTCTCAGCTTAGGAGTCTGGCTAATTAACTACCGGGGCTGCCGGTGGGTGATTACCCCCAACCCTCCGCCAAAGGTCCTGGGTTTCCTCCCTTTTGGTTTTTGACCCTGTGCTTTTTGGCTGAAGTATAAAGGAAGGGAAAATCTGAAATGTTCTCTCCAATGCTCAAAGCCCTGCTTCCTACAGGGGAGAATTGAAAACAAACTCCTCTTGGACACTTTGCAGAAGTGGCAGCAATATCTCTGCTTAGAAACCCGCAGGTGAAGGGTGGAGAGGGGGGAGGGAGAACCTGTTTCTCATTAGAATTCTTGGCAAAGCATTGTGAGGCGCATCTGGAAAAGAAGGGAGAAGGACTGTCCTGAGGTTTGGGCATAAGCCCCTTTCTCCCATCCACATCGCTCGTCTGCTGGCTTTTTACTCTCAAGTTCATCTGGGACCAGGTTTCCCAATCCCTCTGTGCCCCCTCATGTGTCTGTACATAATCTGAGTATATTGCATTGAAAGTGGAGAATCCAAATAAGGAAAACCCATTCCACTCACATTTGTTCTAAATGTCATTTGAAGTTCCCCCACAACCTCACTTTCACAGATGCACTGAATTTCAAAGGCAAGTGTCAGTAATAAGGATCCCTTATATTTATTCACTTAGAATCATTTTTTCAGGGTGATAGCTTAGCCATTACTTTCATTTGAGCATCACAACACTTGCTTGAGGTAGCAGATCTCCATTTTACAGACGGCGAGAAAAACAAAACAAACCAACAAAAAACAAAACCAAGCTAAAACCCCTGAGGCCCAGAAAGGGTAGGTGACTCATACAAAGTTTCATAGCCAGTGAAAGCCAGAGCTGAGATTAGGAATCCCAACCAACAACAGTGTATTATGGATCCAACCACACATTAGCCCTACTTGGAGCCACCTGTCCCCAAACCTCACCCTGAATGTTTCAGGTCTAAATGCCACTTCCTCCAGGAAGCCCTCCCTGATCCAACCTCACCCTCAAGCTAAGGTAGGTGTCCCTGTTAGCACCCTATGTATTTTTTTCGTTATGGCACTTACCACAAATTTTAATCTTAGTATTGTGTGATTATTTGCATAATAGTTTCCTCACCAGTGAGACTGTAAGCCCCCTGTGGACAGGAACTGTGTCCAGTCTTATTCATCACTGTAGATGACCAAGACACCATTCAGCACAGTACCTAGGACATGATGGGTTCACACACGTGAAGTTTGTGAAATAAATGAACAAATGAGTGAAAAATTCTCCCATACCACAGTGGTGATGGCTGAACCCAGACTAGCTACCTAACATTTTTGGGGAGGCTAGCTAGTGAGGGATTTCCCAGGGAAATTTCTGGAGATTCTCATTGATGCTATGTGAAACCTTTTGGACTAAATAGTGAGAAAGGTCCGAAAAGGTTAGAGGCTGGAAAGCTGTGAATCACGCAGGATTTCTGCTAGTCACCAGCCTAGGGAGGATAAGGGACAAATGGACCAGGGAGCCTACAGAAGTTAGCCCACTGCCCCAGGGGTTATATCCGGCTCCCCGTCCTCACTGTGTGCTCTGGGGAACCATCCTCATTTCCTGGGTGGGTACCTAAGGGCGTGATTCATTTCGAGTAATAGACTTGGTCTTCCTGGCTTTGCCTGCCGGTCCCTGTGGCCTAGGAGAGCTCCAGTGCTTAGCTGGTCAGCGTCAAAGGGAGGTTGGGACACACAACAACACATCATTCAGTGCACCTGGGGACACTGAGGCTAGAGTACCGGAAGGACAGGTCTGGCGGTGGCAGAGCTGGAACCAGAATCTGGGATGCCTGACTCTGTCTGATACCCTCTCCACCACCACGCAGTCTGTCAGAGGTGTGCTCCGCATCTGGCGTGTGCTCAGTGCTGGCCAACCCGGATTCCCACAGAGAAGCCGAAGTCTTGATCATTAAATACATAAAGATTAAACACACAAAAGAAGTATAATCTATGGTCCTACCTTCCTAGGAACTTACAGTTTCATTGGAGAGTGAAATTAAATTCTTGAAATGGTGACCAATGGGAACCTGTAAGTCTAGGTCATTACATGCTCCATTGTATAGAACAGAGTGTAAACACTGAGAATTCTTGGAGGAAACTCAACAACTGTGCACAACCCTACAACTCTGCCTTGAGTGCAACCACGGGCACCGTGAGAGATTTCCATACGTCAGAAGGTCCTCAAGGGTGCAGTGCAGTGGCCAACGGCACAGTCTTGGAAGTTAGATATCCAAGCTCTGCCGCATTCTTGATCTGTGACCAGGTCATTGGCCCCCCTCAGTCTTGATCTCCAATTCTGTAAAATGGGCTAAGAAAATAATAAAGATCCTCCCCTCATACGGTTGTTGTGAGAATTACATACTATGACGGTTGTAAGGCTTAAGTTAATACACAATAAATGGTATACATTATTATGAATAAAAACAAAGCGATGTGGAGCTAGAATGGATTACCATGGGGAGACAGTAACTCTCCGGTCACCAATGGCATTCAAACCCTGGCTCAGAATTATAGCAGGTGGCCGATTATAGAACTGGGTGACATTTAGGGTCCTTCTTAGACTGATCCCAAGACTGATTTTCAGGGCTTTGCTGGTCCTTAAGATGGATGAGGTGTTGGCCTTGTGGGAAGAGAGAAGGATGGCATTCTAGAAGATGGCAACAGCATGAGGCTCGGCTCGGAGGTGGCACAGAGTCCGGGAGGATTGTTCTGATTTCTGTCCTACTCGGGTTTTTGGAGCATCTTTTGGAGGGGTTCTCTGACTACAGCTCCCAGAGGTGTGCCCAGGGTTCTCTGTAGCTCTGAGGTCTTCCACTCACGTGTGTCTGAGTTTCATGAACTCGTGAGGGGAGGAGAGTTTGTGATACAATTTCTACGTTAATACCAACAGCCTTTAACGACAATGATTCAACCCTGCTCGTCAAGGCAGTTTTCCAGCTGGCCTCACTCACTTCCTTATCACCTGCTTATGAATTCCACTGAAACAATCTTCCTTTCTAGGTTGTCACCTGTGCTTCTGACCTTCCAAACTGAGGTCATTTACCGCCTTGTCAGGCTTCGGCACCAGCCTCCACGTGGGGCGGTGTTACTGGAGATGGGCCTGGTGCGGGGAAGGCATCTCACCGGGAACAGCTTGCTCTGACATGCTCATGACTTACCGCTTTTTCTAGCAGACATCCTGTCCCAGCTGACATCATACACCTGAATGAAAGTCCACCTTGACTACTGGGCTCCATTTTTCCCCCTTTTTCCAAATGAAAAACTAAACAGAAAAATTGGGGGCTGGGGGGCAACTTGAATATGGAAACTTTTAGGAATATCGATGGGAAAGTCAAATACTACTAATGATGTTTAATTTATTATTTACAACAAACTTAAAAACCACATAGAATATAAAATCACAGAGAAAGATGGCTTCTTTCCTCTCTTGAATGTCTTGAAATGGTTTTGTTCAAACTTCTCATAGTCACCATCACTGTCTCTCACTGGAGTTAATTCCTGAGTCCTCTCCCACAGTCTTCCAGAATCCATCATCTTTAATTCCCACATTGTTTGGAGTCCGGTGCTTTGTGAATTTGTGTTTCTCATTGTCCCTGGAAATCTCTACCAAGCCACAAGTACCCACTGGAATAACCAATTGTGAGACAAACTCTAAGCTTCTTTGATGAGTATATATGTGATTTCTGTAACATGACTAGTTTTAGTATCATTTTGATCAATGACCTTCGGAAGGTTGTTTGCAGGGATAGCCAGTGCCCACATTTGTGAAGACCTGGCCCCAGAAATAATGAGTACATTTCTATTAGTTTCTTTGCTTCTTTTTTTAAAACAAATTCTCTCAAGTGATCTCCTTACCAATCAAAAAATAGCATTGCCTGAATTCCTTTGAGAATTTTGTATATTCTCCAAACAGTGTTCTCATGCAATGATTAAGAGAACACCATGTGATTAAGAGCTTGTCTAAGGCCACACCCTCTTTTCTAAAGCATAGTTTTAGGGACATGATATGTTAACAGTGCTTTCAGGAAACGTGGTACCCTCTGTTTATTTAAGTCCTAGTTTCCTTCCAAGAGGAGGATTGATGCTGGAACTCCCTGGGTGCTATTAAGGTCTTCCAGAGGGCAGCTTCCATCAGGGGGCCTGGCTTCTCTCCTGATACATACCCTGTCACTGCTGAGTTCAGGCTCAAGCCCATTCAATGACTGAAGAATGCATTTATATTTAATAAAGGCAGAGGAGACCAACCTGGGCCAGCTAATTCCTCTTTCTGAAATAGTATCGGACTACACAGAACTGCATAAAATTTAATTTCTGAAGCTCCAGGCACAGAGATGTCTCTGTCTTGGTGTGCCGTAGTTGTAAGATTCTGACACCAGTTCTGACATGTGGGTTGTTCCCTACACGAAGCAGTTCTCCAATACCAGCCGGGTGTCCTACAACTCAACTCAGTTCTGACGCTGTGAACCTGGAGATTGCATCAGATCTGACATGGTAAGGCCTCAGTCCTCCAAGACTGCACCCACCAGCCCCACTTCATACACCAGTTGCAAGTCTAGGTTGTCACCTGTGTGTGCTTCTGGCCAACAGGCTACACATTGGGAATGCCAATGACACCATCCTTGGGTTCTGTTAATTTGCTAGAGCGACTTGCGGAACACAGAGAAACACTTTACTTACTAGCTTACCAGTTTACTATAAGAGGACGTAATTCAGGAACAGCCAGGTGCAAGAGAAGCGAAGGGCAGGGCGTCTGGGGCGGAGCTCACAGTTGCTATGCCCTCTCCAAGTTCTCCAAACTCCCAGCACCGCTGTGTGTTCACCAACCCGGAAGCTCTCCGACCTCCATCCTTTTGGGTTTGAATGGAGACTTCATCTCATAGGCACGAATGATTGCATTATTGGCCTTCGGTGATTGAACTCAATTTCCAGCTGCTCTCCTGTCCCCAGAGGTTGGCAGCAAGGCTGAAAGTTCTAACTCTAGTCGCATGGTTGATTTCTGTGGTGATCAGTCCCTACCATTAGGTGACCTAACTACTTCCCAAAAGTCACCTCATTCATATAACAAAAGACACCTTTATTGCTCTCATCATAGGAAATTCCAAGGGTTTTAGGAGAGCTGTGCCAGGTAGAGGGATGACAATCAAATATTTATTATAAGTCACAAGTTACTTATGAAATTTTGATGTAATCCTAGAAAGAAACACTCTTTTAACTGGACATTTATTGGTAGAATAACAGCTACAATATCCAGTTATTAAGTCCTTCCTTCTATTGAGTACTTATTATGTGGCAAGCATTATGTGAAGAACTTTGAATGCAATATCTCATTCATTTTCTTTTTCTACCTTCTTGTCATAAAATTTTAATTCATTTATTTTCCATCTTGTTTTCCCAGTAAGGCATTTTAAAACTGTAAATTTGCCTCTAGGTACTGCTTAATCTGCATCCCACAATTTTTGTTATGCAGTTCTTTGATAGGTGTTCAAGTCTAAATATTTTGTAATTTTTATTAAGATTTTTCTCTTTAATCCACAATATATTTAAGGGTATGTTCATTTCTAATTTAACAGTATGGTAGTTAGAAAATATGATTTTTATACCATAAGCTATTTAACATATGCTGAGACTTCCTTTGCTAAAATGATTAACGTTTTATAGCCTGATGCAGGCTTCTATACATCTATACTGGATCCGGTTTACTAAAATAACTCTTCATAGCTTATATATCTTTTCTCCTTTTTTATTTGCTTGATCTACCAAATCCTGATAAAGATATATTAAAAATATTCTACTGAAAATAAGAATTAATCAACCTCTCTTTATAATTTAGTCAGGTTACATGCATACAGATTCATAATCATTACATATTCTTGATGGGACGCTCTTTTTATGATTATGTGGTGTTTATTCCTAATAATACATTGTTCTTAAATTTTATTTGGTCCGATATAAATATTGTTAGGCATATGTATTAGTTTCCCAGGGCAGCCTTAGCAAATTACCACAATGGGGTGACTCAAACCACAAAACTGTATTCTCTTGCATTTCTGGAGGCTAAATGTCAGTTAACGAGATGTTTGCTCCCTCCAAATCATCCAGGAGAGGGTCCTTCCTGGCCTCTTCCAGCTTCAGGTAGCCCATGGCACTCTTTGGCTTGCGGCAGCGTAACTCCAATCTGGGTCTCCACTGCCACGTGGCCATCTTCCTCTGTGTCTGTGTGTCTCTGTTCTTCTAAGAACATCAGTCATATTGGATTCAGGGCTCATGCTGCTCCAGTATGACCTCATCTTAACTAGTTACATCTGCAGTGACTTTATTTCCAAATAGGATCCCATTCTGAGAAGCTGGGGGTTAGAACTTCAATGTATCATTTTGGGGGGACATGATTCAACCCGTCACCATATATTTGTTTTTGGTTTGCATTGTACAGGTATATCTTTTTCTAATTATTTTATTTTCAGTCTCTGCTTTAGATGTACCTGTTATAAACTTTTTGTCTGATTGTCTATCTTTTAATAGGTATTCTGTTTATATTTATTATGACTAATATATTTTATCTTACTTCTGCCATATTTTGTTTTCTATTTACCACCCCTTTGCTTCATTGTTATTCTCCTGTCCAGCTAGCCTAGACTCCCCCCAAAAGCAGAGTCTGAGAGAAGGGCTTGTTGGTGTCTTATTTTAGGAAATTATTCAAGGAATAGGAATGGAGGAGGAGACTGGGAAGAATGAAACAGGGATGAAGAGAAAGCTGATCCATCCCACTAGGGACCCTTGGTGGAGGTATATAGAATGCATCTCACCCTGGTCTACAGAGATGTTAATATTGTTTCTAAAATGGGGTTGTATCATTTTAATTTACTCTTTCTATATCATATATCATTGTTATGAAGCAAAGGGTATTCCTCACAGTATGAACTTACATCACTGTCTTGGTTGTCTGTCATTTAACTTTCCTATGAGGCACTTTATCACCTCCATTTTAGAAAGGATGAAATTGAGGCTCAGAGAGGTGAAGTAACTTGCCTGAAGTCACACAGCTAGAAATTGATGGAGCTAGAACTCAAACTCTGGTCCATTTGATTCCATAGCCATTCCTCTTCACCATAAGCTCTACTGTGTTGAGTGTGCGTTGAAGCTAGCCCATGTTTACTTGAGTTTCAGTGTCACCTCTTATCTCAACCTTATCAGTCCTCAAATGGGGTGCAGTTCTTCCACGAAGAAGGACAACCATGAGACCAAGCTACTGGACATTAAGCTACTAGATGGTATCTCTGTAGATTTGACCCCATCTCTGTCCAAACGGAAGTATTCTAGAGAGACCCCAAAAATTACAGAAGCCAAGAGATTTCATAACCTTTATTCAAGGAAGTGTTTTTGTCTTTGTCTTTTGGGTTTGTTTGTGTTTGTTTTGGGCCCACAGCTCTGCCTACTCCTCACTGGCTGCGGAATACTAAGTCAATGAGGCAATTATTGACTAAGTCAGCGACTACTGTGATTGAGAAATTAACCATGTCTGTTTCCTTCTGCAGGCTCACTGGAAAAGAATGTGAGGTATTTTCCCCTCTTCCTCTCCAGACGCCCATATGTTTTGGAGGGCTGGGCTTCTCTTGCCCCAGGGAAAAGTTAGAGGCCATTTTTAGATTTTTCTAAGGGTCTGGAGACTTAACACTAATTGTCAGAGATGGAAGAGGCCCAGGGCCCAGAGGTCATTAAGGGCTGGCAGGACCCTTGAGTGCTGGTCCTCCATCAAGAGCTCTGGAAGTGGTAGGGCCTTTGGGGAGTGCCTACGAGTGGGGAAGAGATGTCTGGGGACTAAACATTTGCCCTGTAGCCTTAGATTTGGAGAGGATGCTGTGGACAGCAGCAGTAGCCTCTACCTGGTCTACCAGCGCTTAGACAGTGGGCAGTTCAGCAGTGACCATCACAAACCTGGTGCCTTTCCCCAAGTTTCTGGAAGCCTGCATGGAAGGAGAGTGAGGGGCCCTGCAAAGTGGCTGGGATTGAATCATCTGAGATCCTGGTAGGTGGGGGTCTAAGTATGATATAATTTGATTTAGAAAATGCATGAAATGTGTCATGGAACACATTCCTAAGTGTTGTGGAACAACTTATATCAGTTATGCTAATAATGACCAAACCCTGAAGGGAATTTTTACAACATATTTGGTAAAATAGGTCTTACTTTTTTTTTTTTTTAATCTGTTGGAAATGGTGGATCAGTAACTGCCAGGATAAAAGTCTTCCAAGCCCTTCTTCTGGTAAAAATATCCTCTATCCTGGTAATTTAAATTCCAAATTACCTCCAGATGACGCTTTAAAAATACCCTGTGATTAAATCCACACCAAATGGAGTTTCTGTGGGAACTTTTGCTGACTCAGAGGACGACCTGTGAGTTTTTGGAAGGCCTTGGATCTGGAGCTGGAAATGAGACTTGGGGCCGAGGCACCCATGCATGACTCAGTCTTGGGGCCCCAGGTCCTGGATGCTTGCCTAGAGCTCAACGTTTGACTGAAAGGCCTTAGGAGGAGCGCGCTGGGAATCTCTCTGGAATCTCACGACCCTTTCTCACCTACCCTTATTAGACCAGAGAGGCAGAACTGCAGGGTTGGGGCCACTGGACAGCAGGCTGGGCCTGGGGGTTGGGAGGGGGTCTGTGTATTTGTCTCTGTGTGGGTGAGTGCGTGTCCTTGGCAGGTTGAGGGAGTCAGGAATGCACTTGATTCTACTACTGGTTTCCTAAGAGAATGTGGTTCACAACACGGGTGGCCCAACTTCTCAGACCAGAAGGGGGTTCGGCAGACCACCTGTAGCCCAGCCCACGTCAATGTGGCCTGTGTTTCGGGCAAGGAACAGGGTCTCCTGTTTGGCTGAGAGCGGTGGGGAAAGAAAGAGCAGGACGCAGGTTGTGTAGCCGGCCAGCACCCTCGGCGAGGGGATGGGGAAGCCGAGGCACGGCGGGGAATCCAGCGTTGACTCCAAAGCTCTGAAAAACAACCGGTCATTTCCAGCGGAAGGGCGGGGCCTCGAGATTCCCGGCCCCGCCCCCGCACGGTGTTGACCCCGCCCCACACGGTGTGCGCACGCGCCGACGCCAGGTCCCCGCCCCAGACCGTTCTCTTTTCCGGTCCCGCTTGGGCAAGATGCTGCCTCCAGCGCTGAGGAACGCGGGAAGGCGCGCTTTATTTTCGAGCTGTGCTTTGGTAAGGCACTCCGCTGGGCACGTCTCACTCGAGATCTCATTGAATGTGCTTGCTAACTGTAACCTGGGTTGTGTTATCCATCTTTTACGTGAGGAAACTGAGGCCCAGAGAGGGGAAGTGAGTTGCTCAAGAGAGCAGGCCGATGGGTGTTAGAGCTGAGGCAGAGCCCGCGTGTGCCGGAGGCAGGCTTACCCGCCAGTCCTCTTCCCCCGCATTGCACGCTCTGCGCTCGGAAGTGCACACGTACACGCGCCTCTCAGGGGCCCCTTTAAGGAAGACCATAGCCCAGACAGCAGGGGCTTCCACTTTATGGTGGTCTCTGTTTATCAAACACACACACAAAACAAAACCGTGGGCCTAGTGAAAGCCATTCTTTTTCACTCCTCACCTTTCTCCGGGGATGGAAAAGAGTCTCTCATTAGCATGGTGTTAAGAGTATGAGTTTTCCAAACAGCCTGGAATTTCAGTCTCTATTTATTAGCTCTGTGACCCTGGATGAGTCACTCCGCCTCTGTAAACCTCAGTGCCCTCATCTGAAAAGTGAGATAATAGTCTTTGTCTGTTGTGTGATTACACGAGGCCACCCCTATGGATGAAGAAGGTTGGATGCCCAATAATCAATAGTTGGAAGCTGTAATTATGCACAATAAAAGTGGTGGGAGTAACAAAAGCAACCAAAGCATCTGGATGATCAGAAAAAACAAAGTGAACTTGGTCCATTGTAGCAACAGAGGATGTGACATCTGTGTTGTTGCTGAGAGTCTGGAGGGGTGCCAGAGCCGGGGGGAAAGAGGACGTAAGCAGCCTGCTGATTGGTCTGGGAGAGGGAGGAGACAGACGTCAGGGACCCTTTGAGGCAGAAAGTTCTGTGACTGATGTGGATGGATGTCTCTGACCTCCACCTGCTCTGTTCTCAGAGTTTTATTGGAGCACACGAAGTGTGGGGCATTGACAAAGATAGGACAAGTGGACCCAAAGTAGGGGTTGGAAGCCAACACAGGGAGGGAAAACAAAGGAAGGGGGGCAGCCTGGCACCAGGTGTCAGAGTGTGTCTGCTCTTTGTCTCTATCACCTGTCAGCCGGGAATTCTGCATGTCAGCAGTGCAGTGGAGTATGACCAGCCCAGAGTGAAGACCCTGTTATAGGCCAGCCATGGCTTCTGTCCACACCAGTGTGTCTCAAGGGGGAAGCAATTTTAATGGTTTCATTGTCTTGATTAACAGGAAAAGATTCATAAACATCGTTTACAAAAGTATATTAAAGCAATGCAGAAAAAGTATGAAAGTAAAACAGTGAGGTGGATTTTTCAGGATATATATACTATATGCAGACATACATACCAAATTTTTATGATGGAAGTTTTCAAACATACACAAAAGTGGCACGAATACCATGGTATAAACCCCGTGTCCTCATGATCTGCCTTCGACAACTTGGTAGTATGTGCATGAGAGTTCGAATGAAAGCAGTGTGGCTTTTAACATTTTTCCAATATGTTAATGAGCTCTGGTGACTCCATAATGCAAATGGGTTAAATCTCTAAATGGGTGTTTTCCAAGCACCCGAAATTACTTACCCGAATTATTACCCCATCTCATTCCCCAACTGCCTGGAGTGCCCATCTGAATGAAATCAGAAAGAGATCAGTTCATTCACTTGCCCCGAATCGTACAGGAAGCTTGACTAGTCCCTGAGCCATAGGCAGTGCTCTGTGAGAGTTGAGAACATAATCATTATGGCAGAAAAAGAGTGGACCTGTTTAATGAGCACTTTCTATGTTCCCGCCACTCTACCTGTATTATTAGCTCACTGAATCCTCGCACCAGGCCTATAACGTAGCCCATCTTCATCCCTGTTTTGCAAATGAGGAAATTCAACACAGAAGTCAAGCCACTTGCCCAACTTCGCACATTTATTTAGAGGCACAGCAAGGCTTTTGACCTAAGCTTCCTGACTCCAGAGCCTGTTTTCTTAACCAGACAAACCAAGGCTGACAGGGCACAGTGATTCCTGCTGGGAAAGATGTGGATGAACGGGAGACTCGCTCACTTGGAATCCTGCTGTGGGCCCAGGCACTGGGCTAAATGTTGCCCTTTCCCGGTACCGTTCTAACGACCCCTGTGCCGCGGGGCCTGTGGGCCTCAGGTGGGTGAGGACACCAGCATTCTTTCTGAATGAGCAGCTGTCCTGGTTTCCTCAGTGCGAGGCTTTGGGTGGGAGTCTGTGTTTTGAAAAAAAAAATCAATACCTGATGTGCAAAAAACATTCATAGAAAAAGAAATGTCCAGGAAAATACCCACCAAGTATTAGCCAAGTGCTGGTCCTCACCCGCAGTGGGATAGGGTCGGGGGGTTACAGGGATTTTTCTTTTCTTTGGGTTCGTCTTAATTTGCTAAATATTCTATGATGCATGTGAATTACTTGTGTTACAGAGAGTTCAGGAAGGCAAGAGGGAAAAAATCAGGGAAAAATGATACTCTCAAGTGGCCTTCAGCACCCTGGGGCTGGGATGGGGACAAGGGTGACAGCTGGAGAGGTTAGGAGTGGCGGGCAGTAGGAGATGGGTGCCCTGGGGACCCTGGGCACCGTCTCAGGTCAGCGCCCACCTAGATTTAAAGGTCACGGTGCGTGGGGCTCCCACCCGGTCTTCACAGGACCTGGGGGCACTCAGAGGCCACAGCAAGTCAGCTTGTGTAAAAATACACTCTGCCACCCAGCTCTGGTTTCTGGAGGGGCCCTGGGCGACGGGAAGCAGCCACATTCTGACACCTCGGGGCCCAGGCTCATTTGGCAGACCGTTCAGGGCCTGGGCTGTTTGTTCTCAAAGGCTGCTGTGCCTTTGGGATTAAAAATAACCCTCCCTTTGGCGTGGCTGCCTCCCCCTGCCCTGGGGGCAGAGATGGCTGTTTTCTGCCTGGAATACACTTTTACCCACCATGTTCCCCTGCCCGACTAGGCACCCTCCATCATGAGCCCTGATGAAAAAGGGAGGAAAGCAAGGACTTTGCAGTGTCCACCAGTCAGAAAAACTACAAAGCCTCACTAGGATGGCCATGCTGATCCCATTAAAATAGCAACAAAGTGCTCTTGAGAGAAACTGACTGGCCTTTTATGAACGATATATTTATCAGCTCTTAATCACCACCCAAGTGTGAGTTCTGCTGCAGCATGAGGTAGGATCTGAGGGCACCACAAGGCCCAACTTGTTCCCAAATATCTATACCAGTTAAAATTTTCCACTATCGGAATTATTCCTTTCAGACAAAAAAGTTGTTCTCCCAAAGTGTGTGTGTTAAAATGCCTGTGGGGGTTGGTGCCGGTGATTAAAAGTAAGATTTTCTTAGGTTGGTAACGATCGTTTCAGCTTAGAAATCTTACAGGTACAGGGGCTCGCTTCCGTTCTGATCCTCATGCCGGGGGCTCAGGGTCTGCAGGTGGTATAATCAGTCCCCTTTCCAGAAGAGAAGAGCGTGGGAAAGATGAAGGCAGGTGAGGAGGTGCAACTGGGATTAGAACCCATTGCTCCTGCGGTGTCTCCAGTCAAGGAGCCCATTATCTGCTTAACTCCGCCGGACCCTGAGGAGAGTGACTGTGTGGGGAGAACCCAGCTCTGGAGATCCACAGGAGGGGCGGGGAAAGAGGGGCTGAGAGGCAGAGCCACCCCGCACACTTCCATAGTTTGACCTGTGGCTGTCCCGTTTGACAGACTTTAGAAGGGCCAAATACATCCTACAAATGGGATGACAAAAGGGATTCACCTGGAGTTCCAGCTGCATTTGTTTGCTGCTGCCTGGAGCGCGGTGTTGAGAAACACAGCAGGATAGATGATTGATGTCTGCCATTGGTGCCAGAGCAGAGCACAATGAGACGTGTGTTTCCAGTGTTTGCTGTCCCTGCCCCATACCTCGCCCCCTGAAAACCTGACAGTGAGGATAATGATGGGAGGGGAGGGGTCCTGCAGGGTGGGGGCCCGGGGAGGTACAGACCACAGGACCAGACACTTCTTGCCTTGGTATCCAGACAGCTGCTGATAGCCTGATGCTGCTCGCAGATGCTGCAGAACCTGATACAGCCAACTCCGACTCTCCCACCTGGAAAACAGAGTCCCAGTGCTCATCGGATACCCACATAGAGGCCTGGGGGTAACTGGGAAACGCTGTAGAAGCGAGGCATCACACTGATCCAAGAAAGCAGTCTGGGGTGGCAGCCATGCCCCTCTTGGGGCACTGATGTCTTCCTGAGAGTCATGTGGAGAAGGAACGGGATATACAGGATGGGGAGAGAGTGCTCCAAACGTTTAAGCCCGAGGAGCCCTTTGGGACCAGCGGGAGGGCTCTGTGTGTCTTGGGTGGTGGCTCTCATGGCTGGACAAGGAGAAGGAATTCCTCTTAGGTGGACAGGTCAGCTCCCAGAGCCCCCAGAACTTGGGGTTCTCGTGGGGAAATGGGGGAGCTGAGCAGTAGGGAGATTGGGCTAGCGGTCGCCTCCCCTAAATACTAATGACTGTCTTGCTATGAATCCCTGACCCGCCTGATTTCCTGCCCTCCTTCCCCAGCATGGCCTCATGAGACTCAGTAAGATTTCTTTGCCTCTCTTCTCAGACACCCTACTCAGGCTTATTCCAAACTTGGCCTTTCTCAAGCCTCCAGACTCCCGTCCTCATGCCCTTAACTTGATGATCTCAGCTCCTTTTTTATTCTAAAGACAAAGCTAGAACCTCATTTTTTATTGTAAAGGCAAACTTTCCTCTTTGCCTCTAGATGCGTCTCTCCCGTCACCTCCTCCATCCTCCTGCTGCTGTGGAAGCTTGGCTCTTCTTTTCTAGGGAAAGCACCCCACCTGAATCTTTCATCCCATCTGCCCTCTGTTCCTCCTCCAGGATTTTCCAGCTCTTTCTCTCCACAGACACTGTCCCACTTTGGAGAGCTCCCCTGACCGGCTGAGACATGACCTTGCACCTGGGGCCTTTGGAGCCACCTGCCAACCCCTCCCTTCCCTCCATTGCCAACTACAGTGTGTCTCTGGCTTGGTGGGTTGGCTGACTGATTGATTACTCTAGAAGCTGCCTCTGCCTCCCTGCCCCCACCACATTTACTCTGCCTTTGGGCCCCAGCACAAAGGGTTTCTCATCACCAAGCCCTGGGCTCCAGCCAGCGCTGGCCTCTCTTCCATCCAGCCCACAGACTGCTCACCTGCCCTTTCCCTGTGGTTCCCACGCCCCGCATGACCTCAGGCGCCCAGGTGTTCCCTGAATTCTGAGCACGACTCACCTCAGAATCAACAGCTCCACACTAGGGACCTCAACTTGTCACAAAGCCTCTGTTTCCTGTATCAGGTGGTCGCAATGATACCTGCCTCAGGGTTAATGTAAAAACAAAATAGAATAATAAATGCAAAGTGCTTAGCATAGTGCTGGGTGACATTAAGTGCTCAGTGGATAAATTAAGTGCTCAGATAAGATAATATTGATTATCTTAAAGAGCTGAGTCATCCTTCTATACGTCTGATTATGGGCAGCCCGGTACCTCATTATTTAGCCAGTTCACTGTCGGACACCACTGCATTTTTTTTTTTTAGCAAGTTTTCCCTTATTTCTTTTAAACAAATACTGACATAGCACCAATTATGTGCAAGGCACTCTCTTAAGCACTTTACAAATTTTAAGTATTTTAACCCTCATGGCAACACTGTGAAGTTTCCATCTTCACAGAAGAGGAAATTTAGGCACAGAGGGATTATGTAACTAATCTATGAGATCACAGAGTTGGTAAGTGGCAGAGCTGGGAATCGAACCCAAGCCACTCTGACTCCAGAATACATGTGCTTCGCACTGTTCTCAGCTGCCTGGTAGGTTGAGCTCAATTAAAAAGACATAAGTTCACTTCTGCTCATGCGAGTGCTCCAAAGTAACATAGAACAGTCCCCACACTGATTTCATTAAGTTCCAGACACTGTGTCTTATTTGTTTCTTCATTCATTCCTTTAAAAAGCACTTAAGGAATATTTAGTATGTGCTGGCAATGTGACGTGCTGACGGCCACTGGTGAACAAGACAGGCACAGTCCTGGCTCTTGCATTGCTGGTGGTGCCTGGCACACAATAGGAACTCTGGGTACCAGAGTGAGCTCGGTCTCTTAGGAAAAGTCCTCTTCCTGGGTGGCCACAGCCATCCCTTCTCCCAGAGGGGTTCTGACTGGAACACAAGGTTCCACTAGAGGGCGCTGTTCAGTAGAGCTGTCTTGAGGACTCTTGTGTGCAAGAGGGGAGATTTGAAGGGCAATGTGGGGGGGGGTGTTCAGGGAATCTTGAGGGTTTTAGAGCTGAAGGGATCACTCGTGCTTTACTGGAGAGGGCCTTCAGCAGGACCACGACCAAGTCCCCTGAATCCAGCACACAGGTGGCCACAGCCAATTGCTGGGCCCTGGGGGAATTTCTGGGGGTGTATTGGATGCTCCCTTTGGGTTCCTAACCAGCCAGCCCAGTGTTGGCCCCTCCCTCCCCGTGCCTCTCTTGAGGGTACTCCCTGCCCCTTCCCCAAGTCTCACATCCCAGGCTGAGACAATGATCTGGTGGAAGAGACACCTGGCTTCAGGCTTGGAGTCATTTTGGGGTAACCAGGCAAGAGGAACCAGTGTCAGTTAGCCTCCCTTGACTAAACACAGGCAAGGAGAGGATACAGTGAGGCAGGAACCTTGCCCCTGGCCCCAGGTGCTTACTCTTATCATGAAGACACTGCATTCCTCTACATCAGTTCAAACTGGACCTGATCCCTGGGCATGGCTGCAGGGCCCTCCAACGTCTGGAACCTTCCAGACCTCATCTACTCCCACTCTCTCCTTGACTGCTTCCTCGGTCACACTGGTCACCTCATAGTCACCTGGCCCTTCCTTCCTGTTCCCCCTGCTGGGAGGACTCATCTCTCAGACCTTGGGAGTCTGTTCCCTTTGCATCATCCTCCTGCTCAGATTTCACCCCCTGGAAGAGGTCCTCTCTGAACACCCTGTCTAAAATACCAGCTCCAGCCACTCTGACCCCTTGTCCTGGTTTGTGTTCTTCATTGTGTCAAAGGACACTTCTCAAAAGTTAAAAGCTTGGCTCTCTCACAAAAACAGTAAACGCATGTCAAAGATTTGTTAACTCATTAACAAAGGAACCAGTAAGATTTCTTAATGCTGGTTTGAAGGTCATTTGAGGAATTGAATGTTCATGGACATTAAAATGAAAAAACACTCTTAAGATTTCTTTTTTCCTTCCAGCTTTATTGAGATGTAATTGGCAAGCAGTTTATGGTGTGCAGCATAATGACTGGATTTATATACATCATGAAGTGGTGACCACAATAAGTTTAGTGAACATCCATCAACTCCTGTAGATACAAAATTAAAGGAATAGAAAAAAAACAGATGTTTTCCTTGTGACAAGAACTCTTGGGATTTACTCTCAACAACTTTTGTATATAATGTGCAGCAGTGTCAACTATATTTATCCCATTGCGCGTTACACCCCTAGTAAATATTCATCTTATAACTGGAAGTTTGTACCTGTCAACTAAGAAAAAGGCACCACCTAAAGCTGAGCATATGTTTTATTCAGGGACATTAGTGAGGACTATAGCCTGGGAATCGGCCTCTCAGACAGCTCTGAGGAACTGTTCCAAAGAGGTAAGGGAGGAGCCAGGGTATATAGGAGTTCTTGCTGGAAAAAGAAAGGTAGTTGAACATCAAAAAGATTACTGGTAATCACAAAAAGCAGACATCTCAAGTTAATGACCTTACTGCTTTCTATGTATGGGAAGATACAGGAGTCTGGGCTTATTGAAATTATTCCTTTGATATGCATTTCAACTGTCTGGGGCCAGTATCCTGTTCTCTCCCCTTGGGGCTGTCTGCAGTGGCTGATGGTTTGATGGTTGGCAACTTTGTTGATTACTGAACTGGTAGGCAACACTTTTTTGCCTACATGCCTTTTAATCCCCTTCATCCAATACCCCCTCCTCGACCTCTGGTAAGGCAAATTTGATCTCTTTTTCTGCGAGTTTTGTGTTTGCTTTTGAAGTATAATTGACCTACAACACTACATGAGTTTCTCTTATGCAACATAGTGATTCTGTATTTCTACACATTTCAGAATGATCACCGTGATGATAAGTCTAGTTACTATCTGTCACCGTTAAAGATATTCCTTATTATTGACTGTGTTCTCCAGACTGTACATTTCATACCTGTGACTCATTTATTTTGCAACTGGAAGTTTGTACCTCTTAGTCTCCCTCACTTATTTTTCTCCTCCCTCCGCCCTCTTCCCCTCTGGCAACCACCTGTTTGTTCTTGTGTCTGTAACTGTTTCTGTTTTTCTATGTTTGTTCATTTTTTCTATTTTTTAGACTACACATATAAGTGAAATCATACAGTATTTGTCTTTCTGTTTAGCTTATTTCACTTAGTATAAAATTCTCTAAGTCCATCCGCATTGTTGCAAATGGCAAGATTTTATTTTCTTATGGCTGAGTCATAGTCCATTGTGTATGTGTGTGTATATATATACATATATATATATTTATTTATATGTATACCAGTTTTCTTTACCCATTCATCTATTGATGGGCATTAAGGTTGTTTCTATACCTTGGATATTGTAAATAATCATGCAATGAACATAGGGGTGCATATAGCTTTTCTAATTAGTGTTTCCATTTTCTTTGGATAAATACCCAGGAATGGAATTGCTGGATTTTATGGTAGTTCTAGTTTTAATTTTTTTGAGGGATCTCCATACTGTTTTCCATAATGGCTGCACCAACTTACATTCCTACCAGCGGTGCACAAGGGCTCCCTTTTCTCCACATCCCTGCCAGCACTTGTTATTTCTTGCCTTTTTGATGACAGCCATTGTGACGGGTGTGAGGTGATACCTTACTGTAGTTTTGATTTGCATTTCCCTGAGGACTTCTGATGCTGAACATCTTTTCTTGTGCCTGTCGGCCATCTATATGTCTTCTTTGGAAAAATTTCTATTCAAATCCTCTACCCATTTTTCAATTGGGCTTTTTTTTTGATGTTGAATTCTATGAGTTATTTATATATTTTGGAAATTAACCCCTTATCTAATACATTGTTTGCAAATTTCTTCTCTTATTCAGTAGGCAGGTTCTTCATTTTGTTGATAGTTGCCTTCACTGTGCAAAAGTTTTTAGTTTGATGCTGTCCCGTGTATTTTTGCTTTTGTCTCTCTTGCCAAAGGAGACATAGCCAAAAAAAAAATTGCTAAGACTGATGTCAGAGAGTATACTGACTATGTTTCCTTCTAGATTTTTAATGGTTTCAGATCTTACGGGTCTTTAATCTATTTTGAATGTGCTTTTGTATATGCTGTGAGAAAGCAGTCCAGCTTGACTCTGTTTCATGATAGCTCTCCAGCTGTCCGGACACCACTTGTTGAAGAAGCTGTCTTTTCTCCACTGTGTATTCTTGCCTCCTTTGTCATAGGTTAATTGCCCATGTAAACGTGGGTGCATTTCTGGGCTCTCTAATACTATAAAATTTCTATGTTAGGTACAAACATGGTTTCTGTCCTGCAGGATAATACAACCATAATCTTTGGGATAATCTCTTCTACTGGCTGGAAATCTACAAGTTAACATGTAACTTCCCAGGATCTGCATTCTAATCAAATGGCAAATAGATAAGTCAAACACAGGTACATCCTCTGGTGCATTAAATCATCTTTGGGCAGTACTGTTGTTCAACAAAGCCCGTGCGTGGCTTTGAAAGGATGTACTGTACTCTGTTTTGCCTATTTCCACGTTCTGGATGAGTTTTCTCAACATTAGCAAACATCTCTATCTGAGATTGTCTTGTGTGTTTATTCGCTTATTGCCAGTCTCAACCAATTAGGGTAAAAGCTCCATGAGGCAGACTCTGTCAATCCCGATGACCACTGTGTCCTCAGATTCGACTTCAGTTTCAGGTGCAAAGTCAGGGTTCAATAAACATTTGTTGGATAAGGAAGATAAGATACTATATCATAAGATAAAGTTATGATCGGAAAAAGAAAGTAGAATAGAGGTTACGGGGAGCTGGGGAGAGTTGGGAGTGGGAAGTAATTGTTCAACGAAACAGTTCCAATTTGAGATGATGAGAAGGTTCTGGAGATGGATCGTGGCGTTGGTTGCACAGCAGTGTGAATGTCTTTAATGCACTGAGCTGTACATGTAAAAATGGTTAAAATGGTAAACTTTATGTCTTGCATACTTTGCCACAGAGAAGTTATATGACTGTCATAGCAGCCTGTTGTCCAGGACTTGTTCTGTGCCAGGGCTTGTCCTAAACACGTTGTGTGTCTTAAACAGTGTACTTTTTACAACAATCTTATGCGGTAGGCATTTTCACTGTTCTCAGATTTTAAGTTAAGGAATGAAGTAGAGAGAAGTAAGTTGCCCAAAGTCACATATCTAGTGAATGATACAGCTGGGATTTGGGGCCAGGTGGACTGTGTTCCTACCCACGGGTGCATTTATGATCCAGTTGTTCATACTGTGTGAGTTTCCAAGAGGTAATAACCATCTTCCCTGGAGAAATCAAGGAAGGTTTCCTGGAAGAGTTGGAATATTAACCAGACACCTTGTCCCTCTGCTGTAGTTGCTACGCTTGACACATTCCTGACTCCCACTCGCTGATGCAAGTGCCCACCCCCATCCCAGAGCCTACCGAAGAAACGTGTGCGGTGGCTGAGGTCAGGAGGGGCCAGGATGCACGCACACCTGCACCTCCTCCCCTCGCCCCTAAGGGTAATGAGTGAACCTTACTGACTGGGAATGGCCAGCAACTATAAGGAAAGGGGGTTTTGCTGACTGCACCTGTGCCCCAAACATACCCATCACTTCCTGCTTCTCCATAGCTGCTTAATGAGAGTGCCCCGAGGGCTGCTGGGCCGAAAGGGGCAGGGTCAGCCGGCAGCGCTTAACTACTTCATCAGAGGACAATGGCCCGCACCTGGTCCACCGCTGTACACGCTTGCAGGGCCTGAGCGAGAAATGCGGACGTGTGCTCCTGAGGGTGGCTTTTTCTTCTCTTACTTTCTCACCCCAGACAGAGGCGATGTTGCTGCAGATGTTTCCAAATTGGAGCTCTCAAAATACTTTGCCACTGCAGCAGCTGGTCGATGTGGACCTGCCCCTGGAGCATTCATCAGACAGGTCCGGCCCATGGAGAATGCAGGATATGCTGGGCTCCACGCATACATTTTAGGACAAAGGAAAGGAGAAGGGGGCACGGCCTTAATTGCAAGGTGTATGGTACTTGTGTGGGCAGAGGGAAGGTGTTTACCTGGTGCCCCCAGTCCTAAAAGATGATGCCCCAGAGGCCTTTCAGCCACAGGGCTGCAACCCACCTTCCCCCCAGCCCTGACCTCCGGGCTCCTTGACCAGCAAGGATTGACTGTAGGTCTGGAAAGGGCCTATTTCTGTCAGGCAGACAGCAGCTCCCCAGGGATCGAGGAAGACATTTCAGAGCTCCCACAAGATTTTAAGGGAGGGCGTTGCCCAAGAATTTTCCCTGAGCCAGTCTGTAAAATGAAACCTTTGTGGGTCAAATCTTATTTCCTGTTCTCTGATACAAAGGCTTTCTTTCAAGTATAAATACTGCAACTGGGGAAGACAAAGGTTATTGTCTCTCAATTCTGCCTGCTTCAAGGGAGGCAGATCTGCTTTGCGGGAGCTTCTGAGACCCTTTGTGACAATAGTGACAAGGCAGTACCTCCATGATGGGGCCTGCCTGGGCCCTTCACCACCTGTGTGACTGCAGTCCTCACAGAGGCCACAGGGCACGGACCCCGCGCCCACAGGTGCGGGGGTGGGGGCTGGGGCAGGGCTGCGGCAGGTCGTGGGATGTCCCGGGCCTTAACAGCCATTCCAGCTCCGTCTCCACGTTTTACTCCTCATCTTCCCTCTTCTGAAAATTTCCGCAATTTTGCAGATAAAGAACTGATTCACAATGTCAATATCCGTATTGGTTTGTCTGGAGCAGAAAACAAATCCGAGTCCCCTTTGCTCCCTTTCCTTCAAGGTCGGAGGAGAAATGGACTTCTGCTCTGCCTGCCGCACCCTCTCACCCCCATCAAGGGGTCTGCTGGTCACTCCAGTGGCTCCTCAGAAAAACACTGTGCTGGGTTACCAGTAAAGTTACAAGAAGCACCTGAGTGAGGTGGAGTTTTGTGGGGATGGGGAGACTCTCTTGCCACTGGAAATCCCAAAGATGGAGAAGTGTTCAGAAGTGGCCACAGGCCCCTGGGGCATCCTGGCTGAGCCCCTCTGAGCTGACGGAGCCAGCGCGGGCCAGATGCTCTAAGAGATGGAGCTGGAGGAGTGACCTGGAGAGGAAGGGCCGGCATGCAGGGCACCTGGCTCTGCTCTGGGCCCAAGACCACGTGGGTGCTTAATATGCCCCGAAGAGCGCATCCTGGGAGCCACCTGCAGCCTGGTGGCGCATGACCCAGCTACCTGTGGGATGCCAATCCTTTCCATCCCTCGGTCTCTCAGCAAGTGAAGCTGGACAGATACACCTGAGCTCTGCACTCAGAGAATGAAAGTTCCAGTTGCGGTCCTATGTCTGTCCCTCACCATACCCTGCTTGGTATGGACACTGCGGCCCGTAAGAGAGTACATTGGTCCTGTGCCCATCCCTATGGCCCCACACTGTGTGCAGAGGAGTTCCTGGACATGCGTCGTCCACCTGCTTGGTTTCCCCTTAGCCCAGGTTTCCCGCAGCTCTTGGATCCTAGTGGCAGACTCAGAGTTTCTCTCATAGAACAAAAAGCAAACCCAGTGGAGGAAGAGGATATCAGCTCCTGGGTCAGAGGTATGTGTATTGTAAAACCAAGGCTCTGGGGTCAGAAGCAAGCAGGGCCAGTTCAGAAGGGCCCTGCCCTTGGTTTACTGCTCTGCCATCACTATGCTAAATTTCTTAATCATTTTATCTTTTTTTCTTTTATTGAACTAGAATTGGTTTACAATGTTGTGTTAATTTCTGGTATAGAACTTAGTGATTCAGTTGTACGCATATATTCCTTTTCATATTCTCTTTTGCCATAGGCCCTTATTTTATCTTTCAACTCGTGTTTTGCAAGCGAAGTCCGAAGGACAACGGGGAACGCACATGAGCAGAGACGTGTGCACACAGGAGACCCCAGCATAACGTGTGCCAGCTGCTTCGAGCTGCTTCATGTGCACGTGACATTCCAGGTCCCTGTGAGCACAGAATTCCAGGGGGCCCATGACGCATGGGAATGCGGCGAGACCCAGCGTGAGTGCAAGGTAAGAGTGTTATGCCTGTGACACTGAAAACCCCGAGAAACCACACTTCCAGTCAAATCAGAACTTGCTTCCAATGCAGAAAGAACGCAGTGGCGTTCTTGAAGCATTAACATCGGAGGAACACAATCACGTCCTGTCTTCTGTTACTTCTCCAGATTAGTCAACAGCTTATGCTGATTTGGTGATTTGGTGATTCCACATCCCAGTTAAATGCTCTTATTTGCATTTAAAACTGGTATTGCACAATTTAAGACTAGTAAAACGAATGCTAATAATTTACATTTTTAATTTAATGACGTGAAATAACAAAAAACACCAAGACTCTAGAGAGAGACATGGAAAGAAAGGGAAAAGCTTTCTGTTTTAGTTCCTTTAATGGAATGTTTTTCCTGATTTTTGAACAAGGGGTCCCTTATTTTCACCTTGCACAAGGCTTTGCTGTTCGTGCAGTTGCCTCTGCCAGCAGTGCTGGGGTCAGAATCTTGCTTGACCCTGGGGCAGCCTTGGGTAACTTCACCATTTGGAGTCTCAGTTTCCCCTCTGTAAAATGGGGGCAATTCTTCACATAGTCATTGAGGATTAAGGTAAGTAATAGGGCAGCTAAACCTTGTTGACCCCTTAGAACGATCAAGACCCTGTACTAAGTGCTTTATTGTTGGATCTCATTTCTTCCTCACGATAACCCTACTGGTGGATGTCACTGGCCACTACATTGGATTTCTCTGCTGTTATTGGTCCCAGCAGCCATTCACTCTTTCTTCTGGTGCTGAGCCCGGTCTGTTCTGAGAACAATCTCTCTCCTGCTGTGTGCAGTTTGGTGGGGTTGTCTCGTAGCATCTCTTAGCCAAAGGGTGGCCTTATGACCCTGAAAAACCAGTCGGGCTCTGTCTGCCAGAATTTGGATTCTTGAGAGAGCCTGATTTCATCCCCGTGGCCTGGGTTTGGGTCTGGCTTCCGGGATCCTGGGAGTGACTCCGGGGCCTGATGTGTCTGAGCCCTGCTTTCGGCCACAGAGCCCCTCCTGTGTGAGCCACCTACGCCCTGCCCTGCAGTGCCCCTTTGTTAAGTGAACCGGAGTCTATTTTGATGCCCACAAGTCCCCAGCTGCTCCTCCTCAGTTTTCAGAAGAGGAAACCGGGCCCAGAGAGGGAAAGTCATTGGCTCAATGCCCCACAGCACGTGAATAGTAGAGCCAGCATTTGAAGCCAGGTAATCTCAGGGGGCGTAACCCTTAGCCTCTTCTGCCCTGAGTGTGAGGTGCCTGACGTGAAGTCACTCAGTAAGTGTCAGCCCCCTTCGTTTTGATTTCTGCCCACTGATGACACACTCGCTGCTGATCACCTCTCAGCAGGCTCTACCTCTGGCCCCCTCAGATCACAGATCCTCACCCGTGGGCCCCTCCCGGGAGAGGCAGAAAGGACGGGAGGCTCTGGCCTGCACTCAGCGAAGCTGACCAGCCTCCCGCGCTGAAGGCCTTGGCTGAACTGTCTCAGAGTTAAGTGCGAGAGGCTCAGCCCTCTGTTTGGGACACCAGGAACCCTGGAGGGAGCAGAGCCCCCAGGCTACCCAACCCCAGGCTGGTCCTCTGACGCCTCGGGCTCCAGGGGGAGGTCAGGCCCTGTGTGTCTTAGGAGAGCCAGTCCTGCAACCACCCTGGATGGAGAAAGGTGCCGTCACCATCCTCCAGGCCTGCCTGGCTGTAAGCAAATACCCCTTTGCATGTCGGCCAGGCTAGACTGACTGTTGGCCTGACTGGCTTCGCCTCAGAGGAAGGCTGATGGTTTGTTTATAACACGGAGCAAAACCTGCCTGTCTGCCCTCCCCACCACCCCACGTGTTTCCTCTGTCTCCCTCTCTCTCCCTGTTTTCATAGTCGCAAGTGCGGGGCTGCAGTCTGGGCCAGAGACACTGCTTTGTAGGTTCCATTTTCTCCACGAAGGGAAACTAATGAATGGTTCAGGAAAAGTGAGCCTAAATGTGATGTTAACATACAGATGGTGAGATGGTCCTGATATGATGTCATTTTTGTTATTGTTAAATGTTGCCCATGTGTGTTTATTCAAGGAATCCTTGCTACTTTATTTGGTTCTCATCAAAATCCCCTGGCTGGAGGGGGAAGGGGAGGGTATAGCTCAATGGCAGAGTGCATGCTTAGCATGCATCAGGTCCTGGGTTCAATCCCCAGTGTCTCCATTAAGGAAAAAAAAATCCCACAGCCAGTAGAACTAATGACAGTCTCCTTGGGGGGGATGAGGCCACTGAGGTACAGAGAGTGGGGGCTGCTGGAAGGCAGCAGGATCTAAAGGAAACCCAGCTCTCCGCTGCACCGCCTGGGCCCCACCTCAGGTGAAGCGTCTGGCCAGGCCCCACCCTGTGTGTCTCCACAAGGACCCATGGGCTTCTTAATTCCCATGTGCCCACCGCTGCAGACAAGAGAGGCGTTCCATCTCCCAGCTGTGGATGAGACCCTTCTGTTGGGGAACTGAATCCTCACAGACACTCTTTTTGGGGAAACTCGAAAGCAATCATTGCACATGGAAAGCAAACACCAGGAATGGATTATGATCTAAATCATGACCTAATTCTTTGCCAGATGTCAGACAGCAGTGAAAACCAGGCAGTGTCTGTGGAATAAAGCCCAAGCAACTGTCCCAGGTCAGAAGAACGTGGCTGAGTCAATATGCTTGTCTGGGACTCAAGGCCCCTGGTGTCCTTGGGAGGAATCCTCTGATGAAGAGGCGCTGAGTGTGGTGGATGAACTCCGGGAGGGCAGGCCCCTTGGACACGTGGAGAGCAGTGCCCGGCACGCCGGGGTGCCCAGTGAATGTTTGCGGGGTGAATGTGTAATCAACTTCCACTATTTCTCATCAAGGTTAAGACGCTCTCCAGGTGGTTGTGAAGGGATCTGCCCAGGGGGTTCCTCCTCCTGTGGCTCTCTGGGGATTCTCAGGCGAGCACTCTCAGCTGGACCCGACTCTATAGGCTGAGTCTGAGGCTCAGTGTTGGTGAAGGTAACACAATTCACAAAACCAATAACCAGCAGGGCGGGGACTCAAACCCAGGTGTAACTGGTTCCCACTGAGGTCACCCATAATGCTCTGAGGCCCTTCACGGTTTACGTGAAGAGCACCGAACCCTCTGTTTTATCCACAAGGCTGCGTGTCCTGCTGACTGTGATCTGAGGTGGCCTCTGTGCCCCACCCCAGCTAGCAGCGCAGGAGCAGTCACCACAGGGCCACAGTTCTGGAGGGCAGTAAAGACAGGTGTGTGTAGGTGTGTGGTTTTACGTGTGGTCTGGAATCCCCAGGCAGATGGAAGCAAAATGTCCGTCAGTTCGTTAACTCGCGGATATACAGCCCACAAGTGCATGTGGAGGACTTACGATTCAGTAAATTTGAAAACAGAAATCCTATAATATCCATCTTTATCTTCTCAGTGGCTAATACAATTCCTGGCACATAGTGGGTTCTTAATATACATTAGTTGGATGAGTTTATTGAGCTTTTCACAGGAATCATGTGGACTGGTATTTAGGCTCATAAGGAAAAATAGTCCAACATTGTACAGCAAAATAATAATCTTATTGCACTTTTAGCTTTCACAGTACCCTGGTGGGTACTTTGTCTTATATATCTTGACCTTATGGGTATCGATCCCATGTTAACAAACCAAAAAAAAAAAAAAAAAAGCTAAAGCGGACAAGTTGTGGGATCTGGCCAAGGACCACGAAGCTTTTAATAGTAGAGGTAGAACCAAAACCCTGGCATTCTCAACACCCACACGTGGCCCCCAACCCCCTCTCTCGCTTTGCACTTGGATGGGCAGACCTCTGAACCCAACACCAGGAAAGCTTCGAACAGACCAAAAAGAGGTCTCCTTTCGCATCCTCACAGCGGACACCACACCTCTACCCCCAGCTCACCTCTCTTGAGACACATGGGAGCTACTTTGAAATAAAGCACCAGCAAGACAGACTTCCCATTGAGAAGGATTAGACCCCAGGGGCGTTTCTTTTATCTTTTTAAATCAAGAAGCAGTTTGTTGTATAAGCGAAGACTATTCTGCAGTGCTGGGTGGCCCTGCTTCTCAAAGGCGGTCCTAGCAGAAGGTGGCTTGCAGACCTGGGAGGTGGAGGTGGTGGGGAGGGAACCTGCAGCTGCTAATGTGCTGTCCTGTGAGAATGTGGACTCGCAGCTCCAGAGGGTGGGGTGAGCACCGCTCAGCTTATTCCGCAGCGGCTAATGTTACTGGGAGAACCCTGATTGCTCTACCGCCTGGGATGGACTGGCCCCCACCACTCCAGGTATGCGCGAGCCATGGCATTCAGCGTTAAGTGTCTTTCTAAAATAAGCTCACTCAGGTTTTATGTGCCAAGCAGGCTGGCCCGAGCAGGCTGGCCCAGCCATCCTCCCAGCACGGAGGTGCAGAGGCTTCCTACTGATGGCGTGAAACCCTCTCACAGTCAAGGCCCCTGTCCATCACACCTCCCCAAGGGAGGAGAGGTTCCTGGCTGGGGTGCTTCTGACAGAGGAGACTGTCCCAGCTTACTCCCCCCTTCCCCTTTTCCTGCCTTGCTGAGCATCATAGAAAGCATGGGTTTCAATCATTTACAAGGATTGTAAAATGACCTCATTTTCCTGTAAGTCTGCCAAGTCTCATGTGTGTCAAAGAATTATGGGGCTAAGAATTATTCTAGTAATGATGATACACTATCAAAAAGTGGGAATTTTTTCCAAAGAAAGAGAAGAAGGAGATGTGGAAGGAAGGTCTAGGGGAGGTATTGATGAAATTGGTGTTGATGTTTGTCTCCCCGTGTTACACACACACACACACACACACACACACACACAGCCGGAAACCGTGGCCCTCTCTCTTTTGTTCCTAGATCCCTTTATGCGTATTTCAGTCACAGCACTTATCCAAGGGCTAGTGCAAGGCCCAGACGCAGTACACACCATCTACAGGTCCAGCAGTCTAGGGACTGGAACCCGGGTTGTGCAGTGGACAGCCTGCACAGCCGCACCTAGTGGCCTCAGTCTCATCTGATTGGTACCATCACCAGTTATCCTACCCTGAGCCAGCCCCCCTACACCCCTGCCTTGCCCAAGACTGTGCCGCTGTGTGCAGGGGCCGTACCATACGGCTTGTTCATTTTAGAGGTCAGACAGCACCTCTGCACAGCAGATGCTCCCCAAGCCTGCCTCTCTGTCTGCTGTAACCAAGGCTCTTGCCTGCATGTCCCCTGAGCTTTCCTCTGATAATCCAGGGTCTGACTTAGCAAAGTTTGCAGCCGAAGGGTGGGTGCTGCCTGAGAGAAGGTCAGGTGCTACCAACTTGAGCCAGACGTGTTTCTCCCCAACACACAAATCCTGATTTCCTGTCTCCTCCACCATCTATCTGTCCAGCTTTTCTCCACAAATAATGTGTAGATGCTTAAGTCCAGTGGAGGAAAACGGATGGTGAGATGTAAGAACCCCCTGGGAGACCAAGAGCATAATCTAGAGGCCACAGGATTGCTCTGGGGGAAGACCCACAGTACAAGTGAGTCGAGGCCGTGTGGAAAGAAGAAATCCATACACATGATTTTACTTATTTTTAAAGGCAATATTGACCTTAATATTCAGTACTGAAATAAATGTGTGTATAATTCAGTGCTAAATTGCGTGATTCAAAGAAATCACGAAGATTCTCTCAGGAGCAGAGGCCTGGACTAAAGATGGAAGGTTTTATTTACAGTTTGTGCTTGAAATAGGTAATCATATTTAAAGAATCTCCCTTTTGGACTAGGCCCTAGATTAGACACTTTGAATATATTTTCTTGTCCTCTTTGTAACCCTATAGGATAGGAAATTATTATCCCCATTTTATGGATGAGAGAACCTGAGGCTCAGAATGATTCAGAATCTTGCCCAAGAGAGCAGAGCCAGTAGGCAAGGGAGCAAGAAATCAACCCCGGGTCCCCTGGCTCGAGAGCCCAAGGTCCTTCTGTCTGTAGTTTCCAAGCCACACCCCTCCCTGGCACACTTGAGGAGCAGGACCCAGGCCCGTGGGGGACCGCCAACCTCCTCTGCACTGAGACTGTGTGTGGGGATGATGACCAGTGGCTCAGAGTAGGGGACAAAAGACCAGTGCATCTCCCTGGGGAGATGCCCCCCCCCCCCCCGCCCCAGAGGAGCTCAGCACCAACCTGCCTCTTCAGGCTAATGCATAGGGAACAGCCCATCAGCCTGAAGGGAGAGGGAGGCGGGATTCTCCATGGAGAGGGAAAGAACTGGGTAGTGGAGGGCAAGAGGCAGGAACACTGCTCCCAAGCCCGCCATGGGAGGACCCACAGCGAGGAGTCGGTCAGCAGGTCAGAGTCCCACCCTACCGGGGACCTGGCCCCTCCCTTCCCTCAGCCTGGGCTCCTACTGCCCAGGGGCCCAAACGTGCTCCCTCCTGTCCAGAGTCTGCCCCTGGCCCTGCTCCTTCTCCTCCAAGAGACAAAGGGAGCAGGCGGGGCCACGGCTGACCCTCAGGGCCAGGGCCCCCGGCCACCACAAGAGCTTCCCTTGTGCCTCTCGTTTCCATGGCTCCGAGATGTTCAGTTTCCCACCCTCTTTTCCTACTGCAGCCTCCCGTCCCCTGCCCTTTCAAGACACTGATCACCAAAGCCAGGCCCTTCAGTTGCCTGAGGTGATCTGTTCATTTTATTCCTCTCACCATCACAGTCTTTATAGTAGTATTGTTATTGCTAAGACCCTCAGGACGATCAGGAAAACAGGTTTCGTCATTCTTTAGACACCTAGCGTCTTCAGGTTGAAGGACTCCTTGGAGGTTGCTCATCCAGGCCCTTCATCTCCCAGCGGAGGGAACGGAGCCCAGAAAGGTGGGTGGCTTTCCAAGGGCGGTGTGTTCCTAACAGTTCGGGACCTGCGATGGGAAATCGTCAGGGCTCATTTCTGTGAAATAAGACAATTTCCATAAATTACTCTGCAGTTTTATTCCTGTCCCTGACTTCTGTGTGGGCCCAGCCATCAGGGGCAGCTGAAAGTGTTCACCTTTGGCCTTGAACAGAGCTCGGTTTGGTTCCCACCACCTCCAGCTCTTTATCGACTGTCGGGGGCCCCACCACTAACATTTGCGGGAGCCAGGCAAGAGCTCACATGCAGGCCACCATGCTGTATGTCTCAGTATTGAAGAGTTTAATATATGTGTGTGTGTGTGTGTGTACATACATACACACACACATACATACATACATGCATACTGGAAGGCCAGCTTTGGGTTAGAATTCCCAGACTCCTTTGGGATTCTGCTCTGATACTATGAGAAGACCCGGTCTCCAGCCTCCTCCCCTGTCTGTGCCTGTCCCATCCTTCTCTTCCCACTCTCACCCCACCTGTCCTGGATCATGGGAGGAGTCACATGCATGTGTGCAGACAACTGGCCCACGAACCCCTGCCAACAGCACCCCCTTGGTCACCCCTGATGCCTGGGGGTACACACATCAATGTCCTAGCACCCCTTCAGGAGTATAAACCCTGGGAAGAGGGCGATGTGGGCCTTGAAAGAAGGCTTGGGGCCTCTGGGCAGGGAATTCCAGGGTTCCAGGTACCTCATCTTGGGCAGCTGAGGCTCTGGGTAGGCACAGCCCCTGCCCCTGGGGCTCTTCTCAGAGAGTGGTGTGGCCAGAAGAGGGCCAGAGCAAGCCATCCGTAGCCCACTTGCCCAGAGGGAAGGGAACTGGCCGTGTGATTTTAGGCAAGCCTTGATTTTCTTGCCCATAAAAAGAGGAATAATATTACCTACCTCATAAAGTTCAAATGAGATACTTTATATAAAAACCTGGCAGAGTAGGTCCTCAGTAAACATTCATTTTCTTCTCTGCCTCTGACCTCCCTAGCCCTTCCCTAGCTGTGTCTTCCTTTCTCTCCACCACCCCTCCCACCCCACATCCCCATCCTCCTCCCCTTTCCTTTCTCTCTCAAGCCCACGTGGGACTGGGCTGGGCAGACCTGCCTACAGTGGCCTTGAGAAGGGGTTGCTTCTCTCGTCCTTGGCTGCAGGAGAGCTGTGATATTCCTCTTTGAGTTCTTTCTCCAGTTAGAAAGTCTTGGGTTTTTCTGGTTTTAAGGCAGGGGAGACACTGTGGTTTACGGAGTGGGTGAGAACTGTCACATTAGCATCTGGCTTGCTAATGAGAAGTTTGAAAAAGCCCTTTGGGTTCCAACCAGAAACTCTTGGCTTTTCCTTGGCAGAAATTTGATTTCCTGTGAGATGTCAAAACACGCCGTGAACATCATTCACAGAGGTTTATTTTTCATTCTATCTGGTTTCGAAATGGATGAAAGACACTTCCTTTTTCGCTCCCCTCAGCAGAATTGCACACGTCTGTGTAACTTGCCCTCAGTCTGCTCGGGCCGGAGGGTCTATCGAGGGACTCAAGATGCTGTCAAGCTCCGATCTCTTTTCAGAGCTCTTCTTTTCTCTAAAATCCCTTTCAGGAGAAACCTCACCACCTCATCTGTTTCTTAGGACTTCAACCTGTCTCTGTGAACATTGTTGTTACATTGACAGAACCTGATCCTTGATTCGTAGAAACTGGAGCCTATGCCAGTGGTCAGACCCTCCATCAGCCTCTCCTCCACATTCCCTTGAGTCCTCAAGGTCAGGGTCTCTCAGAGAGATGCACTTATCTTTGGTGCTAAGGACACTTTTCAAATCTTGCTTCTCCCTCTGTGCACAGTTTCTGAGGAATCAAGTTTAACCTCCAGCCCCTGAAACACAGTCTGTTCTTCAGTGTTACATTGTTTAGGACCAGGCAAGAGAGAAGGATTTCTCTGGAAAGAGAAAAATGAATAAAACACTTAAGTTTCTTTCCTTATACAAAATGTTTTGTATGAGTTTGGTCAATGCATGTTTTCCTCCAACTTTTACCCAATTCTATATTCATCTTGTTTTCCCATCTCTAAGTGCACTTGCCTTTGATGCTTATAGGTGGCAAAAGCAATTCATGATCTTCCTATCTCGACTCCATTCATTCGGTAAATATACGTCGAGCACCTACTCAGTGTGGGGCATGGTGTTCGGTACTGTGAAGGGGGCAGAGATTTACGGGCCATGATCTCTGGTCTCAAGTTTTTAAACTCATCTTGGCTTAGTTATTCTTTCTGATGTTTTCTGTGTGTCTGAGTCAGTGACTGTTTCCTAGAAGCAGAACCATGTCCATGTAGTTCTTTGTACATTTCAATAAGAAAGTATTTATATAACAGATAGTGTGTAACTGCCCCACATTCCCAGCACAAAGGAGATACAGGAAGTTCAAGCCATGGGCTGCTCCCCGCTGATCCAGCTAAGAAGAGAAGACAATTATTTGATAATATGAGACAGATGCCCAGATGTAAACAAATGCAAAATTTTATAGTCAGGTGATTTGTAAACTTTGATAGCCAACATTTAAAGTTGACGATGACGTTATTTACTAAAACTTAACACATAACATACCCGAGGACTCAGCAGTTCCAGTCCTAAATGTATATCCCACAGAATTGTGTGTGACTATTCATCAAAGGCACCTAGAAGAATTTTCATGACAGCGTTCTTTGTAACTAGCTTTGGGAACTACTCAAATGCCCTCAGCATTGGGTGTGCAAAAATACGGATCAACCTCACAAAAATAGTGTTCAGCTAAAGCAAACAGAAGCAAAAATTTATTTTTCCATTTCTAGAAAGGACAAAAGCAGACAAAAGTGTTCAATGCACTTAGATGTCAGGAGAGTGGCTAGTTTGTGGGGATAGTGACTGGAAAAGGGCAGGAGGGGATTTCAGGGGCTGGAATACTCTGCTTCTTGGTGTGTGTGCTAGTCTGTTGGTGTGTTCAGTTTCTGATCCTTTATTTGTTCACTTTTCTGCCCACATATTGTACTTCATTAAAAAGTTTCAAAGATCCATCAATTTAAAAATAGCTAGAACTCTGAACCACAAGGCAAGAAGCCTGAGTCTTTTTTTTTTCTTTTTTTAATTGAAGTATAGTCAGTTACAGTGTGTCAATTTCATTATGACGTACAGCATAATGTTTCAGTCATACGTATACATACATATATTTGTTTTCATATTCTTTTTCATTATAGGGTACTACAAGATATTGAATATAGTTTCTTGTGCTATATAGAAAAAATCTGGTTTTTAAAATCTACTTTATATATAGTAGTTAATATTTGCAAATCTCAAACTCCCAATTTATCCCTTCCCATCCCCTTGCCTTGGTAACTGTAAGTTTGTTTACTCTGTCTGTAAGTCTATAAGAAACCAGAGTCTTAGACGTGATTCTAATTTTTGAGCATATCCTTGAGCAAATGATTCTCCGAGTGCCTTGGACTCTTCTTCAGTGGAATGGTAGTGAGACTTTCTTCCTATGCTCCCAGCTAGATGCTTTATTATACGCGGAGAAGCCTCGCATACCAAGAGGAAGTCGTGGGCTCCTTTGTGTTACTTCACTGTGTGTAGGAGGCTGCTCTTGATTAAACTTGATTTCATGGAACCTGGTCTTTTCCATGTAGACTCTGACTTGGTCTTTGAGTCATGCCTTTTCACAGTGTTTATTCTTTCCAGCTCCTCCGTCTCACAGAACAGTTCCTCGATCTGATTGTCTTACCTTATGACATTGTGGTATTTGGCCTCAAAAAAAAAAATCAAATAAACTACGACATCCACTAGGAATGTGGAAGCTTATTTGGTTATGTTCTGGAATAACGCACATGAATGCTAAACGGAGAGCCCGTGAGAGGAAATTCTGAAAAGGACCCCCTTGCCACTCCAAGTTCAGTTCTGAGTCTTAAGACATTGTGGTTTATGCACAGCTGGCTCTGGCCTCCTTGCCTCGCAGCGCCGCCTGACCAGGGGTGTGGTCCAGCTCCCGCCCCCATCCCTGATCCCGGATGCTTCAGACCTGGGTCTTCCCACCCCGATCTGTCCTCTGCTAACAGTCCCAATAGAGACCACATGGTACACACTTTAACCCACCTCGGCTACCTTCGAGTGGAATTACACCACCTCACAGAAGTGTGAGAACTTCACAGCAGAATGGCTCCGTTTCCCCACTCCTGGCCTCTGTGC
The DNA here is from genome assembly GCF_009834535.1 of Camelus ferus. Classification (NCBI taxonomy): domain Eukaryota; kingdom Metazoa; phylum Chordata; class Mammalia; order Artiodactyla; family Camelidae; genus Camelus; species Camelus ferus. The sequence goes on along the minus strand of NC_045701.1, from coordinate 5,670,222 downwards.
TACTGTCAGACCTTTAACTTCTACACATTTTATAAACCCCACAGTACATGGTTTTATTTTTCACTGAGGTGCAACTGGTATATGGCATTATGTAAGTTTCAGGTGGACAACGTTATAATTTGACATCTGCATACTCTACAAAGTGATCACCACCCAAGATCTAGTTCCTGCCCATCACTGTGCAGCTGGCTCCCTTCACCCCTTTCATCCATCCCTCAACCACCTGCCCCTCTGATAACCACCAGTCTGTTCTCCATGTCTGTGAGTTAGTTTTTGTATTGTTTTCTTTGTTTTCTTTTCTTTTCTTTTAGATTCCACATATGAACAAAATCATACATTGTTACTATTTTTGCTCAAAGAAGTCAAATGTCCTTTAAGAAGAATTAAATAATTTTTAGCGTCTTACTATTTAGCCATGAAGTTAACATCTCTCGTGCTGTTCATTCCTTTGCTGAGACCCATGTTTCCATCTGGTGTCGTTGTCCTTCTGTCCAAAGAACTTCCTTTAACATTGCTTATACTGCAGTTCTGCTAGTGAAAAGTTCTTTCAGCTTATGTATGTCTGAAAAGGTTTTTATTTCACCTTTGATTTTGGAAAATATTTTTGCTAGATATAGAATTCTTGGCTGATAGGATTTAAAAAAAAACCCAAAACTTCAGTCTTTAAAAGATGTTGCTCCACTCTTTTCTTGCATTGTTTCCAAAGAAAATTGACTGCTGACCTTATCTTTGTTTCCTGTACGTAGCGCATCTTCTTTCCCTGGTTGCTTTTTAAGAGTTTCTCTTTTTCACTGGTTTTGAGCAATTTGACCGTGGCATGCGTTGGTGTTGCTTTATTCGTGTTTTTGTGCTTCTTGGACATGTGAATTTATAGCTTTCATCAAATTTAGAACATTTTTGGCCATTCCTTCTTCAAATAACTTTTATCTGTTTCCCAACTTTCTCCCATTCTTCCTTGGAGACGCCTCTTACACGTATGTTGGGCTGTTAGAAGTTGCCTCATGGCTCACTGGTGACCCGTTAATTTATTTTCCACTCTTCCTTTTGGATAGTTCTGGGTAGTTTCTATTGCTAAGTCTTCAAGCTCACTAGTCTTCCTTCTGTAATGTCTGATCTTCCATTTATCCAATCTCAGACATTGTAGTTTTCATCTCCAGAAGTTTGATTTGGGTCTTTTTTATACTTTTCATGTTACCACTTAACATGTTCAGCCTTTCCTTTAGCTTTGTGATTATATAGAATAGAGTTATAATAATTGTTTCAGCATCGTTCTCTGCTAACTTGAGCATCTGGGTCAGTTTGATTGATTGGTCTCTTCAGTGTGGATCTTATTTTTCCATTTCTTTGCATGTCTGATGATTTTTTATTTGATGCCAGACCTTGTTGGGCACTGGCGATTTTTATATTCCTGTAAATATTCTTGAGCTTTGTTCTGGCGCAAGGTTCAGTTACTTGAAAACAGCTGGATGCTTTTGGGTCTTGCTTTTATAATGTGTTAGGTGGATCTGGAGGACTCAGCCTGGGGTTAATTATTCCCTACTACTAAGGCAAAATCTCCCTGTGCATCCTATCACTGCCTTGTGAATTATGAGTTTCTCAGCCTGGCTTGTGGGAGCAAGCACGATTTTCAGTTCTGTGTAAACGTCGAGGATTCTTCCTTCTAATCCTTTAGGGTGGTTCTTTTTTTTTGGCTTTGGTAGTTCTTCTTGGGGATGTGATGTTCATTACTCAGCTGACTGCTTATTAGATCTCTGGATTTTTCTCTCTGAGCAGCTTTTGTTACTGACCAGCGTTCTTGGACTCCATAAACAGTAGAAATTGGTAAGAGACCAGAGGAGAAATTCAGACAAGGCTTTACTGGGACTCATGCTGCAGCACGAGGGAGCGAAAACAGGTAACAGATTCCCTTGCTCTCTCCCTGGGTGGGGGTGAGCTGGTCCCTTATATGCAGTGAGGGTAGGGGCAGATCCATGGGTCAGGCCAGGAGGGAGGGTGGTTAAGAGGTCACTCACCCCCTTGGTGGTGCTGTGTGCAGGGATCATGGGTGGCACCCTGCTTTTGCTCCCAGCAGCTCAGAAGTGGCAGTTGAGTTTTTGGTCTTTTGTATCCTGTTGTTCACAATTGGCCCCAACTGTGCATGCACGCAGTTATTTTCAGTCCCTTGTAGTCTTTTGTATTCTGTTGCTCCAGGAGATGTTTGTCCAGGTGCAAGCACTGAAGCAAAGGGCCCCAGGCCCCAGCCTGTCTCACTTTCTCCTCTCTGGTACTCTGCCCTGTGAAACCTAGTCACCTTGGCCTCACCGAACTCCCAGCCCCATCTCCTCAACTCGGGGAGACCACGAACCCTCCACCAGGGCCCCCCCTTCCTGTGGCGCAGCCTGGACACTCTCTGCAGTAAGCCGGGGTAATGGTAGGCTCACCTGGTTTGTTTCCCAGCTCTCAGAGATCCCTGGCCTCCATTGCCTTTTGTCCAGTGTCTTGAAAATCATGCTCTCATATATTTCATCCAGTTTTAAGTTGGTGTGTAAACTCAACCCCTGCTACTCCAGCTCGGCTAGGACAGAAAGTATATGTATACCCAGTTTACTGAACGATGTTTGTGACATGAAATGTTTTCCCCATCATCTTATAGTGTTCGCAAGGCAAGTATATTTTGAACTTTTTATTTTGAAATAATTTAAAAGGTACAGAAGAGTTGCAAATATAGTATAGAGAGTTTCAGTACGCACTTTACCCAGCTTCCCCTGATGTTACTATTTTTATTGGTACTTTTTAAACTGAATTACTTTTAAAAAGTAATGAATGCTAGTGGTAAAAAAAAAAAAGTATATATAAAGAACATATACTTAAAATATGTTACATTTTATTTTATGTTATGCTATTTATTTTTTGAAGTATAGGCAGTTTACAATGCTGTGACAATTTCTGGTGTACAGCGTAATAGTTCAGTCATACATATACATACATATATTCGTTTTCATATTCTTTTTCATTCTAGGTTACTACAAGATACTGAATATACTTCCCTGTGCTATGCAGTATAAACTTGTTCGTCTATTTTATATATAATAGTATCTACAAATTTTGAACTCCCAATTTATCTCTTCCCCCCTCTTCCCTGCCAGTAAACATAAATTTGTTTTCTATGTCTCTGAATCTGTTTCCGTCTTGTAAATAAGTTCATTTGTCTTTTTTTTTTTTTAGATTCCACATATAAATGATATCATATGTTATTTTTCTTTCTCCTTCTGGCTTACTTCATTTAGAATGACAGTCTCCAGGTCCATCCATGTTTCTGCAAATGGCATTATTTTATTATCTTTTGTGGTTGAGTAATAACATGTTATATTTTATATATGAGAGTATAAATAACACAGGAATCATAGGTCACGAGTGTTCTTTTCATGCTGACGGGACACCGTCCTCCTTTCCATATTCCTCCCACGGCAGACAGCGGAGAGAGCGTCCCCCCTCCTCTCCCTTGGAGAGTGTTGCTTCCATTTCCTCTCTCCACACTCACCCACTTGGCTCAGGTGGGCAGAGCCAGCTTTTCTGGTGAGGCCCACACTGGATTCTCTTTTGCTAGTGGGCAGAGTTAAATCATTAAGGGCCAGCTCCTGTGGGCAGGCTCACTTGACCTCTCCTTAGCTTCCTGTCTCCATGTGGTAAACTCATCCAGGGCAGGCCCAAGTGCCTGCCTCCTTTACTCTCTCCTTTCTGTAAGTGAGACAGGCCAGTGGTCCATGGTGCTAGCTGGGGAACTGGACTCAGAGAGAATTCCACGATTCCAGCTGTTACCACCGACAAGTCCAGGGGAAGAAGAGGCCTCTACTTTGGTGTCAGCTCCGAATCCTGTTCTTCCAGCAGCTGACACAAGAGAGCCCTGCCTTGGGGATTATTGCTGCTTCCCTGGTTACTAATAAAACTGTTATTTTGATACCCACTTACCTAGAGATTTTCTATTGGCCATAATCCTAAGGAAAGAGGGGGAAACAGTAAGATTTGTATATCCAACCTCACCCCCAAACCTCCAGCAATTTACTTTACAGCATCCTTTTTTTTTAATCACTGGTGATTTTTTTAAATTGAAGTACAGTCAATTACAATGTTTCTATGGGGTACAGCACAATGTCCCAGTCATACAGCATCATTTTTTTAAACATTTTGTAATTGAGTTATAGTTATTTTACAATGTTGTGTCAAATTCTAGTGTAGAGCACAATTTTTCACTTATACACGAACATACATGTATTCATTGTCACATTTTTTTTTCGCTGTGAGCTACCACAAGATCTTGTATATATTTCCCTGTGCTATACAGTATTATCTTGTTTATCTATTGTGCATATGCCTGTCAGTATCTACAAATTTTGAAATCCCAGTCTGTCCCTTCCCACCCCTCGCCTCCTTGGCAACCACAAGTTTGTATTCTATGTCTATGAGTCTGTTTTGTATTTATGTTCTTTTTTTTTTTAGATTCCACATATGAACGATCTAATATGGTGTTTTTCTTTCTCTTTCTGGCTTACTTCACTTGGAATGACATTTTCCAGGGATATCCATGTTGCTGCAAATGGTATTATGTTGTCATTTTTATGGCTGAATAATATTTCACTGTATAAATATACCACATTTTTAATAGCAGTGTAGAAGTACTTTGTATGTTATACCCATGCTGAATTTGTTCACTTCCCTATTGTTGTACACTTAGCTTGTTTTCAGTTTCTATTATAAATAATACATGGTAATAATCATTTTATACATGTAGCTTTTCATAATAGTCTAATTATTTTTTTTATTCCTGTCATTTAGATAAGCTCCTGCTAGCTGAATGATAGTACCTACATATAATCTTGAAATCTCACAGAGAGGCTTTCCTTACACCTGGGTAAATAATCCAAAGATTCTACTTGGTTATGTTTCCTAGAAAGTTCATTTTAAAATATCAAAATAGCAGAGAACAAACAATTAAAAATCGACTTTTACTCTTCTAAATAAAATACATAATTTTAAATGATAAACATACATGAATTGAAGGCAAATGAAAAGAAATACAAACTCTTCAATTCAATCTGGTAAATTGCACGTTAACCTTTGATTCTTCTTTGCTACAATATTTAATATGAGTTGCTCCTCAAAGTCCAACAGAAATGAAGCTTCTGGTTTACCTTTTATTAGTGTAAAAAAGTCTTCCTGGAGATGTTCTTACTATTTTTAATGTATGAAAATTGAGAATTTCAAGGAAGGTTAACAATCACACCTCTTTCATGGAGTGTTCTTTTCACTGTTTCATTTCTTGGTAATAGATTTGCCTCCCTGTCTCCCTAGGACTTATCTAAGATGGGCTACACTTGCCTTCGCAGACGCCAGACCTCTGTCTTTCCTCTTCTTGGAGTGAACAGTGGCCAGGCCGTTTCTCATCCCCAGGGCATAGCACTGCGCGTGACACGGAGCATGCACTTGCAGACACTTGTCCGGGTTCTTGTGGTGAACACCGCGCCCCCAGCCACGGGCTGAGGCCGGGAGGATGTGCTCTCCCAGCAAAGACTGTGCTCTCTTCGCTGGATCCTGAGCATTACCTGGCTTTGGTTCCATACGGAGCTTGGTTTTGAGTTGTAAGGCCACCCTGCAGGCATAGTGTGAAAATGTCTTTCTGAGGTCATTTTTGTTTGACCGAGAGAGTCCCAAGGCATTATTTCAGGGGCGGGCTTTTATGGGAAACAGTCCCCCAGGTTGGCTACTTTGAGGCACTGGAAAATATAGGTTCCTGTGACGGGGGCTATTTCTTTAGAGCTGAATTATTTAAGGAAGCTGGGTAGGGCACAAAGGGTCATTCAAGGGGTCATTTCATTCTGTCCACCCCTAAGCCAAGAATTACTGCTGGCCTGGCTTGGATGTATAGCAAGGGAAGTGGCCCCAGTGCTAACTTCCTCACCAGGGCCAGGAGTCCACAGTCAACACCACAATGATGTGGGAAAGGAGAGAGGAAGGCCAGTAATGCAGAGACAGGGTAAAAAGAAGCCTTACAGGCTGAGGACCCAAGATGTTGGAGGCCCTCAAGAAGCGGAATTGTTTCCATTGCTAAGGTGGTAAGAAAGAGCAACCATCCTAGGCTAACTAAGCTCTCTCTACCTCCCCCATCGTCTTCCTCTTCCTCGGCCCTCCTTTACGCACTCCTTCTTGCTCTAAGCTTTCACCTTGCGTGATCCCTTTGACATTTCTACAAGGACCCCAATATGCCCAGTGTTGAACCCATCTCATATCTGCCCATCAACCTGCAACCTCAACTTCCCTGAACTCATCTTCACCAGAATTATGGTCCAACCTGGCTCTTCTTATCCATCACCCACATGACTCCACGGTCTGTCAGCTCCATCCTCAGCGTGCTTCTCAGACTGGCTCTTCTCTTCATCCCACTGCCCCTAACTGGTGGGGCTGACTCATCCTGCCTCCCTGGACTGCTGCGGTCTTCTCCAGCCTGGTCCTGAATCTGGTCTCACCCTTCACTGAGCTGGACATCACAGTGCTGCCATGACTACTTATAAAATGCCAGGTCTTATAATACCTACCCTCCAAGGCTCCCAAACCTGCTGCGGCTTAAGTCCACATCTTTAGCAGGCATTCTCAGGGTATCCCCAGTGCAGTCCCCAGTGTACGCATCATCATAATGTGGCAATCCCATATTAAAGTATTCCACATGGATTACAGCTTGTTCAATATTTGCCTCTGAAATTTCTGGGGTTTTTATTAGTCCTGTACCATTTCAGTCTTCTCAGTTCCAGTAGGTTATTCTTTTACTTCAAAGTTCTTCGTCCTTCTCTATTATAGAGTTTCAAATTTGCCTTGCAGTCTATCTGCTTTCCCCTTTAATGTTAAGTCCCTATGTCTTCTGTGGTTTCTCAAAGGTCCTACCATAGTTTAACTATTTTTATACTTTTTAAAATTTCAAATCTATAATTATATAATAAAAATTCAGAATGCATGAAATTCTTTTATTAATTAAATATATGGATGGGGATACCTGCATTTCACACACTTTTCTGTACTGTTCAAAAAAAACATTACAGGGAATGGGAATTTTAAGTTTAAATTTGAGAAGGTTAACTACATAAATGATCAGAAATGCATACGATTCTTATAAACAGCTCCATACTTGCCTGTCATCTCTCGGTATCAATATTTATATACATTAACAGACATGCTTCTTAAAGGATCACTGAATGTTTTCTTTACTTTGGCAGGAGTGATCAAGCAAGGAAAAAAATGTGCCCAGATGAACTTTGAGAAAAAGGACACAGTGTTTCATGTAGCCACATCACAGCACAAGCCCTTTGTATTATTGTGATGAGGGGCTCAGCCTGCCTGCCGCCATCCAAGGACAGTTTGAGCATTAAGATGTGTTCCACAAATGCTGCTCTCCCTGGAGAGGGGCAGTGCTCGTGTTTTTGTTAGCCAAGCATGCTGTCTTAACAGTGATACCAAGACACAGCTCTTTAAAAAGAACAATTGTTCTTCCTGATATAACTTCAGAAATTTGCAGTCTTTCCCCAAACATCTCTGTCCCCCTTCATAGCTCGGTCATCTCAGAATTTATGCCCTAAGTGTGTATATTCCCCAGCCTGTTCCAGTGCTTACCAGGAGAAATCCAGTGCTGTGATCAGGTGCATCCTTTCCTTGGTCCTAAAACTACCTCTTTCTGTCCTCAAGGAGGCTGATCTAGAAGCGGTATCTTGAGACTGCTGATCAGTCCCACCATATCTGCTCTTTCCGGAACGACACCACACCAGTCTAGTCTGGAAAGGTGACTTCCTCCTTTGGACCCTATCCTTGGTGCCTGGCACAGCACCTGCCCACTGCAGGCACTGAAGGCATGCTTGTTGAGTGGATGACTGAACACCAGGTGTGTGCCCCTGCAGACCGTTTCTTGTGTGAGCCCCAACTTCCCTAGACCTTCATGACTTGACCATGGCTGGGGTAACTTAACTCCGGCTTCATCAGCAACCACATTCCAGGCCCATGGAGGCGGAAGGCAGAAATACAGACTTTTTGCCTGAACCACTAGACCACAAGTTTCATGTGCAACAAAGACTGTCTGACCCGTGACCTCTCTTCTCCTTATCCCTCTGTCCCCTGTGGTCCATGCTGGGGAGACAACGACTTTCATCTACCAGGCAGCTGGGTTCAGCAGCTTGATGTTGGGTCGTAAACAGAGAACCATAAATTGTAAACAAACTCAGGACGGCTGTCATTGTTTAAAGTTTCTCCAGGGACCTCTCTAGACAGAAGCTGGCTCCACGCGGGCACATGTCCCTGACAGCTCTTACCAAAGAGCATCCCCTGAGGAGCAGTTGGTTGAAGGTCCTAAATGGTGGTGTTGCTCAATCATGAGCCATCCAGCTGTGCTGTAATTTCCCTCGACAAGTTGTCAGACATACTGGGACATGTTGAGACAAGCCTTGGCAGAGTCAGCTGGACGTGTCCACCCTCTTTGCTCAGATCGCTGCTTCCCTCTGGTCAGTCCCCATGTGCAGGTGAGGGTTGCTGGTTGAGTCCTACTTTGTCATTCCTGGGCAGAAGGGTAACTTAGGCTGTAAAATCAGATGCTATCTTACAAGTTTGGGCTTTACTTCAGTTAGTAGCAGGTTACTGTTCACTCCCTGAACGATGGTCAAGCACCAGCTAAGTGCTCAGCAAGTCTGTAAAGACACTTAGACATGGTTCCTGCTCTCATGTCTCTTACATTGTAATGGGATCAACTCATAGTTCAATGAGCAATTAGAATCCCGTGATAAACGCTGAAATGGAAGAAACGTAGAATGGCGTGTGCTCTACATTTCTCCCCTCTCTTGTTGGGAGATGTGCATACAGAAAAGACCATATGCCGTATATACAAACTAACGAGTAATTTCAAAGTGGACACCAAGAAGACCTTGACCCAGGTCCCAATTGAGAATACTTGCCAATACCCCAGAAGCCCTCTGTCTGTTACTCCCTGTTCAAAAGCAAATCCCACCAACCCTCATGGTAACCACTGTCCAGACTTTTGAAGCAATCTCTCTTTTTTTGGCTTTTGTTTGTTTTACACCCTATTAAATGCATCACCAAAGAGGACAGCTTAACCTTGGCCTCTTCTAGGAATAGAGTCGTCCTCTATATATTCCTTAGTGTCTGGCTTCTTCATTCAAACTTATATTTGTGATATTGGTTCCTTTAGTAGAGTTAAGTTCTGTTCACTTTAACTGCTGAATAGTATCCTGTCATACAAATAGACTACAAGGAATGTATCTGTTCAACTATTAATGGACATTTGTGTTGCTTCCAGCTTTTGCCTATCACGAGCACTGCTGGCACATGTGTGTGTGTGTTCAGTGTTTGTAGCTATTGACAAGAGTTTTCCACAGTGGATGTGCCGATTTGATCCTTTCATCCTCAGTATATGTGAGTTCCTCTTGCCTACATCCCTGTCTACATTTAATACTGTCTTGAGTTTTTAATTTTTGCTAATCTGTTGGGTATAAAATGAAATTTCATTGGGATTTTACTGAACATGTCCCAGATTACTAATTAGATTAGGGGATTTTTTTTTCCCCACATACTTCTGGGCTGTTTGTATTTCTTCTTTGAAAATGTCTGTTGTCTTTCTACTGGGTTGCTTTTCTTTCTCTTGATGATAAATGGGTATTTTTGTACTCTGGAGGTGAATTCTTCGGTGATTATATATGTGGCACTTGTCTTCTCTCGTATTTTTGTCCTCTTCTTGGTGTCACTTCATGAAGTTTCTAACTTTAATGTAATCATATTTATTAACCTTTTCCTTTATGCTTTATGCATCTCCTATCTTGTTGAAGAAAGTCTTTTCCATGTGTTGTTAACATATTCTATATTGTCTTCTAAACATTTTATAGCTTTTCCTTTCACTTTTTTTTAACTTTTAATTTTGAAATAATTACAGACCCACCCACTGGCAGTTGCAAAAACAGTGCATAAAGTTCTGTGAACACTTCCCTCAACTTTCCAAAATGGTGATATCTAATGTGACGGTAGGACAATATAAAAACCCAGAGACTGACATTGGTAAATACTGTTAGCTTAGACTACAGACGTATTCAGTCTTCACCAGTTTTCACGTGACCTCTGAGTGTGTGTGTGTGTGTGTGTGTGTGTGTGTGTGTGTGTGTGTGTTTGTGTGGTTTTTATGTAATCTGGTCCCAGGTACAGACCTGTATTTCATTGTTTAGTGCTCAATCCACATGGAATTGCTTTTATACGTGGTGTGAGGTAGGGATTCAGTGGCCTTCCAGTTCCCATGGATCATTTATCATGGATATTCTAACATCATTTATTGGCTAGTTTATTCTTTCCCCCACTGATGTGCAATTCTTCTTCTGTAACAATTCAGGTTTCCATATATGTTTAGGTCTGTTTCTGACCTCTCTGGTCTACTGCACTGAGCTATTTATCCATTTCTGCTATAGCAACACATCATCTTAATTACTTTATATTAGTAAGTCTTGCTATATGGAAGGATAATTCCCAAGACTTTGTTCTTCTTCAAGAGTGTCTTAGCTACTCTTGGACTTTTCCTCTTCAATATAAATTTTGGAAAAGGTTTTTCAAGTTTCATAAATGATCTTGTTAGGATTTTTATTGGAAATCCATAAAACTGCATCATGGAGAATTGATGTCTTTACAGTAATGAATCTTCCTATCCTAGAACATAGTTTAGTTCTTAATTTATCTAAGTTTTTCTTAACATCTTTCAGGAAAGTGTTGCAATTTTCTCCATAAAGATTTTGCACATGCTTCATTAGATTTACTCCTAAGGAAATCTATACTTTGCATTTTTTTGTTTCTCTTATAAATTATATCATTTTTATTATATTTTCAAACTGATTATTGGTGGTGTGTTAAAGTACTCTAGAATTTTGTGTATTGACTTTTTATCCATTAACTTTGCTAAGATCTTTTATTAATTTTATTTATTTATTTATTTATTTGTTTGTTTATTATTTTGGCTTTTCTGAGCAGACAGGTATGCAATTTGCAAGTAATGCTATAGGCTTCTGTAGTTGCCTTGGATCAAGTTAATATATTTCCTTGCCTTCCAATTTGTTTGTTCATTTGCTCCTCATTTCTTCTAATATCTCCAGTTTTCCTTCTCACATAATTTTTCTTCCTTCTAAATTATGTCCTTTAAAACTCCTCTTTTTATTTAAATATTTTATTTATTTATCATATTATTTAATTATTTTATTTTGGCAGGGGGTGGGGGAAGTTACCAAGTTTAGTTGTTTTTCTGAGGAGGTACTGGGGACTGAACCCAGGACCTCACGCATGCTAAGTATGCACTCTACCACTTGGGCTACACCCTCCCTAAAACTCCTCTTTTTAAAGTTTGTTTATGAGAATCTCTCTTGATTTTTGTTTATCTGAAAATATTTTTGCTCTTGTTTGTACAAGAAAATTTTAGTGGTATAAAATTCTGTGTCTCAACTTGATTAAGGTATAATTTATATATCATAAAATTCACCCATTTTAAGTGTGCAATTCACTGGTTTTTGGTGAGTTTACTAAGTTGTATAATTTGATGTAACCATTATCATTATCCAGTTTTAGAACTTTTACATTATCCCAGTAAGATCTCTTGTACCCATTCATAGTTAATTCCTGTTCCCACTCCCAGGCTCAGGCCGCCACTAATTTGCCTTTTCTGGACATTTTCTATAAATGGAATTATATAACAGGTGCCTTTTGTGTCTGGCTTCTTCCACTTAGCATTCCACTTAGTCTTACATTGCATGAACCTAGCTTGTTAGTTTTATCCATTACTAATTGCTTCTTTTCACTTTAATGGTTAGTGATTAATGATGCTGTGAACATTTTGCAAGTCTTGATGTGGACATATGTTTTCATTTCTCTTTGGTGTTATCCCTAATAGTGGCATTGCTGGATCATATGGAAAATTTATGTTGCAAGTTTTTAAGAAACTGCCAACAGTTTCCCCAAGGAGCTTCCCACCAGTAGCACTATTTGAGGATTTTGATTTCTCCATAACCTTGCCAACATTTGTTGTTGTCTGTCTTTGATGGTAGCCATTGTAATGGGTGTGAAATGGTATTTTATTCTGGTTTTAATTTGCATTTCCCTAATGACTAATGATACTGAGCATCTTTTCATGCACTCATTAACCATTTGGTTATCTTCTTTGGTGAAATGTCTATTCAGAATTTTTGCCCATTTTTTAATTGGGTTGTTTATCTTCTAATCAAGCTGTTAAGAGTTCTTTGTTTATTCCAGATATAAATCTGTTAGGGACTGAAAGTGTCTTCCCCCTAAAATTCATCTGTTGACATCGTAATGTGATGGTATTAAAAGGTGAGGCCTTTGGGAGGTGATTAGGTCATGAGGATGGAGTCCTTATGAATGAGATTAGTGGCCATAAAAAGAGACCCCGGAGGGCTCCCTAGCCCCTCTCCCTGCAGCGTGAGGATACAAGAAAATAGTTGTCACTGGAACCTAACCATGCTGTCTGTCATCCTGACCTTGGACTCCAGCCTCCAGAAGTGTTTATCAGTCACTCAGTCTGTGGCATTTTGTGATCACAGCCTGAACGGCCTATGACAGAGTCCTTTGCCAGATGTGTTATTTGCAAATACTTTTTCTCAGTCTGTGTCTTGCCTCTTACAGTGAGCGTACGCCCCTTGGTATTTATGTATGGAATTCTTTGAGGCCTGGGTAGAAGTCACATTGTTCTGGAGGTGAACTGGGTTTTTGCATGATCCAGGAGGACCCCTTGTTTACTTTACAGACAGCAGGCAAACGCAGGAGGGAGGACAGGACGCGCGTCTTCATTTTGGGCCGATGAGTAAGTTGCACACTCACTCCCACTCACGATCTCAGAACATAGTCATATGATCACACACACAGCCATCAGGCAGGCTGGGAAATGCAGCTTTCAGCTCCGTGGCTGTGTGCCCAGCTGAAAATCTGAGACGAGATGGTATCACACATTCTGGTAAATAACAGAACCCACGTTCAAACTCAGGTCTATATGATTCCAAAGCCACGCCCTTTCCACTAGGTTATGCTGCCTTCCTGGGAAGAAGCCAACAGAATTTTATTTTTTAATAGAACCCTCAGGCCCCCCTCCTAAGAACCCTACCACCTGCCAGTAAGTGTCAAGAGTCAGGACTTGAACATGGGTCTCCTCAAAAGATCGTCTTCTCGCTCCACCTGCTCTGCCCTCTGGACTGTTCCCAAAAGGGGCATTTTCATGGTAATCTGGGTGGCATTGCACTCACTCTCAATTTTTCTGGGGAGCCAGTAGTTAACCTCCAAGATGTCATCCCTTCTTTTTCCTGAGAACTAACTTTGCCCCGCATCCCAGCATTGGGAATTTTTCTAGCCTGCATTGTGGCATCCTCCCACTTCTCTGGCTCCCTTAGCGTCATCTGGGCCATCGGGCAGGCAGGTGGGGAGTCAGCCTAGAGCCTCCCCGCCAGGGACAACATTTGGAGGACAAAGCTCTCAATGGAATGCCCACTGCAGCAGCCAGTCAGGAAATGCCACTGGCCTCAAGGCTGCCCACAGAAGCATCTATTTCAATGGCAGGGCTCCTGAATATGAAAATTGTTGGGTTTCTTTTTCTTCCCTTTGAAGATGTTTGCAGGAGTTTGAGAACCAGCTAAGTGGGAGAAATGTGTGATGGTTTCAAAAGCAGGTTCCTCTCCGGGACCGAGCTCTCTCTGGCTGTCTGGGAATGCCTAGGGTTCACGCCACTTCACCCTCTGTCTTCACTTCACTGTCAGGTCTGCTTCATGGGTGGTTACTGTCCCCCTAACCAGAGCTGACAAGCCCCCTTCTGTGCTGAGCAAAAAGGTTAGAGAGGTTCCCTTCATGTGGGATAGATGCCCTGGGGACCATGAAACGCTGCATGTGTACAAAAGAGACACTCACGCCTCTTCATTAGACTATTTGCATATTCCTAAAATCAGAGGCCAGTGATGAACTTCCCTTATATTGGAGAGAAACTAGAAAATCTCAGGCGGTTCATCACTCATCAGCCTACTAAACCCCATCCTCCTAGCCAGTAGACAGCACTGGGGTTGGTGCCAGTGAGGGGTGTGGAGTGGGGGAAACGTAAAAGAGCTAGAGGTCACTGTTCAGTTCCACAAGTGTTAATTGGGCACCTGCCATGTGACGGGTGCCATTCCAGGCATCATGAGTAAAACAGCTATTCCCCCCCAGGAAGCATGGTAGTTTCCTGTCACAGATAGTGATGCTAACAAGTCATTACAGCAAGATATGCTAATGCTCTTCTAGAAGAATGGACTGCCTATTGTGGGAGTGCGGAGGTAAGAAAAGCTCCCTCCCCTTGGAGATGGCTGAGCGAGGGTTGAAGGCAAGAAGACAGAAAGAGCATCCCAGACTCAGGCACCAGCTTATAAAGGGCGAGAGAACATCAGAGTTTGTGGCATGGGGAAGGTTTAAAAGTACTTCCATGTGATTCGTGCATGGGGCTAGAGGAGGAGGAGAGGGAGGGAGGTGGGGTGGAAAAGTATGTGTGGGCTTGTCTCCGTGGCCCCTGTACACCTTTGTCTGCCTTTCTCTGCCCTACTCTGGCCCCAGAGGCTGACCTCTATGAGTTGTATCAGCAGGGCTCCCACACTGCTGCCTTCCAGTTGGGTTTAGCCAACGAGAGGCAGCTGCAGATCTAGACGGAGGACAGAGCATGAGGTTGGGATGTCCATTCCCGCCGCCCACCAGCTCCCTCCCTGCTGGGGCTGCCAGGCCCCTACAGCTCTCCCCAGGTTCCAGCACCACTGCTCTGCCCTCTGCCCCTTGAAGACTCGAGGTGGGAATAGCTTCTCTCTGATTCAAGGGCTTGGACGTTGCACCATCAGATCCCTTGACTTCACCAGCCCTTCTGTAATCAGTGCCTTCATTAAACTTTCTCCAGTTGACCCTTACGAACGGACATCTGTTTCTGCCGGGATCCTGGCTACTACTGGAAGTTTGGGTGAAAATGTAAAGAAACGCCATGCCAAGGAACAGCTGTTGCTTTTTTATTTTGTTTTTGTTTGGCAGTGGCAGGAGCAAACTAGCAAACTATTATTGTGAACACCTATAAATTATAAGCTGAGATACACCATTCACCAAAGACCATAGATTATATAATTCCACCTGTATGAAATGTCCAGAAAGGGTAACTCTATAGAGGCAGAAAAGCGGATTAGCTGTTGCCTGAGGCTGGGGTGTAAACAAGGCACTACAAATGTGCATGAAGAATCTTTTTAGGGTGATATATCGTGGTGATGCCATATAACTCTGTAATATATTTTAAAAAACATTGAATTGTATGCTTAAATTGGATAGATTTTATGATATATAAAGTAAACCTCAAGCTGTTAGGATTATAAACCATATATATCCAGGATATGCGAAGTTTAGAAAATAGAGAAAAAATTAACCCATAATCCCATCACTCTAACATAACTATTGTCATTTTTTTTTGCATATTCCATTCTAGTTGTATGCTATCTGCATTTGACAATTAGGGAAATAATGACATTAGCTAATATTTACTGCCAGCCTACCATAGCCCCGATGCTCAGTTAATCATACAACACACATCAGTCCTCACAACCCCTTATAAGGAAGGTACTATTTTTATCCACACTTTATTAATAAGAAACCTGAAGCTTGGAGAGATTCACTGGTTTGCTACATAAATGTCACTTTCCACTTTGGGGCAGTGTTGATTCTTTTAATGTCTGCAGAATCGTTTACTGGGTCAGTACACCACAGAATACTTAACTCTTCCCTCCTCTGCATGGATAGTGTTTCCATGAAAAATGATGTGATGAACATCTCCATCAGAAACAGCTTTCTGTATCTTCCACAACGTCTTCTCAGGATGCTTTTCAAGAAGCTGGGTCAAAGGGAATGAGGTAATTGAAAGATGTCTTGAAGTGAAGTCAGTTTCCAAAGGGTTGGATTAATATTTCCACCTGGCAATTTTGTCCTATCCTCAGTAGAACTAAATATGCCAAGTTTTGGATGTTCTGCTTAATTTAGTGACTTCTTTGTTCTTATTTTAATTTTCACTCATATAACTACTGGAAAGGGTGGAGTCTTCCCTACCAGTTGAATTTCCTCATTTATAACTTATCTCTGTTTTTTGCCCCTTTGTTTATGGTATCTTACAGGTTTTCTTACCAATGTCTATGAGATCTGTGCAAATACGTTCACCCTTCATGTTTTATCTCAGCTGGAAATATTTCCTGTTTGCCTATTTCTTTACTTCACAAACCGCTTTTACCTATTTTTACATGGTGAAACCAATTATTCTTTCTCTTTGTGCATTTTTCCATTGCTTTTAGACTTTCAGAGACACCTCTCTGTAAGGCTTTGGTAACATGCGGTTATATTTTCTCCTGATTTTTCCGTAGTGGAGTTTGTTTTACGTTTAAGAAGAGTGCGCCGTTTATTTTAGTGTAGAGTTCAAAATGTGAGTCTAAATGATTTTTCCCCCAAATTGTCACCCAACGTTGCCAATACTGAGCCTCACCTCCTTTCCCCAGTTTTATGACACTTCTTTTATCATGTATTATATTCTTATGAGCGGGTCCTTTCTGCTCCGGAGCTTTACTGTCTTAATACTGTTGTCTGACAACACACTGTTGTATTTAGTAGGTCTGGAACATCGCACCTGTTTATCCCTGAGAGGTCAGGGCATCCCGCTTGCAGGGCACGCAGGTAAACAGCAGGAAACATGGGTCTGGCGCTCAATGCAGGACATAGGGGAGGCTGTGCTACGGTTTGGGGGGAAGCATGCTATGACCCTGGGGGTGACTGGGACCCCCAAGGAGAAGAGTGAGCAGGAAACACGATCTTGAGATGCTCAGAACTAATAGGGCCAGAAGAGCCTCCTAAGACAATTTCACACCATCCCTTCAGTTTATAGAGAAGGAAACAGACGGGGGAGATGATGTCCTTTGCCCAGACCCAGAGTAGCAGTTAGTGACAGGGCTGGAACAAGACCTGGGCTTCTTGACGGCTGGTCAGGGATGTTCCCCAGGAAAGAAGGATTCATAAGGGGCAGAGATCCACGTGGGCTGCAGCATCAGGGGAGGCTCAGTGATCATGAGGAAGGCTTAGACACGAAAGCCGCCGCGCTAAATCCTTCACTCCTGCTCTCTGCAGTTGGTCCTCACCTCAACCCTACTGTCAAGTCCTGTGCAAATCCTCTTAGCCAGACTCCACTTAACTGACTGGTCAGATCAACCAGCCCCCACGCCTGTCTTACATACACCCACTGATGCTTCCAACTAGGAATTTATCTATTACACACCTCCACACTTATGCTGCCACCAAAATCTTTACCAAGAATCAGTTATTTTTGTATATTCTTGCCTCCTTTGTCAAAGATTAGTTGACCAAAAGTTTGTGGGTTCATTTCTGGGCTCTCTATTCTGTTCCATTGGTCTATGTCTGTTTTTGTACCAATACCATGCTGTCTTGATGACTATAGCTCTATAGTATTGTCTGAAGTCTGGGAGAGTTATTCCTCCAGCCTCTTTCTTTTTCTTCAGTAATGCTTTGGCAATTCTAGGTCTTTGATGGTTCCATATAAATTTTATTATGATTTGTTCTAGTTCTGTGAAATATGTCCCGGGTAATTTGATAGAGATTGCATTAAATCTGTAGATTGCCTTGGGCAGTGTGACCATTTTAGCAATATTGATTCTTCCAATCCAAGAGCATGGGATATCTTTCCATTTTTTAAAGTCTTCTTTAATTTCCTTCATCAATGTTTATAGTTTTCTGTGTATAATTCTTTCACCTCCTTGGTTAGATTTATTCCTAGGTATTTTATTACTTTGGGTGCTATTTTAAAGGGGATTGTTTCTTTATTTTCTTTTTCTGTTGATTCATCGTTAGTGTAAAGAAATGCAACTGATTTTTGAACATTAATCTTGTAACCTGCTATCTTGCTGAATTCTTCAATCAGCTCTAGTAGTTTGTGTGGACCTTTTAGGGTTTTCTATATATAGTAACATGTCGTCGGCATATAGTGACACTTTTACCTCTTCTTTTCCAATTTGGTACCCTTTTATTTCTCTCTCTTGCCTGATTGCTGTGGCTAGGACTTCCAAGACTATATTGAATAGGAGTGGTGATAGTGGGCATCCTTGTCTTGCCCCAGATTTTAGTGGGAAGCTTTTGAGTTTTTCACCATTGAGTACTATGCTGGCTGTAGGTTTGTTATATATAGCTTTTATTATGTTGAGATATGTTCCCTCTATACCCACTTCGATGAAAATTTTTATCATAAATGGGTGTTGGATTTTATCAAATGCTTTTTCTGCATCTATTGAGATAATTATGTGGAAAAGACAGTCTCTTCAGCAAATGGTGTTGGGAAAACTGGACAGCAGCATGTAAATCAATGAAGCTAGAACACTCCCTTACACCATACACAAAAATAAACTCAAAATGGATCAAAGACTTAAACATAAGACAAGATACAATAAACTTCCTAGAAGAAAATATAGGCAAAACATTATTTGACATACATCTCAAAAATGTTCTCCTAGAACAGTCTACACAAGCAATAGAAATAAAAGCAAGAATAAACAAATGGGACCTAATGAAACTTACAAGCTTCTGCACAGCAAAGGAAACCATAAGTAAAACAAAAACAACCTATGGAATGAGAGAAAATTTTTGCAGATGAAACCGACAAAGGCTTGATCTCTAGAATATATAAGCAGCGTATACGACTTAATAAAAAAAAAAAAAAAAACCCAATCCAAAAATGGGACAGAAGACCTAAACAAGCAATTCTCCAAGGAAGAAATACAAATGATCAATAGGCACATGAAAAAATGCTCAATATCACTAATTATCAGAGAAATACAAATCAAAACTATGATGAGATATCACCTCACACTAGTCAGAATGGCCATCATTCAAAAGTCCACAAATGACAAATGCTGGAGAGGCTATGGAGAAAAGGGAACCCTCCTACACTGCTGGTGGGAATGCAGTTTGGTGCAGCCATTGTGGAAAACAGTCTGGAGATTCCTCAAAAGACTAGGAATAGACTTACCATATGACCTCGGAATCCTGCTCCTGGGCATATATCCAAAAGGAACCCTACTTCAGAATGACACCTGCACCCCAGTGTTCATAGCAGCACTATTTACAATAGCCAAGACATGGAAACAGCTTAAATGTCCATCAACAGATGACTGGATAAAGAAGAAGTGGTATATTTATACAATGGAATACTACTCAGCCATAAAAACCGACAACATAATGCCATTTGCAGCAACATGGATGCTCCTGGATAATGTCATTCTAAGTGAAGTAAGCCAGGAAGAGAAAGAAAAATACTATATGAGATCACTCATATGTGGAATCTAAAATAAAAAAAAACACAAACAAATAAACAAACAAAACATAAATACAAAACAGAGCAGACTCATAGGCATAGAATACAAACTTTGTGGTTGCCAAGGGGTCGGGGGGTGGGAAGGGATAGACGGGATTTCAAAATGTAGAATAGATAAACAAGGTTATACTGTATAGCACAGGGAAATATATTCAAGATCTTGTGGTAGCTCACAGCAAAAAAAAAAATGTGACAGTGAATATATGTATGTTCAAGTATAA
The DNA here is from genome assembly GCF_009834535.1 of Camelus ferus. NCBI lineage: Eukaryota > Metazoa > Chordata > Mammalia > Artiodactyla > Camelidae > Camelus > Camelus ferus. Next base: position 5,650,542 of record NC_045701.1, on the reverse strand, counting down.
CTGAAAAATTGTGCTCTACACTGGAATTTGACACAACATTGTAAAATTATTATAAATCAATAAAAAAAAGTTAAAAAATAAAATAAAAGAATCAGTTACTTTTGTTTCCAAATCTATTTTTTAAATTGAAGTATTGTTGATTTACATTACTGCATTACTTTCTGGTGTACAGCACAGTGATTCAGTTATACACTTAAATATATATTCTTTTTCATATTCTTTTTTATAGGTTATTACAAGATATTGAATATAGTTCCCTGGGCTCCAAATCTATTTATGACACTTGTATTTGACACTGTAATTATTTAATTTAACCAAAAGGAACATAAACCAAAAGAGAGAAGTGGCACAAAAGAAAATTATTGCTGTTTTATGACAAACACGTTGCTTGAAAAAGGCGAACCACTAAAAACCTTTTTGAACAAAGTGTGGGCAAGATAACTGTAAGGAACAGGAGGCGCTTTGTAGAAATCTAGGATCCTGCAGTCAAATTGTTTCACAAGTAACTTACATCTCCTCTTTATAGGAACAGAAAATGCAAATTATGAGTGTGGCTTGTATAAGACAGACAGGGAGGATAGTCATCAGGGGGCTTTAAAAAAAAAGAAAGGAAGGAAGGAAGGAAGGAAGGAAGAAAGAAAGAAAGAAAGAAAGAAAGAAAGGGAAAGAAAGAAAGAAAAAGAAAGAAAAGAAAGAAAGAAAGGGAAGGAAGGAAGGAAGGAAGGAAGGAAGGAAGGAAGGAAGGAAGGAAGGAAGGAAGAAGGAAGGAAGGAAGGAAGGAAGAGCCCCGGCTCCACATTAAAATAAGATTATATGTGTCCTATTTTATGATTTTTCCAGCTGGACCAAATTTTTCGATTACTCAGCTGACTACCAGTCCCAATCGCCTAGGACAAGAGGACTTGCATTTGCTATTAATGTAAAATAACCCCCATTTTCAGATGACTTGTCCAGGCTCCTGAGTGAGCACCGTGGACAGATCGCCAAGGGGGAGGCACGTGGGTGCGACACTGGGTGCAGTGCCTCAGAAGACATCAAGTCCAAATTCCAGCTCTACCCTGACCAACGTCGTGGACTTTGGCAAATCACTTACGCTCTTTGAGCTCAGCTTTCTCACCTCCTAAGCAATGGTTGTATCTTGGGATTAGTGTGTAGATGAGCCAGTATCAGTAAGCACCCAGCATGGTGCCAGAGCCACTGTTTTTTTACTCATAACAAAATCGTAATACTTGCGTTAAGTAAACCTATAAGCCACTATTATTGTATAAATTTGTAGCAGTTCAAATATTTTAGAGAGGCAGACCCACTTTTAAATGTGAGCTTCCTTTGCTGACTCTAAATGGGAGGAGTGGGGATAAAATGAGCCTTGGTGGGGGGTTGGACGTGGATGAGCAGGAAAGACAGATGGTGCCCCTCCTTGTGGGCACATTCCAACTCACAGGAGGTGGCCTTAGGAGAGGGGCACCTGCTGAGTGGTTCTGTTAGGTGCACATTCAGACCCTGCACCCAAGAGCCGAGACAAGGGGGTCCTGGGAACAGAATGTGCGGGACCCTCCTTGGAGCCAAGTGAGGGGGAAGCAAGAGTCAAGAGCTGCCATGTGAACCGGCGTTGGGAGCCCATTTGCAGGGGGTCGCACCACCTCGCAGGTGTGCCTAGCAGTGCCTCGGAGGGCATGCTGAGTCCTGGGGCTTATAAGCTGCTTTCCCCGGTGGTCACCGCCCTGTGACTTCCCCAGCTCCTGAGCCAAGAGCTGAGGAGCAACCCGACCTCAGCACTGGGAGAGGCCCCACTCAGCACCTCGGAACATCCCTCTGTGTGTGTGTCTCTCTCTCTGTGTGTTCCTGTCTCTCTTTCTGTTTCTCTGTCTCTGCCTCTCTGTCTCTCTCCACATCTCTCTGTGTCTCTGCATCTCTCTCTCTCTGTCTCCCCGCACCCCAACCCCACCCAGTGGCTGAGTCATGTGGAGCAGTCCTCACGTTTCCCTGGTTGGCAGTTTTGGTTTCCCAGGATGCCTGCTCCCGGCCCACCAGATGCAGAACGAGCTGCTGCTAGCAGGGGTTATTTTTGTCAGCTGAGTCACCACGCCAGAGAACAAGATAATGACCCTGCCTCATGTCTAATCTGAGAGGCTAGAATGGGCTGGGACCTCGGGAATACTGAAAGCCTTAACTGAGACATCACCTACTGGAGCCCAGGGTTCAGCCTTTGCCCTTGGAGGCAGCCCCTAACTGGAGAGGGAAGCTGCCCTTCTGTCCTGGTGCTGAGGACTTTGGGACCAGGGGTGTCCATCCATCACAGCCGCTCTGCACCCTCCGGGCTTCACATTGGCACTGCTGCTCCCTGATGCCCCCTGACTTGTATTACAGTTAATGGTACTCAGGACTCAGCTATCTACCCTCCTAGACCCTGAACTCCCTTGGGTGAGGGACCACATCTGTTTATATCCCTCTGGCACACATCGCAATGACGAGAACATAGCAGGTGTTCAGTAAACAGTAGCTTCCTTCCCCTTACTGCCCCACAAAAAGCCATCTGCGCATCAGCTCCTCTACCTTTAAGCATCTCTCTTGTCTAGAAGGATTTCTCGTTTCCTCTCTGTAGCCAAGTCTTACTCAAGGTCCAGGCCCCAGCCACCACCCTGTCCATTCAGCCTGACTCCCTAGGATTGCTGCCTGCCCTGGCCTCCTCCAGCATCCTCTGCCCTTCACTCCTGCATCTCCTGAAATCATGGGCGGAAGTGGTCTGCATGCGGGCACAGGCACCGTCTTCTGGAAAATCCCAAGAGTCCTCAACCCCCAAAAGGTTATGGGGAGGGATTTAAAGGGGCTTAGAAAGGTTTGGAATAAGCAGCCCTTGAACAAAACTGGCCTGGCCGTGTGCTGGCAGGCTCTCCTCCATCTTTTGTTAGGTTCCGTTTTGGGGTGGGGACCTTGGCGGCGGCCCCAGGGCGGCGGCCCATCAGTGTGCCAACACGTGTGTGCCCTCCCGGTCGGTGACAGCTCTCAAACACGAGGGGTCGTGGTGGCCGTCCGAACAGCTGCTTGTGAGACTTGCCAGCTTTGCAGTTTCTCATTTCTCCACATTCTGAACATTTCTAAAGCAGAAATGATTTTCGCTTGGCTGGATTGGAAACTCGGGATGGAGTGAATCGCCTCGGCCTCGTCTAAAATAGATAACTGGGCTGAGCGCGGAGAGAGCGGTAGCCAGCCATTTACTTGGACACCACACACAGCTGCACGAAATGATAGCCTTCTTGTAATTAAATCAGCGGCTGGCAGCCTCACCTTGGAATATTTATAAGGAAACAGACCTGGGAGGGAGAACTGTAAGTCTAGGCTGCAAAGACTATTGGAAAAAGGACTTTCTAGTGTGTCCAGAAAGTGTGGTTCTTGCTTGCCCATAGGAAGACAAGGGAGAAAGAAAGGAAATTCTATTAGGGAAATGGCATGTGACGTTTTATTTCATTTCAAGCGGTGTGCCTGTCCTCGTGTGTGCATGCGTGTCTGTCTGTCTGTCTTTCTCACTGCAGAAGAGGTGGGGGTCTGCTCCTCTTCTTTCCTATCCTCCGAGCTCTGGCAGGGCACCCAGGGCGGGATACCCTCCGGTGTCTCAGGGGAGTCCCTGGGTTTGCTCCCAAATTATGCCAAAGCCCCGTCTGCACCACAGGGATGCCGCCTGGCCCCCCTTGTCTGGCTCTCATGTTGATGAAGCACCTTGGGTGCAAGGAGATCTGCCTCTGAGAAGAGATACAGCCGGGCAGTATCATGTACTCTTATCGCCGTGTAGAGCCAGATGCTGCAAAGGGGCCCCCAAGGTCAGTGAGCAGAGTGTAACCGTAGGCAAGCTGCCTCCTCTACAAGCATCTTCCCCCCCAACCCCTCCCACCACTCATCTATTAAATTCCTCCAGGGACCCTGGGGAGTCGCGCCTCTCCCCCACCCCAGAAAAGCCTCAGAGAACCCCAGGAAAGGAGCATCAAGGTGTGGGAGAAGGGGCACCGGGTGAGGGAGCACTGAGCTGGTGGCCCCGGGCCATTGACTTAGGCTTCGCTGAGTTCTCAGTAGCAACAGTTGATTCAACAGTTATTCCTGTGCTACATCCTTGACCTACAGGCACCACTGTCCTAGGTAATAGGATAAAAAGATGCAAGAGGCAAAGTCCCTCCTGTGCCCCCTGGGAATCGGAGATGTGAAAGCAAGCTGATACGTGAGTCACAGTGCAATCAAGTAAACTGTGCTAGACATTCATGGCAGGCGCCGGGCGTTGGGTAGGGGGCACATCACCTGGACTAAGGGAGGGGCTATAACAGGAGGGAGCATCTGAGCTGAGAGCCGAAGGATGAGTAGAGGTGAGCCAGGCCAAAGAGGAGTGGCCTTCTGGGCAGAGGGGACAGCGGAGGCCAGGTCCCAGGGGTGGAAAACATCATGGTGCATGGAGGAAATGAGAGAGTTTTGGTGTTGCTGATGGAAGGGGCAAGAAATGAGTCTGGTTCTGTAGCTGGGACCAAAACATGAAGGACTCTGAACCTCAGCCTAAGTAGTCTGAGTCCTGTAGATGGTCTTTTTAAAATGCAGCCTGGAGGATGTCACGTCTCTATTTGGAACTGCAATGGCTCCGTTTCTCCCACAATCAGAACTGAAAGACCTTAAAATGGCCCACAGACCCAACACAGCCTGGCTTCCAACTGCCTCTCTGACCTCATCTCCTTCCAGTGTTCCCCCCTTGTACACTCTCACAACCTCCTTCCTAGCCCTCAAATAAGCCAGACAGCTGCTGCCCCAGGACCTTTGCACTGCCTCTTCCTTGTGCCCTCAGTGCTCTTTTCCCAGTTATCTTCATGGCTCAGTCCCTCACCTCCTTTAAGCCTTGCTAAAATGTTACTTCTTGGTGAAGCATGTCCTGACTGTCCTTTTCAAAACTGTATCACCTTCCTTCCCTCATTCCACACTCGAAACCCTGTGACCCTATTCAATTTTTTTTCAGCACACATTTCCCCTTTTAACATACTGTATAACTGTCTTCTTTATTATGTTTCCCCCGCCTAGAATATAAATTGGACCAGGGCAGGTGTTTTTGTCTGCCCTGTTCACTGCTATATCCCAGCACCTAGAACAATGACTAGCACATAGTAGGGCCTTAATAAATATTTCTTAGTTAATGGGTGATGTACCTAGAGAGCCAGTGACTGGCATTAGGTAAGGGAGTGACATACTCACTCCAATTTATCATTTAAAGTCACTCCAGCTACGCAGTGTAGACTCATGGTGGTTTTCCCACGCCCCTCCCCCTTTTAATCATGAGTCACAGTAAGAAATTCGTTTTCAATTTCTTGTACCCACACTAGGAACATACAAAAACATCTAACTGAAACAAAAGTTTCATGAAACAATAGTTATTTTTTCACCTTTGCAGTGCTCTGTTACCTACTCTATACCGTGCTGCTTCATTTTTAAAAATATATATAATGGTTGCAGACTACTAAATTGATTTCACAACCCACCAATAGATCAAGGCTTGGAGTTCAAAAAACACTGGTATAATTTTCTGGAATTTGATAGTGATGATGATTGTACAGTATTGTAAATATACTAAAAAAAACCACTGAATGGTACACTTTAAAATAATTTACATGGTGGATTTCACGTTACATGACTTTTATCTCAACAAAAAAAACCTTTTTAAAAATGGTATAGAGGATTAATCTAAGCGAGGCCAACATAGAGGTAGGAAGACCAATGAGAAAATGATTATAAACATCCAGGTAAGAGTGATGAACAGACAGAAAGTCCACATGGACAAGAAGGGCAATTCCAGAACTATTTTAGAAAGTTAAATTGGAAAGCATAAGTCATAGGAAGAGTCAAGGATGAGTCTAGTCTTTTGCCTCTGGTACAAGGGGACAATGGTGCTATCATTTGAAATCAAGCCAGTACACATAGTAGGAAACCATTTGCGGGGGGCACTAATTAGGGATATTTATTTAGTTTTAATGGAAGTACTGGGGATTGAACCCAGGACCTCATGCATGCTAGGCATTCGCTCTGCCACTAAGCTATACCCTCCCCCCACCTTATTTTTAAAAAGTAAGGGTGAAAATTGTGGAGAGTTTTGGGTGGCTTACTGAGGAATGTGCACTTGAAGAGAGCCAGAGAATTTGGGGAATGGGGGTTCCCAGTCCCTAGGAAATCCTCCCTGGCGACCGTTGGAAACAATGTCCTGGGAACCAGTCCACGGCCACTATTCATTGACAGCCTGACTCTAGTGGTCTTTAGGCTGGTAATTTGCTGCGTAGTTCACTTCTCTCCTGGAGAAGATTGAATGTCGCCTCATGCATTAACCATGCAGGGGAAAGGGCTGCCGGAGCTCCATTACCCACCCATCCACCTGTGGTCTGCATCCCTTCATCACAGGCCATCTGGATTGACACACTGATTGATTACAAGGGTTCCAGTACGTGTGGAGCTGCTGCAGCATTACTGGTGGGAGGGGGAGGACTGTGCTGTAGCCAGCCCGTCGGTCTCTGCTGAGCACCCCTCCTGTGGGATCTGGGCACATCTCCCTGGCATGCTCGTTTGGAGCCCTCGTTTTGCAGGCACACATCTCCTGCTAGGATAGCGTCTGCCAGCCCACCATTTGCTCCACATCCTACCGAAGGGGCTGTGGCAAAAAGAGTCTGAATTCAGCAGTTTTGATAAACCCCCAGAGGAGATCATCCACTAGGCCGTTTCCAAGAAATACCCACACCAACTTGTGAATGACACAATGCAGCCACAAAATAAAGGGTTGGTGGTTTGCAGAGAAATTGGCACAGCTGGGGAAGAGAAGAGAGCTGCTGCTGATAAATGCCTTGTCTTTCCAAATACCAGTGGGAAAATAAGAAATGGCCAGCCTCTGCATTCCAAACCTTTGAGGGAGGAAGAAAAGAATTCAAAAGTCTGATTTGGAGGGAGGAAGGTATAGCTCAGTGGTAGAGTGCATGCTTAGTATGCATGAGGTCCTGGGTTCAAACCCTGTTACCCGTGTTAAAATTAGTTAAATAAATAAATAACCTGATTACCTGCCCCCCTCCCCAAAAAACCCAAAAAAGTTTGATTTTTGGCTGCAGTGCAAAGCGCTATTGCTGTAGGTTCAGCAGGAGGGGAGGAGAGGCAGGAGGCTAGTATTTGCTGAGATCCTGTCACGTGTCTGACATTGTGCAGGCGATGTGTGGACCCGACCTCTCGGAGACTTTACCATGGCGCTATGAGCCAGGTGTTTCTGCATTCATCCCCCAGGTGAGGTAGCCAGTTCAGAGAGGTGACACAGCGTGCCTACCATCTCACAGGTCCCACATGGCAAAGCAGTGATTCAACCGGAGCTGTCTGAGGCCGAAGTTCACCCTCTCTCTGCTGTCCCACGTGTTCTCCCCGGCACATTCCAGGACAGTGGGAAACCAACGAGGATCTGAACTCATATTAAAACAAAATCAGAACAAGAAACTTAAGAGCAAGTGTCATTGAATAAAATTAGTTTGAGTAATGTATGTTTATAGATTTATCCATCCATCCAGGAGGGAACAGTAAATACACATGATGCTGGGTAAACCAGTTCCCCTCAAGTGCAGTAGTTACTATTACTGAAAACTCCTACAGCAGGCGCTGTGCTTGAGGGGGAATGGGCAGGCCCCAAGAGACATGCCAATGGCCAGGTGAAAGGCAGGGGCACCGATTCCTTGCTGCATGGCCCTCGCACTCAACGCCAAGATTCTGAGTCCTCCTTACCACGATTTTGGTGTAGGAAGAACAAGCAGGAAATGGTTTGGGGAACTTTGGTGCCCAGGGCTGTTTTAAACCCTTACTTTCAATTCCACTGCTTTGAAAAATTACAGCAGGTTATTAGCAATGACCATGACAATGGGCAATGTTTGTGTCCCCCGCAAAATTCTTACGTTGAAATCCTAACCCTCAGTGTAATGGTACTAGGAAGTGGGGGCCTTTGCCAGGAGGTTAGGTGATGAGGGTGGGGCCCTCATGAATAGGATTAGTGCCCTCATCAAAGAGACCTTTGGAGAGCTGTCTCATCCTCTCTCTGCCATATGAGGATACAGTGGGAAGTCTGCAACTCAGAAGAGGGTGCTTGCCAGAATCCAACCATGCTTGTCCTCCGATCTTGTGCCCCAGGCTCTAGAGCTGTGAGAAGTACATTTCCATTCATAAGCACCCCAATCCGTGGTGCTTTGTTACAGCAGACTAAGACAGCCACGCAGCTGCTCTGGAAGCAGTTCTGAAGCCGCGTTGGGCGTTTCATTCTGCGCAGCAGTGGAAGGTAGACAACTCAGCTGGTGAGGGGCCAGGGGGGGAGGGGTCCAGAGATCCCCAGAGCCAGAATGTTCAGAGAACAGCAGATGGTATCTGAAGGCAAACAGTGAAATGTGGACTTGCCAAAGAAGAAGACATATGGCTGGAGAACAGGAAAGGCATTCTGAATACCTACCACGCTGGCATGCTCATGTACTAGCCAGATGTACTGCCAAGCGTATAGAGGAGCAGCTTAAAGCAGCGTTGTCAAATAGAACTTACTGTGATGATGGAAATGTTCTCTGCCTGCACTGTCCAGTCTGGTGGCCACTAGCCACACACGGCTAGGCAGCCCTGGAAATGTGGCTAGTGTGACTAAGGAACTGCGTTTTCACTTTTAGTTAGTTAACTGCAGCTTGAAACTTAAATAGCCACGTGTGACCACTAGCTCCCAGATTGGATGGCACAAAAGAGGAAACTAACCTAAAAGTTGGGAAAATTCTGGAACAAAATAGACCTTGTCTATAGAGGGTCAACCTTGATCAGGCACCACGTTGGGAGATTTCTCAGCAGCTCTGGGCATCTGAGGCACAGAAGGAAAATTCTAAAGGAAGGAGGGTGGCTGAGGAGTTTATGAAGACAGCCTTGCCAACTCAAGTTTGTCCAGAAATAGCCCTATTCATTCGGCAACTGGAATTTGACCAGGGAGATGTGGCTCCAGGCCACATCTTAGAACTGACCTCCATGCTTTGCACAAGCTCTGGGAGGCAGTCTACTGTGTAGGAGGCCATGCAATTTGACACTGAATCTTTGATATCAGGCCATTCTGTCCACGCCATTTAGTCCCACAAACCAGGATAGTGACTGCCCGGCTCCATCATTTCCCTCGATCCCTGTGTGTACCTTCTGGAAAGGACCCATTCTGTGACTTCAGACGTCTTTCTCTTTCCCTCCCTCCCCCCACTCCCCACGTTCCTCCCTTCCTTCTGTGAAAAAGTTTTGGTGCGATGAAATGGAATTTATTCACAGGCCCTAAGTTTTGCCCTGTGGGGTCCTCTTATTTTAGCAGCTGCCTCTCTCAATTAACGTACCTGCCACCTTTGCCTGAGGCTTATGATTGCAATTATACGGGCCACCTTTTGTTTTCTTCTTAGACCCATAGAGGGGGTGCATTCTGGGGAGCATCATAGAAATGAACATGTCCAGATCCCTTATGTTGTATATAGGAAAGGACAGATGCTCAGAGAGCGGAGGGACTCCCCCCAGGCCCTCCTATAACATGGTAGCAGAGCAGGGATTATAAACTCTGCATGACGCACCCGGGCCCTCCTTATCCAGGAACCGCTCATCCTCTCTGCCTGGGATGAATCCTCGATTTTTGTCAGCTCTTCACATGCTTCCACTGTCTCTAGTTTCCTCAAAAAGCTATCCTTCACCCTGTTTGCAGTTAGAACTTCCAGCACAGTCTTTCCCCTTTCTCCAACTTCCCAGGCTCCAGTGGAAGTTAGGCCACAGGAGAATCACTGTTCCCCGCTGTACCCTGTTCAGAGCTCTCTTTCTTCCTACAACACCAATGATCTGGGACAGACTCCTCAAACTGTAATGTGCACACAAGTCTCCTTGGGATTTTTAAAAATTGAAGTATAGTCGACTTACAATGTTGTATTAGTTTCTGGTGTACAGCATAGTGATTCAGTTATACATATATATATTCCTTTTCACATTCTTTTTCACTATAGGTTATTATAAGGTATTGAATATAGTTCCCTGTGCTGTACAGTGGGACCTTGTTGTTTATTTTATATAGAGTAGTTAGTATTTGCAAATCCCAAACCCCAGTTTATCCCTCCCCTCCCTTAACCCCCTGGTGACTATAGTTTGTTTTCTGTATCTGTGAGTCTGTTTCTTTTTTGTAAATAAGTTCATTTGTGTCCTTTTTTTAGATTCCACATATAGGTGATATCATATGATACTTGTCTTTCTCTGTCTGACTTACTTCACTTAGAGTGACAATCTCCAGGTCCACCCATGTTGCTTACAAATGACATTATTTTATCCTTTTTATGGCTGAGTAGTATTCCATTATACACACACACACATACGTATACATATATATGTGTATATATATAAAACTAATGTATATATACAACTAATATACCCAACTCAGTAGGTCTGGCACAAGGTTTGAGACTCTGCATTGTTAACAAGAACCTCAAGTGATGCTGAAGCTGCTGGTCCGTGGACTGCACTTTGAGTAGCGAGGCTCTAGTCTCAGGCTTTGGTCCTAGATGGCTAGAGCTGAAAGGGACTATCAAGGTCATGTTCTCTAGAAGCAAAACCTGAGCGAACAATTCTTACAGAAGTGCTCTCCTGAGAAACCTGTAAGACAGTGCAGGATGAGGCAGTGGAAGTAGCTCAGCACAGAGGTTGAAATCTAACCTCAGCCTCATCCCAAGGGCAGCTCCGGAATATAAGTGACACCACAAAGCTGTTCCACCCTGAGGCAAGGAAGCCAGGTTTCCACAATGAGGCTCGGTCAGTTATTGACTGTGGGTTTCCCCCGGGGAAAGGGCATAACCTCCTGGATAAACTCCCAGGCATTTTCAGTGTTGGTGGCTCCCATCTGGTCAAGGGCAAGATGCCACAGAAGGACACAACTGTGAGCCATCAGCATCCAACACTTACAGCCGTGGGAGGTCGGGCACCCCCACAGCATTGGGGAGCTGGGATGACAGTCTACAGCAGGGGCCTAAAACCCGTTCAGGCCAAATGCCCATTCCTGCTTACTTTCTTTTTTGTGGAGGGGGTTGGGGGGAGTGGGGTAATTAGGCCCTTGTGCATGCTAAGCATGTGCTTTACCACTGACCTATACCCTTCCCTCTAACTTACTTTCTTATCAGAGATTTTATCTTTTTAGAAAAAGAGAAGAAGCACATACACAAAACTACTCACAACAGTCAACTTCTCAAGTCAACTTCTTTGTGCTTTTCTGCATCTTTCAAGCTCGCTGCAATGAACATGCACTGATACAAAGCAGCCATCAAAGGAAACCGCTGATGCCCCAGCTCAGGGTCTTAGAAAACATTTTTTATTTAATAGCTATTTATTGAGAGCCTATTACTCCCATTTACACAGCTGTGTGATTCTGATCAGTGTTTATAATGCGGTACTAATGACAGGGCACAAGTCTGAAATGCCGTTTGTAGCAAAGAGAAATTATAGACTATTCAGTTGGGTTTGAAGTTTGAGCTTATTTATTTATTTAATTGTTTCCCCTAATTCTCCAAAAATTGCTCATCTACATAGCAAACGGCCTGTAACTGGAACAGTGAACTCTCGCCCCCCGACCCCCCAGGTCTTGGCAAAGGGCAAAGAGAACTTGGACCTCCCAGCTCTTGCCGGTTCTCAGAGACCACGCATCCTGTCTGTGCGCCGTGAGCGATTTTCATTTTGACAGGCTTCCTCCCTTTTTTTTTTTTTTTTTTGCACTGTCTAATTAAGCAATCAAGTTAATTGAGATTAATGGCTGGCTATTTAATAGGGATTAATAACTTGCCAAAAATCCCCTGGGTTTGGAACCCAGCTCGGAGCAGCAGAAATGTTCCTTGGGGAAGTTGGAGACTGCATGGAGCCTCAGCCCTTGGGCCTCTCTGCCCACTTCTCTCTGCTCAGGCCTTCTGGAGGCAGCAGGATGCTGAGGGCAGGGAGGAGGGCAAGGAAAATCTGCCAGGTTAGCCTGCCCTTCAACACTGCTCTCTGAGTTACGAGGCCCTCCAGCCCTTCTGCTGAGCGAGATGCCGCCCCCCACATCCAGGGGCTGGGTTCTCAGCTCACGGGGATGCTCCAGCATCCCCTGGACTCCTGATGAGCACCAAGGAGCCACCCAGTCCTGACTGCTTGTGGGACATTTTAAAAATGCTGATGCCCCAGCCATACCCCAGAAATTTTGATTTAATTCGTCTGGGCGATTGGGAGGCCCTGGGGATTGGAGCTCCCCAGGTGAATCTAATGTGTAGACATTGATAATGAGATCCAAGTGTATTCGTAAGCGGGGTTTCTTGAAAGAAATTGAACCACAGCCACTGATAAATCCACTGACTCCGAAGAGTTATCAGATGGAGGGGAAATAGGGCGATCAGAGCAGGACTTGAGATGCACCAAATGGCAGCCACCTCTCCTTCTTTCTCTCTCCCCACCTCCCCCTCCCTCCCTCTCCCTCTCCCTCTCTCTCATCTGGTGTCTGTGGAAGGATTCTGGTTGTTTCTTCTCACCCTCAATGGAAAAAAGCATCAGTGACATGGATTTTCCTGTCCTTTTTTATCTGGACTGATCCCTTGGCTCGCTCAGCAGAAGCCTCAGCGAGATGGGGTGCTTGTCTCAGTACACCGCGGCCTGCCGGCCCGCTCAGATAGATAGAAGGTTGCGTCAGCCGCCGCCTGCCTCCCCTCCCCAGGTGGGCGGGCTCTCCCCTCCCTTCCCACAGTCACTCAGCCTGCAGGTCTGACATGTGCACAGGAGCCAGACGCCAGGGGTCACCTGGGCCTGCCAGCCAGATGATGGTTCTAGTCTTAGGAGACCCTTCTCCCTCCTTTCAAACATCAAAGGCTCCATAAAACCTAATTGTGGGGCTCTAGGGCAGGGACTTCTGGAACGAGGTGGGAGGCTGTGCCTGTCAAATTGAGTGGAACAGGAAAGCTCGAGTGCTTGTTGGTGGGAGAAGCAAAGAAGCATCCTGCAAGGGAGAGGGGAGTGGAGAGAGGGAGGTTCCCTGGGAGTTTGGGGGGTTCTGAGAAGGGGTGCTGAGAGATCTTGGAGCGGCCCGCCTCCTACTCTGAGCGGGTGGAAGCAGATGTGTGTGAGCCTACGGTTGCAAATGTTTTGCAGGGGGAGGGTATAGCTCAGTGGTAGAGTGCATGCCTAGCAAGCATGAGGTCCTGGATTCAATCCCCCGTACCTCCACCAAAAGTAATAAATAAATAGATAAACCTAATTACCTCCACTCTCCAAAAAAAAAAATAAAAGAGAGAAAGAAAGAAAGAAAAAGACCAAATGTTTTGCTATGCTTCTTGGATATAGATGTTTTTCAGGAGAAGACAGAATTTAAATTGCTTTTCAAATATATTGCATGTAGGACCAGTGTCACTTCTGAATGCAGCACCTTGTGAATGAAAGTTAAAGCTTAAACCAAGAGTCCCCAGTTTATTCTGGAATACGAATATCTACCAAGTGCAGGTGAGGATTGAACTGACGACATAGCAGATGCCCGGCAGCATGGTGCCTGGCACAAAACGGGCAGCTGCTTACTAAATTCGAGGGCCCCCTGCACCCTCCCACATCCATCCTTCCCTAAGCTGATCCCAGAGAACCATGTTTTAGCCTAACTGCGTGACACAGGCTGTGTCTCTTTAAGGGGTGACTGCAGGTTTTGTGGGCTCCTAGGAGATGGCTTCAGGTCAGCTGTGACCTGCTGGTGGGGGTACTCTCGTACACAGGTGGCATTGAGGTGTGAGGCTTAGGGGCAGTTAACTCCAGGCACCAGCGTTCCCTGGGAAGGTCAGACTCCAGATGGCTTCCTCTGAGGTGTGGCTGTTCAGGTGACCTCTGTAGCCACCATCAGTCAGCCCACACCGTGTCTCTGTCCCTGCCTCGCTCTGGCTCTCCTTTCAGGCTGGGATCCAGCCCAGCCTGCAGGGTTTGGGGCTGTGGGAGGAAGTGGTGAGTTGCCGTTGGACACTCCAAGATCAGTGTCTGTAATTTGGTCTGGAGAGACTGGCCATCCAGATGCAGGCAATTTTGACTTTGATGTGAGCAGAATTACAAAGAATCATAAAAAGAGCCTATGATTTGGGCTGAAACCCTGCCGAAGCCGTCTGGTCCTAGCCCTGGGTCTTTCTAAAAAGAAATCCTTGAGAAATCAAAACCGTTAACACCAGCTGGCAACAGCCTGTAGGACTGACCCCTGCTGGGCGCCTCAGCCTCATCCCCTACCACTCCCCATGCCCCGGCACCCACAAATCCTGCCTCAGCAACTCAAACTGTCTAGTTCCTCCCTGCCACCCGCACCCCGCACAGTGCCTGTCCTGCCAGGAAGGCATTCCTCCCCTTGCCTGGCCAGGGCGCTCTTGTCCAGTTTCCTTTAAACAGCACTTCTCCAGGGAAGCGCCTCTGATCACCACCCTCCAGAGGAGTTTGGGGACCCTACTCTACTTGCTCGCAGCCTGCACCCCACCCCTCACAGCACTCACCACCTGTTTCCTTACATCACCATTGGGGGAGTTACTTCACCCCCTTCTCCCCTGTTAGACTGAATGTTCCATAAAGACAAGGGACCACAGCTGTCACGCTCTCCTCTGTGTTTGCGAGCTGGTCCGGGGCACTTCGGTTAAGTTGACGAACGAATGAAGATGAGCTGGGCTGAGACATCTTGTGTTACACAGAGTGTGTGGCCACACAGCCCCGGACAGGGATGGAGGTGGGAAACCCCCTTTTCTGAGGATACTCCAGATTTTGTGAACCCTGAAGCTTGTATAATTTGGAGGCCCCTTTGAAGAAAAATGAAGTTGATAAAAACATGACGTGGGAGCCCTGAAGAACCCTACAGCTTCGGCCTCGCGAGCTTCCTGGTAAATCCACCTCCCTCTGGCACTCTGGTCTGAGGCTGACCACGGTGACTTCCACATCCTTCTGCGGATGCACAGCTTGGGGGCCTAAGGCGCAGGCCTCCTTCCTCAGCGAAACCCCCTCTCCTCTCGCCCTTCCCTTTCCTGAGCCTCAGTCCTGTTGGTTAATTTGGGTCCGGAGAGAGTAGAGGTGCTGGGGTGAAGGACAAAAGCACAGAGTCACTGCAGGGAGCCCTGCATTCCCCCCAGCCCCCAATCTCATCTACCTAAAGTCACTGCTGCCTTGAATCCTTTTCACGGGAGTAGAGATTTTCTGCGCAGGCCTTCGGGGCCATCTCAGTGCTTCCGGAACAACCCGCCACAGCTCTCTCCTCTCCTGTGCTCTGTGCGCTGCATGCCGGCCACCTCGGCCCCTCTGAATTTGCAGCTCAGTTTGGGGAGACCTCCCTGTCCTGTGGCCTGGGAACTCTCCACTTCTCTCACGGGTCACTGTCCTGAGCTGCCTATTGTCCAGTATCTGAAGACCACTGTTTGCTATATTTTGTCTGGCTGCTTATTTTTAAGCTGTTTGAAATGAGAGAATAAACTCAGTTCCTGTTGCTCTGTTTTGGCCCAAAGTAAAAAACCCACATCATCCATTTTCAGGAAATTGTCTGCCAAATGCGAATGCAAAGAGCCAGAGTTTGTAGTCGGCCACTCTGTGCCGTCTAAACAGCACTCCACACACAAAAAAGTGGCTGGTTCAGTTCGCGACTCACATCGTGGCACGACTGCTTGTCCTGCAGATGATGACCAGGGAGTTGGGTACCGGGCACCGTGCGTCCCATCTCATCACCCAGAATATTAAAAAGGCATCTACTCGAGGGCTGAGATTTAGTACAATTAATAGTTCCACGGCTTCATCAAGGACACTTCTAATTGTAACCGGCATTTTTCTTTCATTTTTTCCCCTTGTTTTCTCTCTCTTTCTCATGAAGTTGATGCCTGGTGGTGCCATTTGGGGCCACAGGCTGGGTTCACGCTCAGGTGCCCGCCGTCACACCCACCTCTGCTTTTGCACCAGCAGCATGAATGTCGTTACATAAACGGTTTGAGCCTCTTGGATCCCCTGAAAGAGTCTCAGGGACCTCTTGAGGGCCTGCAGGACATCCTCTGAGAAGGGCTGAGTCAGGGGACCCC